>NC_048893.1:143174913-143317587 GCF_011077185.1 Oxyura jamaicensis | reverse complement strand
TTTTTATTTTTTTTTTCCCCCCCCCCTTTTTTTTTTTTTTTTCTTTTTTTTTTTTTTTTTTTTTTAATTTATTTTGTTCTTTTTTCCTTTTGTTCTTTTTCCTGTGAAACAGGTCTCCTGAGAACAGTATTCCCTTGTTAGGCTCCCTGAAACAAGATTGTACTGAAGCCGTATATTTTTACGTCTGAAATCATAAACCTGTGTGACTTTCTGAGAGTTCCTTTTCTGCCTTTCATGTTTTACAAATCTAGAGTAATCTACACTATTTACACAAGACAAAACATCAAACATCTGTAAAACACAAGGCCCGGCTCTTGGGTCCCCAAAGACCCGCTAAACACAGTACGCAGAAAATACGGCACCTGGCACAAAGAAAGACCCCCTGACAATTTGATATCACAAGTGTCCTGGTATCTGCCTGGTCTAATAATGGTAACCACCAGGTAATATCTGCACTTTGGCATTCAGGGGGAATTTAGCGGCATTTTTCTTGATGCTGCAGTGGAGTTACCTCTGCCTTTGGTGTTTGCATAGTGGCAGCGATGTGTTACTCACTGTATTTCTGCCTATTCATACAGAAATAATCTTTCCTATGAACTTCACATCCTGAATTAAATAACACAGTGAGAAAATGCATACCTCAGGCTCAGGCTAATGCCGAGACCAGTGATGCCCTGGAATATAACTAATCATTATTAAGAAAAGGTATTCAGTGGCCAAATGGAAGCATTCAGCCTCTCTGTTTTCAGACTGAGGTAAGAGTGGGGAGAAGAGGAAATTGTTCCATCCACCCACTAGTTATGCTATCATTTATTTCATATGAACTCAATATTACTTGTAAGTGTGTAATATTGGGGAGATATGTACAGTCTGATTATAAATCAAAAATAATATGCAACTATTTTTATTGCTAATGGCTGAGCAAGAAGCACGTATTCTTTGTGAAGGATGTGCTAACAGTCAGAACAACCTCAAAAATAATTTCCTGGAGAAAAAACAAAACAACAACAACAACAAAAACCACAAACAAACAAAAACAAACAAAATTGTTTTCCTGTGGTAAAGATACTTCACCCAGACAGGCTTACTGATACCACCTTTTGTCTTCAGCTCCCACCATAAGGGGATATGACTCTGAGCCGAATATTCTTACTTATATGTTGATTTCTAAATATTGATTCCTTTCCAATTTCTTATTGTCTTGAACCCAAAGAGAACAGAGCAATGCTTTTAGGTAAACAATCAAAAGATTTACAAATGCCTGAATACCTTGGTTGTATATACGTTAGAAAGCTGCCTTCATTTTCTTCGGGCTATATGCCATCAGCTATATTTATTATAATTGGCATGCAGAGGACAGAAGACTTGACAGAGTGAAAGTTATAGATGGAACATGATCATTTGATGTTCTGTCAACTTCTGTCTTGCCTAAGAAAACATTACATTTCATGCAGAATTGTGGCAGGCTTCATTTGTCATCTCAGCTCCATGAAGTATGATTTACACTGTAGTAAATAAGCATGTAAAAGGGCCTGGGCAGGGGAGAAAGCCCTTGTAAAATAGTTTAAAGAGCGTTGATCAAACCCTTTTATTATTCTTCGAGCACAGCTTTCATATTGGTATAATTCACTGCATTCTTGCTCTAGAATATACCTCTTGGGCTTTCACCAACTTGGTTATTTCATACCACCAGTTCCTGGAAGAAGTTCAAAATGGAGAGTACTAGCACATGCCCAGTGCTATCTTTTGCCAAAGCTTTTGTTATCCTTGTGGGCATTGTGGCTGCGTGGAAGGTGCTCCCCTCTTCCTATTTCCTGTAAATAATTATAGCAACATTTAATTTTTTTCCAGCCTAATTTTGGAACTGAACCTTTCTGTGAGATATGATCAATGTGGCAACCAAATCACAGGGACCTGAAACTCAATCACAAGATTTTTTTGTGTACCACTTTTAAAAATGTTTCTGGGAATTCCCCAACTATGCACGACGCTCAGGCGCTGATTCCCAGGCAAGTCTAAGTACTGTTTTATACTTATGTGGAGATTTACCTCCTGTTAGCATAGCATGGAAAATGTGCTGCAGCAGCGTCTGCATGACTTTGGGACTGAGGACACTGGCAGGTAGGAAGGTACATACCTGACAGAAGTGAATGCTGGTACTTGGTAGCCCAACAGAGACATCTAGGGATGATAGTCCTGCTTCCTCTCTTTGCCAGAGACTACAGATTTTTCACAGATTTTCTGGCCACCTTTGATTGGCAATTGGGAACTGTCAATTGTCTCTGATCAAAAGCTGTTTGTAATACCATCCAGGCTTTTTAGCATTGTCACTGAACTAAGAAAAGGAGTTAGCCCAAGGCAGTGAAAGATACACCCTATCTTATTCTCAGCCCTGCCTTTGCTAATACAAAACACATAGAAAAGAAAAGAAGTGCTGGCATTCCAATAAAAAGAAACTGCAGCCCTCTTCCTCTCTTCAAAGACAAATCTCACTTCAGGGAAAGGTGGTGAACTCCCTCAAATGGGAGGGAAGGAAACCCGAAATAAAAATTTGAGAAAATTCTCTAGCTGATATATTCACATTATAACAACAGAATAAGAAAGGTGATTATAGCATTACAGAAATTGCCTACAGCTATGAGCTAAAAATGGGGATTTCTTAACAGGACAGATACAGAATTTATGAAGCTCAAATTGAAAATAAATAAATAAAAAAAAAAAACAGGAATCAAACTGGCTGAGTAGACTCTCCGTAACCACAAGCTTATACATTTGAAATAAAAATCATATGCTGATTCCAAGGATTACTGTGATTGCTGGTGGTGCAAACCAGAAGCACTGCATTTCCTCCAGGAAGACACCGTGACCTGAGGGTCACAGATCCGAGTAACTGCAGAGAGAATAATTGAGATTCTGCTCAGATGAGGTGCTTCAAAGCATCTGCAGGGTTCCAGTTACAGACACTCGCCTTTTCAGAAAAGTGGCCTAAAAAAACCTGGTCCTATTAGTCAGAGCTTGAGAATCTGAAAACGGCATTTGTGAAGAGGATCTGGAAGCTGTGGCCGAGTGCTTGATTCATTGATATGAAAAATCTGAGCTCTTCTAAGCAGCTGTAGTACCAACACTTTTTTTTTTTTTTTTTTTTTTTTTTTGTCCTGATCTATTGTAATCAATCTAGCCAACACATGTCAAATAATAACTACTAGCAAGAAGATTTCTTTTCAGAAACACACAGTAGAGTGGAATTTCTGTAACTTCTCTTCTTCCAAGCAAATTGCAGGAGAATCAAAGAGCGAGGGAGAGAGATTTTGTAGTTGTTTGTTTGCTTTTGCAAGGCACAGAACATGACCCCTCAGGAATGTGTAGGAGAGGAAATGAAAAGCAGACGTGGGAAGCTGAAAAAGCAGCACTTCTCCTCTATCATTAAGTGTATAATAAGGCAGATTACATCAGTTGTTGGCCTAGTCTCCCTGGTGAACAGGTGTCATAGATACAGTACTGTCTAATCAAATATTAACTCATCATGTGGCAGCAAGTGCTAAGAGAAGGCACATGTAAGATCATCCACCTCCTTTTGCATGCAGCCAACTCTTCCGGGGGACACTAGGGTTCCGTAAAGGACATTCCCGTCGTGTTTATGGAGCGAATCTAATTTTATACGGTTGCATAGACTTGTGACAACCAATTTTGTTTTCTACTTCCTATAAGAAACTGCACTGGATACTAACATATGAACAGCCACAAACACAGACAACTGGTTTGTTTATGTACGCAGTTCTAAAATAAACCCACAGGAGTTCAGAAGTAACTATCTTCAACCATTACTTAGAATAAACTGATATAAAAGATTTTTGATTCATTGTTTAAAATAGCAAATAAATACCAGTGCTCCCATTTTACAAGCACACACACACACACAAAAAAATAATAGTAAAAAAAACATGCAGTAAGTAAGAAAAAAGGTCAGTTTTTTAACTTCTGGGCCAGGTCTCTTCCTGCTGGATCATGCTCTACCCCAAACTGTCTGGCACTGCTGGATAGTGACCAAAAATGAAAAAATATATATATATATTTTTTGCATGTTCCATTGCATATGTTAGACTTTACTTATACCACCTTACTTTATACTTACTTTCTACAACCTTTCACAGAATCCAAAGAGTTGCAGTAGTTGCAGCTGGATCACATATACCAGTATTGTACGTAGGATGCCAAGTAACTTAAGTGTCCCTTTCTGTCTTCTCAGTTGCTTTCCTGGAAGAGAGGAAAATCACTGAAGTATGGTGTTCAAAGTAAAGTCTCCAAAGCAAACTAATGATAGATGAAACGAAGCAAGTATACTAAAGACAGCATATTACTTGCTCTTTCTTTGGGCTCCAGGAAAAGTCTGTATTGAAGGAGAAACAATGACTAGAAGAGGATGCTTTGGATGAGCAAGTATCCTGGTGTATGGACTGTTACAAGTGGCCTCTTTGATCCATCCTAGATCTTCTTTTTCTGAGATGAGAAGTGCAGAACTCATCCACACATTGTCAAGGAAGGGGCTAAAAAATCTTCCTGTTTAATAGAGAAGGGACTTAGTACATTGGGCGTAAGTTGACCATAAAAAATTAATCCTGGAGTATCCTTTATCAAAGGAGGTAGATTTGGAGCTTTTTTTGTTTGTTTTGGTTTGGTTCAGTTTCAGTAAAAATGTAGGTGCAAAAGTATGTTAAGGTCTGGCAAATTTGCACAGCTACCTGAAGGGATTGCCTGAGCTAGTAGGACTGAAAAACTAAGGCACTATACAAGCTGTGTTAGCACTTACTGAAAAGAAATGCACATCTGTTGGCCATATCCTGATGTCAGATAGTATCTTTCTTTGTTCTAATGGTATTATTCTAATGGATAATACATATATATATATATATATAAACAATTATTTTATGTAGATTTTACATCTGAGAGCTATTACCCTATCATCTGTACTACTTGTCCAAAACATTATTAAAATTCAGCCGACAGAAGGAAGAATCTGATGTATGAGTTCCTGTTCTATAGTTTTTAATTACTCAATGGAGGTGGGAGGTATGCCAAGAGCTAGACAGATCTAGGTGAAAATTTTAGCTCTGACTCAGCTCCACCTTGAACTGAGATACAGGTGCAGGCTGTTCCCTCTCCACCCCACTTCCTTTTGGAAAGAAGCCCAGAGGCGTAGGACAGGGCTCCAGCAGGTTCATGATCTGGACAGTCAGTGAGGTAGGACTGGCAGGTGCATCACAGGGAACATTTGCTCCGGGACTGGGATGTGGCCAAGGTGCATGGCCTACAAACACAACACCTGCCCCATGGTGCAAATACAGCCAGTGTCATCCTGCTCCACTTCGGCTCATGTCAATGAGAGCAGAGCTGGCACCTCAAAAAAATCCATGGTGATGAATTCAGGGGGTTCAAAAGAAGCGCTGCTAGACCACCTGTTGATGATAAAGCCTTGTCAATTTGAGAATAATTGAGGATTTCTCCTTCAGTCCTGTACTGCATCAACTGCAACATATTTTGGATGCCTTGCTGTGACAGAGTCAGTGAAAAGAGGCAGTCTTCTTGAACTCTCACTTCTGAAAATGAGACCAGCAAGATCTTGTCATCGGTTTTTATTAACACAAAATATTTTAGCAAGCTCTTGCCATTTTAAGTATTGTGGGGAAAACAAAGCATTCATCTGCCTCCTCTAGCAATTTTCATAGCTCATGAGACTAATCGTTCCTGTCAGGTAGCTGGATAGCTTGTTCATTCTTCATAGTTGACAACCTTTTTACATTCGGTATTGAAAGCACAGGCTTCAGCCTTATGCTGCAAAGAATATCCTACATAGTTTAATCGCTTCCTAGAATCACTCACCTTTTGAAAGCTGCACAGCACTGTGCTGAAAAGCACAGAAAGGACAGCATTGAGTCTACAGGATTCATATTCTCCAGTGGATTTGCTGGCAGAAATGCAATGTTCTCAGCAAAAGGCATCGAGAACGGGCTCCGCTGTAATCTTGGTGAACTCGTGATCCTTACTTTTATTTCATACTCAGCGTCTGCTGTGAGTTGATCTAGATTTTTTTTTTTTTTTTTTTTAAAGCTATATTGTGTTGATGGGTCCTAGAGGGCTGGTTAGAGGAAAAGAAATACAGAACAGGAATATTCTCTTGTTTTCACAGGCAGAAGCGGAGACTTTTTACCAGCAAAGAGATTCTGCTGCAGTAAACTTGTCCTGGTGGGACAGGTTTAAGTACTTAATCCCTTCGCTGCTCCTGTTATAACAATTCCTAGAATATGGCAGCACTAACAGGATGTTTTTAATAGAGATTAAAAAGGATTATTCATTTTAGTGACTCATCTCCAGCCAGTCCATTGTTGAAAGCTGTGGCTGACTGTACAAACAGTGTGTTGTCCTGATGAAAGGAAAGCAAACTGAAGCGACCAGTTCCTTTTCAGCCACCATCTATACTGACCTTTGCTCTCTGTTATCAGTATAGCGGCTAAACGTCCCAGCAAACTCTCTTTGGTGTGTCCCATGTGTTAACCCAAGCATCTGTCTCTCACCATCCTTTACAGGCTGCTCAAACAGCACAACGCCAGGCGATGGCTACCCCTCTGTTTTGTACCAGAGTGCTGTGCGGCCAGTGTGCCAGCACTAAGGGCACACCCTGCTCTGCTACTGCTTAGAAGTTAACTCTGTAGAAACAGGCCCATTAATATTTTCTGCAACACAAGAAATCTTCTTTTCATGAAGTACCAGGAGCAGCTGGGTGGCAGCACGAGAGCAAGTAAACTGCTACACACACACACACACACACAAAGATGCAAAGGTGTCTTGATTTCTTATGGTGAAGCAGGGATTATGGTGCTGAGCAAGGCTTTCTGCTCCAATGTTCCTCTACTACATACAAAAATGTCTGTCACTTTTCTAAGGACAAAGTATAAACTTTTGATTAAATTTATTTTTTATCCTCTAAAGTCTGCTAGGAATAGGTTTAAATAGTGAGGACAAACAACAAAAGCCTTTGCTTTAAAAACAAACAGCCTAGCTTGGACTGTCTCTGTTAATATTAACTTTCCTGGCACAATTAAAGAGCTTTTTACCCTTTCCTTATCACCAAGGGTTTCTCTTTCTTGCCACTTTCTTCTTTTTTTTTTCTTCTCTCTCTCTTTTTTTTTTTTTTTTTTTTTTTTTTTTTTTCCTAGTTGGCAAGGTCCCTGGCTTTCTAAGAACTACTTTTAATCTTCCAGTTTTGTAAGTCTTCTGGCTTGCCACATACTGCTTTATGGCCATGAACTGAAAGAAGTTTTTGAAGCATAGCAATTGCATATTATTTGAGATAATATTTTTGGACATGTTCTCAATAACTAACTGTACCCAGTAACAAAAGTAATTTTCTTACATTGTAAACAAAATGGACTTCATTTAAACATCATGGAGCAAAAATTGCTTGGATGAATGATTTTCCTGTGAAGCAGGAAATATACGTTCCCTTGACTTCACTGACACGGTACATGCTGCCATCTGGGTGTCCTGAGAAAGCACCTGGCTTGCTTTCTTACCTGCTGCTCCATCCTTTCGCAGTGGTCACATCAAAGGGCACTATACACACAAAAAAATGTCACCAAATGCCAAACTTTCAACCTTACACAATGCTGTTTGCTCTGGGCTTTTGCAATATGATTGATCATCCCTGTTTTGCAGGTGGAGGAGCTGAGGCAAAAATGCCTCAGGGCCATGGGCTGGGCGTTTATTTAGAGCCAAGCTCCTTCACACATGCAATGCCCACGTCTGAAGCCATGTCCATACACACTGTTGGCATTATGTCCACAACTATTGCCAGTGTATACTGCCAGTACAGATGTATAAAAATATCTCTTCAAAAACACTGAAGCATCTTAAGAGATCATATGGTACTGCTACATTTACATTGTGATTTGATCCTGTTGAAGAACCTGATTTTACACGTGTTATATGATATATGTCTATATGTAGGTCACAAAGAGTACATTATGAATGCAGTGACATTTGTCATTCAAACTAAAGGATCCACTAAGCCACTGCTAGTGATAATTATTCTCCAAGGGACTGCATGCTGTTGATGAGACACCAAAGTGTCTCATGTTGGTTGGTGTACAGCCAAAAGAGGGTGATTTTTTTAATGATTTTATATATATATATATATATATACACTAGGACCTTGTTATGATTATGCTCCTCAGATACTTTCAGATTAATGTGAAGACACTTTGGGTACCAAAGAAAAAGAGGGTAAAGTTGCCAAATGTTGGCTGTCCTGTGTTTTCTCTCTTTGTGGCAGATTTCTGAGGTTCCTGGTGCACTGTTCAATCTTTCAGGAGCTGAGAGGTAACAAGCTGTTTCAGTGCTCGCTGGAACTCGAAGGGGTTTGTATTACCGTCAGTTTGCATGAAGACATTTCAATTGGTGCAGTTGCCAGGAAGCTCACAGAACTGTTTAAGTCTTTGTCAAGAATCCATGAGTTTTTTTCATAGCATAGGCTGAAGGAAGAACTACAAACTGTACTAAAAATCAGTATAATTTAGCAACATGTCAGAACAAGCAGAATTTTTCTAGAAAGGGAAGCATTTTGCAACAAATTGTTTGTAGACTACTGCTGATGGCTTAATTTCCATTTCATTCAGTGAACAATAGGACATATGGCCAGCTGGGGTTTACTAGATACTTCCAAAGCATCGTTATTTCCAGCTAGAAATGCTATCCACTGTGAAGTCAAATCCCCACAGTGAAGGCTGCTGAGACTTTGCACGCTGCCAGAGTAAAGGCGCTACCCTGATCATGTGTAGTCCAACTGGAGCCATGTCTGTGTCAGGAAACTGAGCAGAGACAGGGCGGTCTGGAAACTCTGTCCCTGGTCATTATGTTCGTTGCATCTATAAAAAGACTTCAGTCAATTATGAATTTTGTCAGAACATTCTAATACAGATGGAAGGAGAAGGTCACTTTGAAAATAGCTCCTATTTATTTGTCATTGCTCATAAGAAATTATACACATACACCAGATGCTAGACTGGCTCTGCCCTTTGTTCATAACACAGGCAATTAAAACAAAAAAGAAGAATGCCCAAGTGGTATAGTTTTAATAAGCCCAAAGATTAGCAACTAATGCCAAACCATAATGAATTTTCCATCAGCGTGACTTGTAGGTCTCTGTCACTATAAATCTAGCCCAGCGAAGCCCATTAGCTAAAGGAAGGTCCATGGACTGCAGAAAAACAGAAGAGAAGCCAGGATCAGTAATCGAAAAAAATAAAAACAAAATAAAATAAAACAAAGTATTGTCTGGAAGGTGTTGTACCGGCAACATGTAGGTGTCAGTGCACTAAACTCAACTTTTACTCACATACTCTGCAAGGTACATACCTTTGAGGAGGTAAACATCCCTCATCATTTCAATTTACTTCACTTTCTGTTCCACACCACTTTAATAATACCAACTCTTGCTGCCATATGGCTGCTAGAGTCCTGGTCTTTAACCATAAAATCTTTTTGAATGACTGTTAGCCCTGTTGGGTGAAAAGATGAGGACTGCTGCTTGAGTGCCTAAATTCTGGACAAAATTGTTCTACCTCTGTGACCCTGTAGAAAAATAGGTGTGTGAGGGGAGTCATTTCCTTGAGAAAGTTAAAAAGAATATATCCTCTGGTCAGGGCATGCCTTTGCTGACTATGTTGTGTGAGCACTGCCAGCATAGCATGAAATACCAAAAAGAAAGTCCTAATTTGCTGTTGTATCTGAGGCCACAGCCCATACTAGACTGAGGTTCTGGTGCAGATGAAAACCAAAATTATGAACCAGAAGCTTTCTGTTCAGGAATTAATTTAGCAGGGGGGAAGGGATTATGCAGGATTACTTTTAACTGTGTTGTGACTAAACACAGTTATGAAACCATGACCAGAGTGAATGTCCAAAATGTTATTAAAGACACAGTGGTGTGAACAAATGAACTTTTGACATTGTCTCCTGTAATCTGAGTTAGGCTGTTATGTCCTCTCATAGTATGTATGAGAGGACAACCAGACTGGTAAGAAACCAGTTGGATGGTCAGGCTCAGAGTGTCAAGGTCAACAGGTCATCGTTTGCCCGGAGCTACAACAAGGCAGGTACTGCAGGGTCCACCCTGGGTCATGGAGTATGCCCTCACCAGATTTGCAGATAATTCCCAGTTGAGGGTGTCTAGCTAATACTCTCCATGGCAGGGCTGTCATTCAGAGGGATCTAGAGGAAACAGGAACCTCATGAAATTCGAGAAACCAGAAGCAAAGTGCTGCACCCAGGAAGAAATAACCCCTTTCCAATATGTAGTAGGGGGACAGACTGGCTTGGGAGCAGCTGTAGGGACAGTGCCCTGGTGCAGCGAGCTGGGCAGCAGCACCTGAGGCTGGATCAGCAGGATCACCTCCAGGAGATGGGGCAGGGCTGCCCAGCACTTGTCACCAGACCATGCACAGCAGCCAGCTCTGTGCCCCCAGCACAGGGCTGATGCTGTTGGCTGGGGTGAGCTCCCTAGGCTAGAGCAGTGGCTGGGCCAGTGGGGCTCGTTCGGCCAGGGCAGGGCAGCCTCGGGGCACCTCACATCCACCATTACATGTGGGGACGGGCCAGGAGGCAGGCAGGCCCTGCAGGGCTGCACATGGCTGGGACATGAGGCTGGGCTGGTGTGGGCTGGAAACACAGGGGTTCAGGCTGGGTGCGAGGAGGACTCTGGCAGAGTGAGGCCACCAGGCAGAGGGACAGGCCTGGGCAGGATCCGTCCTTGGGGTGTCCAAGAGCCCTGAGCAGCCTGGTCTGGTCTCACATCTGGCCTGGCCATGGGCAGGGGGGCACGAGTGGCCTTCTGAACATGAATTATTTTATGATTCCACATTTCTAACCAACAATATTAGTCATAGGAGCATGAAGAATATTTTTCCTGTTGTTATGCTATTTCCATCCAGTTTTGTGCTTGTGATAAATCCTGTCTGGGCACAGAAACCCAGACCTGTGCATCTTGGCCACTAGCATATACTGTATACTTTATTGACTCAAAACCGCTTAAATATCATAGAATAGAATCATAGAATCACAGAATGGCCTGGGTTGGACATTAAAGTTCACCGGGTTCCAACCCCCTGCCATGGACCAGGTTGCTCAAAGCCCATCCAACTGGCCTCAGACACCTCCAGGGATGGGGCATCCACAACTACTCTGGCAACCAGTTCCAGTGCCTCACCACCCTCAGTAGTGAAGAATTTCCTCCTTATATAATGTAGTAGATGCCGTTGCTCATTTCTTACTGTGAATGGCAACTTTATCAGCACAGTATGGATGACTATATTAGAGTGCTTCCTCTCAAATATGGACCATAGAATCCCAACTAAGAGTTCTGCTTTTTTTTTTTTTTTTTTTTTTTTCAGCCACTATTTCCAGTTCAGCACCAGTATCCTGTAGAGAACTCGAGTGTGACTTAAAGAGTACATTTTGCTTCTAATGTGGTGTTCTTTTTTTAAAGCTCTGTTATCAATTTAAACTTGATTGGTTTCTTGGTGTGACTGGTGACATTTCACTGGTCAGCAGCTTCTGCTGTCTCCTCCCTTTTTAAAGTTAAAACCAATCATCACTGACATTTTTCTTTCCTTCACAGAATTTAAATATTTATTTTGAGGATTTCTTTATTGCTCTGCACCTCAAAAAAAAAAAAAAAAAAAAAAAAAATCCATTGCATTGTTCACTGTTGTTCAACTACAGTTTTTTATTTAGCTTCTAGGAAGTAGTTTTTAACATTTTCTGGTGTGATTTTTTAAAAATCACTTCCACCTCTAAATGTACATTCCAGTCATTTATGCTGCTAAATAGTTTAAGCATTAAAAATGGCTATTTAAAGCTTGATACAGTGTATAATACTGATTAATACCAGTACTTAGTTAACTAAGTTTAACCAGATCCTGGTCATTGGTATGCTGCAAAGCATAAATGTTCAAAATCAGCAGTGAATATTTACTTGTCCTCCAAAATCAGCTATATCTAACATGGCAACTCTCTTATCATCACCTTCAATGAATATTATAAGGGTCCAGTAGTTACTCGCACCTAACTCTTCGCCCAGATATAACTGATGTTAGGACTCACAGCTTTCCAGACTCCCATTAAAAATATTTTAAAAAGTGGAAAAAAAATCAAAAAGTTAATCCCTTTTTCTAAGTGTTCCTAAGGTAGTTCCTACAGCACAGTTAACACATCGACAAGACCTTGAGAGATCCCTTTAAACCACAACATACTAATAGTACCCGTGATTTCCCCAGATGTGCATTCAACATTTATTTCAGTACTATCCGTGCTCACTGCTTCCAGTTCTGTGCAACACCTATCATGTCATCTTTTAACTGCTTCTCACTAAGCACATTGTAAATGGAATATAAAAGCCTGTGTGCTTCCAAGACCCTTGAACTTTGACAGAATTGCTGTTCATGCAACTGAGTTTCAGGTTCAGAAGCTGTATCTGGCACCTTATTTAGTCAGTGGGATCCCACAGACATGCTGCTATAGACAACAGCACTGGTGCCACAACCTTTCCGAACCCCTAATTACCAAGACAGTTTTCCTTGCTGGGGAAGCTCTGGTTTCTGGATAAATGTAGAGCAGGGTTTGTGGAAGAGGGTAAATTGAACAGGCAGGAATGGAAAGTGTAGCACTCTGAAAAATAAAAATGTTCTGTGAAGCCCCTCCAAGTTTGATCTCACCCCTCTAGCTTATCCTTGGTTTGATCAGCGCTATTGTGCTATGTTGTCATTCCTTCCCCAGCATGATTTTCTGGCTAGTCTCTATCTTTTCCTTACAGGACTGGTGTCCAGGTTGCAAAACCCACAGCTCCTTTCCTCATCAGCTTTCTAGGAAAACAAATAATATATTGAAAGACAGTAACCACCATTCCTGTTTGGAGACGTGGGATGCTTTGATAGCCCTTGACGTCACTCCCACCCACCCCAGCAGTAACCTTCTCACCAGGGTATGATGCCTGTGGCACGGTGTGGCTTCTGCAGCTCTGTGTTTGCTCTGCTGCTTCTCCCCCACTTCCCACCAGCTGCTTGAACCCACAGGTTGAGGAATCGCATTCTCAGCATTTTAAAATGCTCCAGTAAGTAAAGATTAACATGTGTAGTTAATCACTGAATTTTAATTTTATTAACCTAACACTAAAGGTTCAAAATAAGAGACTCCTGAGTCTTCTGAGGAATAGGGAGGCAGGGGGAGGCAGGGAAAGGTGTGCTCTCCCCATTACTGACCATGTTCCAGCCACTGACACATTGCTGGGTGTAAACTACAGTAACTATAGGAAGTACTGTAATTCGAGGCCATTTCTCAAGGATTTTCCACTGGCTTCAGATCCTCCAGACTTATGAGCTCTACAGTTGTTCCCCACTCCACCTTGGAAACTTCTGTACCGGCTTGTGAAAACAGCCACCTATTTTGGCCCTGACCTACATTTCCTGGATAGAATCAGCTCCCCAAGGCTCATGCAAGTTCCCTAAATGCTGCTTGATTACAGGGGAATATGTGGGAGGGAAGCCGAGTGGACCCCTTCCAGTTTCTTACTTGTATACATATGTGGTATAGAAGGGTACTTAAGAATATGTGTATTACCTACCATGGATACCTATGAATAACGTAGCTTTGCCTGATCTTGGATGCAGGCTGCATCTGTGTTTCAATGAGATAAGGCAGCTCCCCTTTATGAAGCTGAGTTCTGCCACATTGAGTGAAAAAACAGTGGAGTTGAGAGGGGTTAAGAGAACTCTCCATGCACCCATGCACCATCTGACTGCCATCAGCCAGAGATTTCAAAATTTGCTGGGTTTATAATCAAAGTTGTGCAGATGTCTGTGATTTTGAGGAACTGGACAAAACGTGGTGAACAAGGATATGGTAGGTGAGAAAAAGATGAACAGGTTAAAAAAAAATATCTGATCGCAGTGACAGTTAATTAGGGTGTTGTTATTTGTTGTAAGGTCAGTGGGGTAACCCCGAACCCCATGAGAGAATCACTGAGAAGCACGTGGCATCCAACCACACAGTGTCATGTTTGAATCAGATTTCGAAGTCAAATCTTACGGGACAAAGTTACCCTTGTGATGCAAAGATGCATGAAATAGAAATGCTTGTGCATAGATGTAGCATCCAGTGTAAAGGAGACACACACAAACTGAAAACAAACCATCAAGCACAATACATAATATGAAAGCATTTTCTGTCTGCTTCATTTCACTAAGTAACATAGGCTGAATCTTACCTGAAGGATGCCTTGGTAATGAGTGGATGCATCTTTAATGCATTTGTACCTCCTCTCATCCAGAAAGCATACTCCTTGTTTTCTGCAGTCTTAGAGAGGAGATGATTCTCTTTTCAGGCTCTCATTCCCAGATGAGCCATGTATCTCCCTGTTGTGCAGTGCTGTACACTTGTACTGCATCTCACTGTCATTAAAAAGAGATGAAACAGCAGCACAGAGGGGATGCCTGGCAATGGAGTTTTACTATGTGTCAGTGCTGTAAATTGCAGCAAAGCTAAGGAGTGGCTCTAGCCCCTGGTTCCAACTGCCTACCATAAAATAAGGCACTTAGCTGCCATTTAAATGCACCTCTACACTTACAAGCTTTCCCAAAAACCTTCCCAGTATCAATGTGACCTGAAGGGAAGCTCCTACTATCCCTTTGGGCCTATTTGCTTACATATGTAATGTGTGAGTTCATTAGGAAAAGAAATATTGTTGAAGTTTTAAATGACTTAGAACAGCCAATTAAATAGGAGACGGAGAACAGATGAACCAAAATCTGTCCATCTTCACCCTGACAAAGAGGTAACCTACACAGCTCAGCCACCTGACCTGAATTAATTAAACAGGTGGGGCAGTCCAGAAATGTACTAAGGAAAAATGCTTCTATAATAGACATATTTATGCCAACATGTGGAGTTATCCCTACATATTTGGAAATGCTTGCTAATTCAAAACCATCTATATAAGGTCACTCTTTTAGCTTCTGTGGACATCTAAGGACTATTAAATGAAGTATCATGGTGACTTTACTTCTAAAATCCCAAGGTGCATATTATTTGGGTCAATCCTATTAAATCAAAGTTTTATCAAGTGAATTTAGCCATACCTTTGAGAATCCCTAGCATACACCATTGAAACTAGATGTCCTGCATTATGCAGAAGCTCACTTTACAGAATGCTGATCATTATGTACATGCTAGACAAAGCAGACCTCTGTCAGAGCCCTTGGCTCACAGTAGTTTCTGAAAAAAATGCACACTGTCTGGGAACAAAATATTACCTGCATGAAATAGTGGCGGAGTGAAGTAGCTAAAAAAAAAAAAAAAAAAAAAAAAAAAAAAGAAAAAACACAAAACCAATAGAGAGAGCTGAAATTTCCTGGAAATTTGGAAGGCAAATGTTTTGAACAGTGCTTCATTCTATATCTGTATTTTGCACTGACGAATCTGCTAAGTTTTGTCATATATGCCAAAAATAAAAGCCAAGTGAAGTGAAAGAGCCCATGCTGATGTCACAGAAAAAAAAAAAAAAAAAAAAAATCAGACTCCTGAAGCAAAGGAGACAGATTTGCTTATTAGGAAATATAGGACTAGAAAAGCTCTCTGGATCTTCATTGTCATGGATGGAAAAATATATTTACATATATATATGTGTATATATATATATACACACACATATATATATCTGTGCTTGTGTGCTTGTTGTAAAATCCAATTCTTGCTGTAATGGCATCATCTCACTAAAAACACTACAGCAAAAAAAAAGTGCCATGGTCCTGGGCAACTTGTTCTATGTGGCCCAGCTTTAGCAGGGAGGTTGGACCAGATGACCTCCTGAGATCCCCTGGCTTAACTCTGAGTTTAGGCATGAACTAGCTCTTTACACCAGACCCATCCTTGAATCAGACTCTTTAGCTCCAAACTGGGAAACACACTGGAAGAGGGCAAGAACCACATGCATGAGACTGCTGTTTAGATCAGTTGATGAACTGGTTATAAATATCACATTAACATCATGTAACCATTGTCACTTCTGTTATCCCGAGCTGGGAGAAGAAAGCCCTGGGAATGATATTTTCAAGGGATTTTTCTGCAGCCAGCTGAAAGCAGTTAGGTTACACGCAGGCTCGTGTAATGTGGCGCTGCCGGCTGGAGCCCAGACGTGCAGTCAAAAAGACTTTGTCAAGCCTTTGGCTCTGATGGGTTGGTGAGGAGCAGGCAGGTTATTTCTAAACTTCAGCAGCTACAGTTAGCTCACTTCTACGTGCAGTCTGGACACTCCTGAAATGTCTGTCACAGGACATAAACATTTATGATTCCTTTAACGCCAAACCCTTGGGCTCAGAACCAGTGAAGGTTGAATGAATACCTGCTATTATTCTTAGCTATTGCGGCTTAAAGTAAACTCGGCATGCTTAGTTATTTAAAAATCAGTTACTTCATGCTTTCATTGAGTGTGAGGACAATCCCGCCTGTCTAGCTGGTTGACAACAGCTTGCTGATAGTCTCAGTGTACAAATGTGTTCAAGGCCACCCCTACAGGCACATGTGCTGCTGCTGTGCAACTTCTGCTGAAGCGGCCCCCCAAACCCCTTCACAAAACAAAACAAAAATACCAAACCATTTGAAACAGAGGAGGGCTGGAGGAGCCTCTCATCCAGCATTTTCTCTGGTGTTAGGATCTGGTTCCTGAGCCTTGGGTGTAGCTGTCTGCTCCATGGCAGAGTCTCGCTCACCCGCTCGTTTGTTCTGGCTTCACGCCTGCATTTCAGCTCCTGCTTCTATAGCACGCAGTAACACAGCACGCAGACCTGAAGCCATGCGAGTCAGCTTTACGTAGTTATATGAGGGATGAAATCACTAAGCAGCAGTCTCTTTCTTGAATACAGATTCTAGTTTTTTTTTACAATGGAGCTGGAGAACTTCTATAGGAAATAGCTTTGCTTAACAGAAGAGTTTTTGCTGGATGTTTCAAATCACAGGACAGCTCTCAATACATTTGTAACATCCTCACAAGCCCTATTTTTCATTCTGTTTGCCTTGGTTTGTTCATGCCCAAGGAGTTATCTGCAAGAGAGTTTTTGCTTGATGTTGTTTTGGTTTTCCTCTTATACCAGGAGTCTTTCTTTCATGACTGCTTGATACTGAGCCAGATTTCAGTAGTATAACATCGGTGATTTTACCAGGGTAAATACCATCTATTTTTGTGTTCTGATAGACTTCAGACTATAACCCCACCCTTTGAGGCTGAGTTGTGCTCGCTCTGCGCTCTCAAAGAGGACAAGTCAGGTTACAGTGCTCACTAGATTAACCAAACATGAAATGTGAATGCAACAGTTCACAATCACAATGAGTAAATGCCCTTGAGAAACAAGAGTTCTGCTTCAGCAGAACAACAACAAATTAGCTTGTGATGAATAACATTTACAATAACTTCACAAGTAAAGCTGCCATTCTGTTCTGCTAAATATATAAGACGTGAAGTCACAAGTTGAAACTGCCAACTGCTAGAAAAGTTAATAAAATTCAGTCGTTTACATCAAGGCTGATTAGAAATAACAACTATTGCATATCAATTTTTTTTTTTAACCTGCTGTTACTCAGCTAAAGGTCCTTTCTACTGATGACAGTTTTCTAAGATAAATCTTGCAGGTGCTGATCTGCAGTCAAAATGCACATAGTACTTTACAGACAGATAAAAGTTGGGCTTAAGGAGTCAAAAATATAATATTGAAAACACATGTGAGTGATCTCTGATTTCAGATGATAGCTGTGATGTGATTAAGTTTTCTCATGTGCATATGCATTTGCAAGGTTGGGCATAAAACATGAAACAATACCTGATTTTAAAAAGAAAAAAAAAAATAGAAACACCTTTTTAGTGGAAGAAGAGAGGAAACAATGACTTTTTAGGCTTTAATGACCTTCTGTATTTTTCTGCTTAAGCTATATGTATGGGTTAGTGGTTTTTAATTTATGTATATGGTGGAACAGAGATCAGAGTTGCAGAGAGAGGTAAATAAAAATAAGAAAGACTGCCCATGTCAGAGAGGACTGATGGCGTGCAGAGTCTTGTGTTGGGAAGCAGCCAGAAGGCAAGGCAACACCAAGTTAAAACTCTGTCTTTGCTGATTTTAGGGTTGGAAGGTAAGGGGACAGATTTTGCAAGTAGAACTGCATGTGGAGCAGTTGTTGCCCTGAAAAATCCTAAACCAAGACACATGCAAGGCAGTGGTCAGCAACATATTCATCCCTCCTCCCCACACTGTGATTTACTAATGTTAGTTTAGCTCAGAAAAATGTAATGTTTATCTTTATTATGCTTTTGAATGAGATCATTTCATCATGAAAACCACACATTTATATCAGTAGCAGAATGTCTGTCCAGAGGCCAGACTTCACCACATTTCCTGCATCTGTGGGCACTGACCTGAGTGTAGTTAAAAGGACTATCATTTTCTGATGCCTTTTCACACCTATGCAGATGCTGCTTAATTCTTGAGGATATAGTTGGAACTAAAAATTGAACAGGGCACAGGACAGGAATGAAAACATATGTGGGAATACAAATATTTTCTGAAATACCATTAAAGAGAATGGTAAGGTAAACCTATTTTAGCAGCAGCATGTTTGGTCAAGGTATGTAAAAAATACAGAGACTACAGGGAAAGTGATTAGATGCAGAGGTCAATGTGAGCTTAGCTTTCAAAATCAAATTGAAGGATTGACTGATTGACTGAATCTCACCCTAAACCGTGTTTAGAAAGTGATAGGTAGGATTCAGTTAGAGACTAAGATGCCCAAATTGTGGTCATGGCACTTAGGTGTCATGTAGGAACCACTCATCTAAGCTCACACTACTGTCAGCAGAGGTTTAGTCAACGATATCCAGAGAGAAATTCAGCAGACAAGTTGGTTGTGACATGATTCAGCTGTCTAAGCATAGATGTCTAATGCCCCTTGAGATGCCCTAGGCTGTGCCATCTGTCTTACAGCTGTCTCTCCTGAAACAAGTAGGACAAACAGGTCTGTGCTGTGTCTGCCAGCCAGCACAGATGTGTCAGATACCTGCATGCATCTGAAATGGACACTTATGTTTACATCTGAAGTAACTGAAACAAGTCCTAGATGCCTGCTTTAGAAGGAACTTATAGGATGCTCTCCAGAATCTCTTAAATTTAGGTATCTTAAACCTGATAATGTTTCCAAAACTGATGCTAATTCCAAGTTAGTCATCATCACCCCCCTCACAGGTGATGATATAATCAGGCTCTTGATGAATGTGAGCCGTATCATTCAAAAATGGAACTTAAGATGATTCTGGAGCATACCCACTGGTACTCTCCACCATATATATCGTTCTTTATTAACTGCTAAGGGTGTTAACACAGAATAACTAGCACTTTGATATCTGAATGCTAAACATCTGGTGAAATAAAACCCAGACTAGGGAATTGGTTCCAGAAGAATTGACAGGAGTCAGGTCTGGTCTACACAAGGAAAAAAATATTTTGCTGTAATTAATGGTGCAAGTTTATCTGAATGATGTCATGCTGGTGTAAACACTTTATTCTTGGACCTTTTTCTAATTTCATTTATACTACTTGAGAGAAGGTTAGGGTAAATCAGTTCCAGGATAAGAGTGCCTGTGTGGCGTAACTCATAGCGTTTCACTCTGGAGGCAAAGTCTTGGGGATAGGAGAAGAGAGGAGAGAAGGGCTGGTAAAACCATTGTCACAGGAAAGGTTAGTCAAACCATGGACAATTGTAGTAAAAGAAAGCACTCATTTAAGTTCCTTCTGATTGTCTAATAGTGACTATAAAACATTGGCTCCATTTACTTTGTTTTTAAATGTTTTGTGTTTTTGTAGTTACTGGCTGTTTCTTTCATTCTGAGCCCTTTGTTTGATACAAATTGTTTCAATATGGCTTTGAACTGCCTGTCTGAACACACTGCTTAATTCACTTCCATTTTCAAGAACAAAGTATTTCAAGCACTCAAAAAAGTTTAGAAATAACTCCACACTCATAAAACATTAAAATATTTGCAAGCACTTGGAGCAGGAAATGCTGCTAGTTCTGAAGATGTGCAGTCTATTTGAAAACCGGTTGTGTATTTAATTTAAAATGGAAGGATATAAACATAGTTTGTTGGTTTCAAGCAATTCTAATTTAAACTGTCCCTTAAAATGACTTCCATCCTCAAAGCTTCTTCTTTTTGCTGCCGTTATTAGCAGCCTCCAATCCTGCAGATAGCTGTGCATGATAATTGCAGCACTCTAATTGACTTCAGTGGGACAATACATAAGAGTAATGTTATGTGTGATAGTTTTTGCATAGGCAGGGTTGTTGTAAAGTATTCAAAGTTCCCAGCTGAGGGACCTAACTTCAGTTTTGTGCACTGTGTGTGTGTGGTTATCAGTTTCCTATATAGAAAACCAGGTAAGCACATCTTAGCAAAAGCCTACTGCAATTACAGTACATCCTTTTAATCTAGCATCCTATTAAAAAGTCTATCAAATTCAGTAGCCAGTTACTGCACATGATGGTGCAACCTTTCTTCTGAAGATGGTTGGGATTGTGGTCAGATGAGAACTAATTTCAGGCTAGGGTTACAGTATCTGTGATAATGCTCAAAACAAACAGCATTTCATGTTATCAAGTACATATGGCATAGTTTTATAAAAAGGTCTGGTAAAGGGTATTGTAAAGAAAGCAGAGAAATTCTTTTAATGTTTAGTTTGCTATGCCTTGCTTCATTAGCACTTCATCTTTGCAATGTTAAATTAAAGTTGTCTTTGTATATGTATTTGTATGTATACATATTTTTAAACGTCATTTTCTCAATGCGAAGCCAATCCAATTGCTCCCTCTTAGGAAATGTTTGAATCGTTGTCTTCAATGTGCAAGCACGGGAAGTCTCTGTCACCTTTACTAAGGGATCCCTTCTGCAGAAAGTTCAGAAGCTTTACAGTGTGATTTGCTATAATGGCTGAGATATTTTTGTTCCATTAAAAACAGATGCTATTCCTTAGTATTAAGACAGATTAATTTCACAGATACAATGGGATCCTATTATAGCAATCTGGTTTTGTTTTTAAACAGAGCAATTTCATCGTATACATGATGCCTGGCTATAATATAACTGTTTTGATGTGCAAATGAAATTCTGGGAATCTGACTTTCTTACAGTATATGTAAAAGGTGGCTATATTTGTAGTCTATAAAAGTAGATTCAACTCTACAAGTGTTTGAATGCATACCATCTGTGTTAAACATATGTTCTTTTTAGGCCTGAATTTGCCACTGACATTTTTTTCTTTGAAATGATCATAATGGACATCAAACTGACCAGGCATCTCCAAATTCAAGATTAATTGACAGCCATCTTGAAAAAACTGCAAAAACTTGCAAAAAAATAACACATATTAACAATAACTTCCACTGTAAGTAATCAAAAGAAAAGAAAAGAAAGTAAAATAAAAGGAATTGGAATGTTTGTGGGATGAGACATATTCCATTGCCCACTCCTTTGAGGAGAACTTAGTGTGGCCCAGGATAGAGTCAGGGCATGCACAGACTTAAGCTTCAGAAGCCACAAGAGAGGACCTCAGAAACATGACCACAAAATACTATAGAGAACAGGAGCAACCTACTTGTAGTATTGTTATCACATCTGGTTCCAGAGCAGGGGGATGATTGAAGGCCTGCTCATAAACAGCTGAGATACAGCACTGTTCTTTGGTCTTCTCCAGTGAGGTATCTTTCCAGTGAGTAAAGGCTTAATTATGGAATTTAGATCTCCTTCAGGACCACCTGTGACTTGTTTTTCTAAGGGCAGTCCACGAACAATGTGTTATGTTGGGAGAAGAAGAAAGAACATCTCAGAAAGAAGCTTAGGGCTTTAGGAAAATGTGACAACTCACAAGGAAGAAAAATAAACAGAACAGCCACATCACTTTTTGATAGTGTGTCATGTGAGCAGGTCCCAGAAATTACATGTATGGCATAAAATGAAAAGTCGCTGGATCTTTTATTTATACCCCATCATAATAGCTTGAGTCTTTGCAGCACTGGCTTTGATCTTGCTGTTTGATTTATGTGAGCTGATTGTAGTGCCTTGGATAACCCCAGCTGAAATCAGTTTGGCTTTGTAAGGGCGTAGATGGTTGCTCTGCAGCTCAGCCTGCAGAATAGGAAAATCATTTCATAAGATTAAAAATTGCTTTTTGGATTTGTTGCTATGAAATGTCAGACTCATGTACTCCACATTTTCATTTTCACAAAAGTGACTGTTGGTACATGGCTGGAGAATGTGAGTTTCTGGAACACCAGGCTGGGTAAGTGCGTACTTCCCAGCCAGTACACCCATGACCCATAGGGTGTTGAGACCGCTGTGGATTGAGGAGATCTGAACCTAGCACCATAAAAACAAATGAAGAAAAGCAAAGATGAATCCAGGAACTGCAACAACATTTATATATTTATTTATTTTTGGCCCTTGTGGTGAAGGCCAACAAAATAGCATTGCCAAAAGCATTACCCGCATACTGACAGAGATAATCCTTCCCTTCTACTGCTGGTGAGGCCGCATCGAGGACGCTGCATCAAGCTCTGGGCTAGAAGAAGACATGGGCTTACTGGAGCATGTTCAGCACTGGGCCACAAAGAAGATGAAGGGCTTGAAGCATGTCATACAAGGAGAGGCTGAGCGAACAGTGACTGCTTAGGCTTGAGAAGATAAGGCTCAGGGGGAATCTCATCAATATGTATAAAGACATGATGGGAGGGAATGGAGAAGAAAGAGACAGACTCTTTCCAGTGGTGCCCAGTTACACAGGACAAGCAGCAATGAAAGAAAAATTATTGTGAGGGAAGTCAAACCTAGGAACAGCTTGCCTGTGGAATCTCTATCTGTGAAGATATTTAAAATTGAACTGGACACCATCATGGGCAAACTTCTCTACCTCACCTTACTTGAGCAGTGCAGTTGTACTAGATGATCTCAGGAGGTCTCTTCGAACTTCTACCATTCTGTGATTCTGTGATGTTTCATAATAGAGTTGCTTCTATGTTTAATCATATTTGATTGCCAGATATAAAAATATCTCTCTGGAATCACCAGGTATAAGAGTAGATGTATATAAGGGTCATTAGTCAAAGCAAAAGCTCTTTTACTACTACTTGCTTCAAAACCTACAGGAACTTCCTAGATCACAAAGGGAAAATTGACTCCCTCAGAGTGACTACTCCCCAGGTTGCTCCTGTTCTACATCTGCAGCTCTGCAATACAGTGAGAGTGATACTTTCCAGTAAAATAGAAGTTGTAGCTATTTGGTTAACTACTTGAAATGAGCTCAAGTAATATCTCTGGAGACAGGTTTTTAAAAAATGGGCTAAGACTAGACCAAAAGCAGAGAGGTATACAGCTATCATATAGGATTTCTGCTTTTCTTCCTGCTATACGGTTATGCCAGGAATTCTGTCATAAGGGTGATGTTTTATATCAATTCTATAGAATATTTTCCTTTTATGGCTATGCTTTGTTGCTCATCTAGCTGCTTATATGAACACTGCCCTGCCTGCTTGCCAGTGCACTATAATTAATATTATACTAAGTACCACTGCCTTTAAACCAATGTTTTGTAAATGCAGTTATTAGTAGTAGAAATAGGGTTTCACATGTGAGATGAATAATTAAGGTAGTGGACTGAGTCTTTCTTAATATTACATTCTATGGCTGTTTGATGGCACAAACATGTTTTATTAAGATAAGAAAATCTCTTCAGTTACCAAAACTAATTGAGTATATCAGATACTTCATGTGAAGACAACTAATTAGATGTTGTCACATAAATTATTTCCTCTCTCAACATTGTTTAAGTAGACACTGTCTTTTGTTCTTTCCTAATGCCCATTTATCTGTGATTTCAGAATCACTGTAGAGGAGCAGCAACTGCTTCCATATAGCTGAAAAAAACAAAGATCTGCATGTTTCTGGAAAGAATCATATTTACTATTCATGCTTTGTCCAGGCAGTCAACTTTCCAGAAATACTGGACTGTGTGACATATGCACATGCACTTGTTTTTGGGAAATGCCAGCAAGAAATGCAAGACGTTATATGGGTGTGTGTCCTCTGAGTGACCAAACCAGACCTCCGTACTCATTTCAACACCCTCTGCTGAGTCTAGTTGGAGGCTGGTAGCTAGCATTGTCTCCTAGGGGTCAATACTGGATCCAATCTTATTCAACTTCATCAATGACTTGGATGAGGGGACAGTGCACCCTCAGCAAGTTTGCTGATGACTCAAAACTGTGAGGAGTGGCTGATACAGCTGAAATCTATACTGCCCTTTTAGAGGGACCTCAACAGGCTGAAGAGTTGGGCGGAGAGGAACCTCATCAAGTTCAACAAAGGAAATTTGCTGAGTTCTTCATCTGCAGAGGACTAACCCCATGTACAAGTATATGATAGGGGAGGGTGTCAAGAGGGTGGTGCCCAGCAACAGGATAAGAGGCAGTGGGCATTAATAGAAACACAGCAGTATGAATATGAGGAAAAAAAATCTTTAGTGTGAAGGTGAGAGAGTGCTGGAACAGGCTGCCCCGAGAGGCTGTGGAGTCTTCTTCTCCAGAGATATTCACAACCTGTCTGGACCCGATCCTGTGCAATACATTTTAGATGACCCAGCTTGAACATGGGGTTTGGACTAGATGATCTCAAGAGGTCCCTTCCAACCTGCGACTGTGACTCTGTGATCCTTCTCAGACAAAGCCCAATCTAAAAACGTTGCTCCCTGCCACAGACCATCAATAATCCCACCCTATCCAAACCACTGGCTTCTCCCCCTACTGTCTCAAATATTCTCTCCCTGATTTGTTCCCAGAGTACAGACCCAAAGTGTGAGTCCCAGATGCTGTACCTAGAAACAGATAGTACTGTTTTGGATGTTCACTGCAAGAGCCAGGGTTGATGAGTACAAAACTGACGGTATGCACTGCTGTGGGTCACTTGGCCATCCAGAATTTTTCCTTGTCAGTCCCCAAGACTAATAATACGTTTATGGCTCGTTGGTCAACTGGGTGGCTGTTATAACTGGATCTACTGCTTGTTTATTACATTACAGGTGAGAGTCTATAAGGAAATATAATGTACAGAGTGCTTGGGGCTGAATTAGTCATGAGCTTTGTGGGCATGCACACTTGTACGAGACAGTGCTCCCATGTGATATCTTTGTAATTCTAGCAAAGACAATGATAAGTAAGGGAGAAAGGGAGCCTTTGCACCTCAGAGACACTAGGTAAAGGTGGCTTTGGAGCTCTACAGAAATTATAGGTGTTGGGAGAAAATTTTTTGAGGCAAAGTGAAGAGAAAGGCAAGACCTTAAATTTGTGTAGGATTTGAAACGTATTTGAATGCAGTCCTGGTTAGTAGGTTTTATATCCTACTGATAGAGGGGTGTTCCTCTTAAATTGATTGAGATAGGGTCAATGAGTACTTCTGACATCTTGGCAGCCAAAAGTAGTGATTCAGTTAATGTTTTGTTGCTTGCAAGAAAACACACCTCTTGTCTGATGGGAAAGGAAAGTGCAGCCTCTTCATCTGGCCATTCTTAGCCTCCAGGCTTCCCATCTTATACTTCTTTTCCTAACCATTCTTGTTTCCTCCTCCTTAAGAAACTGTCTCTGAACTACGCCCATTTCCACCCTTCCACTTTCCTTCCCATTACTCCAGTCTTCTGCCAGATCCAAATCTCTCTTTGCAGGCCTGTTCTGCCTGGTTGTCCGTCCTGCTCTACCCTCCCATGTCCTCCCTGGGGGGGGGGGGGGGGGGGGCACAGCCCCCTACACACCCCCTGCCCTGAAGTCCTTTCCCTGACCTGGACTCTGCAGCTTCAGCTCTTGGTTTCCTTTTCAGTTTTGCCCAGGTAAAACCTAGGTCTTGCTCTGCCCTCTGCAGCTTTCACCTGGAATGTGTGGGAAGGATTCTATTTCTAGGCAATTAGCTGTATATTTCTAAAAAATAGGTGAAATCCCAGTTTTTCAAAGGTTTATAACTGGACCATAATGAGTGAGATAAAGCAGAAGATTTTTTACATGTAAGCCACTCATCCCCCTTTAGGTTTAAAGTGCCTTCTCTGAACCTCTATGTATAAGAATAGGTTTTAAGAGTTTTAAAAAATGTATAAAACCCCACACTTTCCCCACACTTGCTCTCCTGGGTGGCTGGACCTTGCTGTGTCTAATTTTATGCAAAAAATCCATGTCCAGTGTCCACCTCAATCTGAAGTCTTCCATACATGTAGCTAGAGGTTGATAAATCCTATAATAGGAAGTCTTATAAGAGTATTGTAATAGAAAGTGCTGGGCTGGTTTCCTAGGAGGAATAGCTGCCAGCCACACCTAGCAAAGAAAAAAAAATCATTTATTGATTTAAAACACCAACTATGAAACATTCTACAAAAATATGTTATCCTGTCACTATGTTTTGGTACCTCACCCAAGACTTAATTAAGTCAGCTCAAAAAAGATACTGATTTCAATTAGCTTTGTATCAGATTCTGGCTGAACAAACAAATGCTCATAAGAGATATGAGAGATAATAAACACAGCTAGCCTTTATTTTTGACGTGCATTTGGAGGAGGGAGGGAATAATAGGCTGAGAAATGTTTCATTTCTTTTTGTCAAGGTGAAAGAAAGGAAAAATACACCCAAGATGTCTCTTTAAAAGAGCCATTTAAATGGGACCACTGTTGAAGGAGGTAATTATTTTTTTTTTTTTTATCATAAAAGCTTGACAGCCTCCTTTTAGGGCTGAAATGCAGAAACAAAATGAAACCTTTTGTATGATGGATTGAGTTAATGCACAGCAGCTTTCTGAGTGGGAAAACCAGAGAAGTGATTAGGTTATTTTTATTACTTTAGCTAGAGAGACTGGATACTGCTGTTACAACTAGTCACTGGGGTATAATTAATAGACCATTTGCTAATAGAATATGGAGCTTTAAAGGCAGATGCCATTTGGGACTTCAGCTGTCTCGCTGCATCCCAGAGGGCTGTGAAGAGTGCAGAGATTTGCGTCGTGGTCCAGGTTGTTCTCCGGGGCCTTGCAGAGTTAATCTGGGTTGCTTGGAGAGACCTATGCAGTGCAGAGGTCTGGACAGGCCACCGGACCTGCCTGCCTGCTGTGGCTGGGCTGCAAGCCATCTGGCAGCCTGCACACCAGGGTGTGTGTGCTCAGCTGCCAGCTGTGCTCGGTGCCAGAAAAAGTCCCAAACTCAGCTCAGAAGCTGGGAGAGGTAGGGATGTTTTGGAAGAGAAAAATAAGACATTTTCACCATCCCGGGTCAGGTGGTGAGGGGCTGGCTGGAGAAGTGAAGAGCTTCCCAGAGCCTTTGTATGAGCTCTGAGCTGCAGGTACATGGTGAAATCTTGGAGCTCCACAGACAATTTCTCTTCCTGCTATCTTCTCAGAGGTAACCCTTCTTCTTCATCCCATAAAGATGTTCTCCATGTTGTCTGTTAAAGCTAATCCAAAGGCAGCAACACAAGAAAAACTTTCCAGCACTGCTGAGCATTGCAGGTCTTTGCAAGAAAAGGGGCAAGGGAGGAATCTGGTCTCACTTCAGTTGCATTGCATGTCTAGAAAGTCCAAGGGAAGAAAGAAGCAAAGTCACCAGGAACTTAAAAATAGTGTGTGTAAGGCAATTTCTGACACAAGCAGACTGTACACTGATAGGATGTATCTCAGCATTCAAGATACCTTTCAGCCTTCAGAATACATCTCAAGTGTCTTCTGTGAACTTCTAGGTAGAAGAATAGGTTTTAAAAATTAAAAAATATATATACAACCCTCCCGCCCACTCTACAAAATTATTTGTTGTGGATACAGTATAAACTTTGAAGACACCCATTCTGTTTCATTGTCTGTCTGGTACGATGCAATTCAATAGTCTCCAGACCTTTCTACATTTTTACTCTTAATTGTTTGCAGTAGATGTCCCTATGTTGTTTATATACCTGTTTACAACTTTTCTCCCTGAATCTCTGTCTGTAAATTGTTAGGAAAAGAATATATCGTCTTCCTTCTCCAGTCTTAACTTGCTCCTCTACTGTCCACGTAGGTTTTGTTTCACATTTTCCATTTATTTCAAGCCTTGTGGACTGTGTATATTATGGGCTTGCTACCTTCCAAGCGTGCTTGGCTTATCAGGTGTTTGTTAGAGAGTTTAGGACCCTTTAGCTGACAAGGAGAAATATGTCTATTTTATTCTATAATGAGCAAAGTTTGCAGGGATGACCCTCACCTGCATCTGACATTTTTGCAATGGAACTATGTTTAAAGGGAAAGGATCTGTGTTGAGCACATGCTGTTCTGTTTTCTGAACAGGTGCCCCAGTCTCCTAAACCTAGCAGTGGACACACACCACAGTTGCTCTCCTGGCTGCTTCAAAGAAGATGTGGCTCCCACCAGGCTGGAAGGTCTCCCTGGCAGGTGATGCTGGAGCCCAGTGGCATCTCCCTCCATCCCAGGGATTTGGCCACCTGGGCTTGAGGCCAGTGTATGGCTGCGTAACCTGGGTTGGGAGAGCTGTGAGAAGTCTCCTCTGAGGCCTCTCCCAGTTTGGGGACTGGTTTCACACCCATGGTCCTTGTCTGAGCTGTGCTAGAGCACACAGCTGTGCCTGGCCTTGCCAATCCTGACCCTGCCTGGCTGATGTGACGTCCCAGCCTGGCCTTGGCCTGTTCCCGTGGCCCTCTATGGCCACTCCAAGGCTGTCCCCAACCCTGGGGATCATCCCTAGACCTTCTGGGCCCCACTGCCATTGCCCTCAGCTCTTGCTGCCCTGCCTGCACAAGGACAGGGTAGAAAGTACCACCACAGAAAATACTGTCTGTGTCTTTCGAGATTTACCACAGGAGACTAAGATGTACAATTAAGTTGGTTTCCGGAGCTTAACTAGCTGCCACCCGTCAGCTGCCATGGTAGCTGCTTTTGTATGTTCTTAGTCTGCAGCAAATGCAAGATAATTCAGCTTATCTTAACTCTTTATTACTGCAGGCTCAATTAAATCCAATTACCTCACATTTGCTACAAGATTACACACAGAGGATTATTGCCACTCAGCTGATGGTGGGGAACCTGACGATGTCTGAGCCCAGCCTATATATTTCCTACTACTCTTCAGGATCATTTACACCAGTTTCTGCATCTCTTCTGAAGTTTTTCCCCCAGAGTCTTATCTCTGAGGGAAGGTGGAATGCTTCTAAGAACCAGTGCCTGTTAGTAAAGGAATTCGCATTAGGGCGAGCTGGTGACAGTGGAGAGGAAGGACCAGGCTCTGCAGCACATGGAAAGCGTTTGTGTTGGCTTACATTATATCCAAGCACTGCATGATTAGGGAATTTCTCTACAAGAATCCCAGGCCCTGCACAGTTAGCCAGAAGCTATCAGAGATGTTTCTAGGGATGAAGTCATGCAATACTTTTGTTACTATTTAATGTATTTCAACAGGAGACAAATTAAAGCTCAGATCTCTGCAAAACATTCACAGTTACATTTTAGAGAGGTTTACTGCTAAGTAGGTATACAAGATGAAAAACTTAAGCACATGGAATGGAAGCATTCCAAGTTTGCAGGAAGAAGGATCAATACAGCAGAAAGCATTGGTGGTAAGAGAATGGCAATACAGATGATATCTGAGGAGACAAGAAACTTTCTATGAAAATTAGGCTTAAAGGATATAAGAAAAAACATTTTAATAAGGTATATATTCTGAGGCTCTGGTGAGTAAGATATTAATAGAAAAAAATTTTCCACAGGTGATGGTCTGCCATCTGAGGCTTAGTGAATCTCAGAAATCTGCTACTTAGGCAGTTCAGCATTCACATGATATAAGCATATGACAATGGTTACCAAATAAGGTGAGCACTTCTTTTTTATAAAACAAGGTTAGCATGCATGATCTAGAGGGCAAGGTGAGCACAGATTACCTTTGCACATAGTATTAGTAGTCAGCTTTTCAGGTAAGGTAGCTATGGTTTGTAATGGTATATCTGAAAAAAAATAAAATAATAAAAAGATTGTCTATTTTTTCAAGCAGATTTTATGGGTTTTGAAGAGCTAATTTTGTACCAGAAATTCCAGCACCTGGTCTCACACAGAATTAGCTCTAGTTATACGCCTAAAAAGAGGACCAAATGACTTATACTATGTGCTGTTAATTTCACTTGTATATCCCAAGAGCCATGATATGGCAAATATTCACACTGTGACAAAAACTAAAAACTAGAAAAGAAACGATGTCCTTGTCAATTTGTGTCAAGCATTGTGATGGTTGTCAAGCATTGTGATGGTTGGTGAGTCAAGTGGCATGCTCTTTATGATTGGCCCTATTTACAACATGGATTTCAATAAGGTCAAAACCAGTAAGGTAAACCTTGAAAGCATTTGCTATTTATAAATCACTGAACTTCGAACAAGTACACATCATACATTGGAATCTGACCTTAGCAGAAATAAAATCTAAAGAGGATTGAAACTCATGCAGTCATTATACCACTTCTCACACAATATCATATTTAAAACAAGTTCTCCTAGGAGCTTCTTCACTGAATATAGTTTATAGGTCAAAACATTCAGCTTGATTTATCATAGCCTTAAATATACAACTTCCTTGAGTGTGAGTGGCTTTAGAGGAAAAAGGAAGAACAAAGAAAGAAATTGGAAAATCACAGCAATGTATTTGTCAAGGTAAAATCAAAACCAGCCTGAGAAGTATAAGTCTGGGGTCCAGTCCAGCCTAATTCCCTCCTTCTAAGTGGCAACACTGGGACAATCTAGAAGATTTTGCAGGTTAAATCTGATTCTATCAACAATCAAATAAACACAAATAAGTAGTGATTTTTACTGTTCATCCTTACTAGTAAAGGTTCTTTAATACAGGATTTTCCAGCTGCACTCTGGGAGGTGTCAGACCTACCGTACCTGCTTTCTGTGGTATTACATCAGATATACACTGAATGTGGCCAGCCTCATTAACTGCAGATATAATGCAGAGTCACAAGGTTCACAGGTGACTTTAGCTAGGTAGGACTGCAAAAGTCAGAACAACATCATTCAGAAGCCTGTCCCATATGCAAACCCTCAAACTCCCAAGGGTGCCTTGGATAAGGGAGGTAAAATAAGACACCCCTTACTCTGTCTGTGCTGTGGTAACAAAATGGCTGGGAGGGAGTGGGAGCTGATATTATCTTTAGCTGACCTAGATGGATTTGGAAGAGGACATACGTCTACAGCTTCAGCCAGGGGTTATAAATATGGGATTAAGTTCCCATTCCTTTATACTACACTTCCATCTAGGAAAGCTGAGTTACCTCAGTGTTTCCACAGTTCTGAAGTACTGGTCTTTGCCATAATGACTAAATAGCCACATTTCCATTGCAGAGCTGCCTGTCTATCATTCATAGGTCACCCATTACAGTGACCTCTTTAGTGAAATCTTCATATAGCAATTATATTTGGGAATCGTATCTTTTTGGTGTCTTGATTTCATTCCTATGATTGGCACTCAGTAAATGAAAGATATGATTCAGAGTTTGAACACAGAGAGATGAAAGTCTCTGTGATCCTCTTAACAATCTATCCAAAATGTGGATAATATATTTAGATAAAAAGAAATGTTGCAGCCCTGAGAAAGATCTATTAAGCTGTCCAAATGGAAAAGAAATTAGGGAAATGATTGAAAAGGAATAGAAAATTGTATTATTCATGTGAGCATCTTCAATCCATTTGCAGTGTCCTCATCTCTCTTTATGCACAGTAGGAAGCCCAGCTGTTGATCAGACACACAAATGGTGGATGTGACTCTCACTCCACATTTTAACCATGTCAAAGTGACTCTCAGCAAGCACGCTCCATATGTATTACCGCAGAAAGAAAGGAAGGACAAAATAAAAATAACACTCCCATCTGAAGAGAAGGATTTGGACTTATATTGGAGATGGCAAACTGGTCACGACAGACACCACAGTGAATAATTAGACCTTATGTGTTCATCTAGAGGTGACTCCTTTATCTGGCAGCTGAAATATTCTCCTGGTTAAGGAATAGCTGCTGAGTGACAGAAATCGTAGGTTAAGATGCCAGAGTGAAGGGCTCGCTTTACAAACTTGGTCTGTTAAAATGTGAGATCTCCCTCTAGCATATTTAAAAATCTTCATAGGCTTAATTGTTCGAGTCTTGTCAGTCAAGTTCATGTCTCCTATCCACAGGTAGATAGGAGAAAGAATAGATAGATAAATGCTTGGATGGAGAAATCAGACAGGAACAAATCTACTGGGGTCTGCTGTTGTACTGCTGCCTTGCAGGAGGCAGGCTTTGGGAAACTAAAAACAGCAGAAGTAACAGTGGCTTGTGTCAAAACGTACCCTTGCTGCACAGCCTGGCCATTCTGTCAAATTCTGGTAGAAAAACTACAGATGCTGTTTTTTCTGCTCTGCCTAAAAGGACAGAACAACCTTCTGATATTAGGCCATTTGTGTTAAGCTTGATAAACACCAGGGGCCAAAAGGAAGGACTGTCTGTGCTGAAACCTGGAGCCAAAAATACGACAGGCATTTTATTAATGATATCCCAGGGTAAAAGAGCCCTCAGAAAATCTTTTTTTTTTTTTTTTTTTTTTTTTTTTTTTTTTTAAATATATATCCCATTATAATGTGAGTAATTGTGCTGAGATTCGGGGAAAGATGAAGTGATGACTTTAACAGATAGAGAGCAAATTGTAATTTGGATGTAAAATATGTCCTCCTTTCATTAATAATTTACAGGGATAAAATTTACATTGACTTCACGAGGGATATGCCCCAGGTAGCACCACTTAAAACACACCAAGGCTTGAGCCCTGGACATTTGGAAGCAATGAGCTCACAGGGAAAAATTCTGCTGTTCACTTTGCATTCCTGATTTCTGCTTTATTTCTGTGATTAAAGGAGTACCTGCCACCTCTGCCCCTATTCAGTTTCAGTTTTGCAGGATGGTTATGTCTTTCAGAGTGTGTGGAGGGGTTACCTACCATCTGAAACACAAAGATATTATTTTCATGCTGACAGGAGCAGCCTGTGATCTTCAATATCTCTAATTGTGAAGTGACCTATAGTTACCTGATGACATGTGGATGTATTTACTTTCCAGTCAGCTTTGAGCGTCGAATGGTAAATGCAGCATACAAAGCCACTAGGTGACTCTAATATTTTCTGGAAAAATCTGGGTCCATGTACTAATTAGTAGCCTTTTGCAAATTTCACGAGCACAGTGGTTAAAAAAATAAGTTAAACTGAGATTCACAAAGTTAAATTAGCTGCTATAAATGAGCCCAAAGTGGCAAAGTTGACAAGACTCTGTGAATGCCCCAATGGAAGTGTATTCTGGAACAAGAACTGTCTACAATCAAAGCAGATCCGGCTACACTGACCTAGAGTAGATAAATGCTGAAGTTCTCCAGCACCAGGCTCTGAACAAACCCTACTTCAGAGCAGACCCAAACTGTAGTGCATAGGATGGAGGTGAAGGGAAAATTGACTCAACCATCATCCTGATATGACTGGTATTATCTTATGCACAGCTTTTTGCTCATTTTAGGAATTTGTAGATGTTGTAAGGTCATTGACTCTGTCACATGCATTGCATGCAGTTTTAATTCAAGGAAATTTGTTCTTTTCAGTCATGTGAAGCTCATGACAACCATAGACCATCCTTTGCTAAGTATCCTACCCATCCTTTGGCATGAAGTGGGCACAAGGTTTCTGTGTTTCAGAGCTCTTTCTTCAGAGAAAAAAACTGATCTGACATTTATAGGAGCAGCTTTCAGCCTAGCAGTGACCTTTAAACAGAAAGTCACAGGGAAGAGGGTCTGGCTGGGTGTTCACTGCAAAAGAAAAGAGGTCCAGTAACCAATTCTCAGCCCAGGGCTAAGTGCCACAGATTGGGATATGTCCACCCACTCTATGGCTAGCTAATAATAGACTCTGTTAGCCCTAGTGAGGGAAAATGGGGATTGCTGGAAAGAGAGAAAGGGAGGGAGCTAGGAGCAAAGCAGTGGGAACGATCAGGTGTCCAGGAGCTGAGCCTGCTCACTTGTCTTCTTGCTGAACAGCAGGGACTGTGCTGGTAGCTCCCAAGAGATGTGTTGCCTTAGAAGGGCAGGAGATCTTTCTGTCCTGTCCTTCTCCTTCTGTAAACTAACCTTCAGAAAAGAGTACAAAAAGTATAAGTGTTGCTTTTAGAGATGCAGCCTCCAGGAACTCCTGGAGTAGTGTTTCTTCACATGGCTCATTTTCAGTGAAGTGTTTATCCCACACAAAGTAAAATAAGTATGAATCTACCTGTTTGTCTTATCCCACCAGCAGTCCTGGTACATGCATAGGCCCCTCACCTCTCCCTGTGCAGCAGCAGAGCCTCACCTTCAAGCTGAAAATGTAAATGAAGGGATATTGAGCATCATCTTTGGATACCCCAAGTTTAGTTGTGCTCTGTGCTGCAGAGAGGACCAATATGCTAGCACTCTTGTCTGCTTTTCTATTTTTGGTTTGCAACAATATTTTCTTTGGGATTTGTTTTCCTCCACCACCACAGAACAGTGGTGTTGTTCTGTTGTTGTTGATCTTCTGTATCAGTTGAAGGAATTAAGCAAACATGCTTTATTTGTCAGTCTGGCAAATGGGAAGAAAGAGAAAAGAACAAATCCAACATCACAGGATGCTAAGAAAATGACTTCTATTTTTAGCCTGGTACATTTTCAGACATGTAAACACCTCTGTTAATCGCAGACCCTGCAGCAGTGCTCTAGGGATTATTGAATTGCTTGGAAAGCTGGCAGCCCTATATGGCATACCAGTGAAGGACTTGACAAGGCTAATTGTGTTCCAAGTTGTTTTCAGCACCAGTGGGAAATGAGGTCTGTGTCCTGGATGTACTGTACAAACTGAGTAGTAATGACGGAGGAAAGGGAGGTAGGGTGAGCGGGGTGCTGAATAAAGGTAACAAGATCTATAAGCATATGACATTTCACTAATATATTTGGCCTCCGGAATTTGAAAAGCAGTTGCACGTTTAAAGGGAGTATGATGTGCTATGCAGAGTGACCGGGTTTCCTCTGGAAGGTTTAAATGGCTGTTAGGGCTTGAGTACATCTTTCTACCTCCCTTCCCTGTAACAGTAAGAATATGAAATTCATTATTAATGAAATTCCCCCTCTAGACATGAGATTTTTCACACCCAGAGAAGTTATTGTTTTCCTTCCATACACTTACCAGGACTGAAATTTATATGTGCAAAGTTTCAAGCTCTAGTAATAACATTTCAGGATTGTCCTCTTTTAGAAATTCCCAGTAATAGCAAATGATTTGCAAATACACTTTTGCTTCTCATCTTCAGACATAAGTTTCCCTCTAATCTATCACTTGAGTGACTTATCTCCTGTCCTATGAAGTATTCCTTAAAGCGTAATTAATTCAAAACCTGTGTGAGCAGGTGAAACTTCTGCAGTGTTTGCATCTGGTTATCTCAAATTTAAAATTGGCTCTATTCATCAGGTTCAATATATTTAACCAAACAACTTTCACAGTAATTTGGCATGCATTCATCAACCAATTACGTGACATTCTGGATTCTGGTTAGAGGAGGCAGGTAACCTTTTATGGCTCACGGCTCCAGGAAAACCAGCTTGCTTTCTGTGTTACAGGAACAAACATGCCATGAAAACACCTCATTGCAACAGATTTAACAACATTTCCTCTTTTTATGAACCTGGCAGTAGATTTGTGCTAGGTCTGGCTTTGGTGTATCCTTGTTCTTCTCTGTCGTGTTGTTAAATATACATCTCCTGCAGAAAGCGAGCTGTTTCTGCTTTCTTAGGATTTATCTTCTGGTCTTACAGTGGCAATTCATCGTAGGATTGTGACCATGCTCAAGTGTGCTAGTTCTTAAGAGCTGGTGTTATGAGCACTCTCACTGAGAGCTTAATAACAGGAAATTTTGGGGAATGCAATCTCAAAGGGAAATCATTGGCATCCTGGGGCTCAGGAATAATCTGTCTACCAGAGTAAAATGGAAGCCAGATAAAAGGATGAAAGGATATGAGAGGAGGTATGTAGCAATGGAGGCTTGGGGAAAATAGCCAGGAAATGAGAGAAGGTCTGGAAGAATATCAGGGGTGTGATGGAAAGAGATTGTGAGGAGAAGTGTTTCCAGAAGAGAGAAGCCTGGCAGAGAACTATGAAGTGGTATTAAACGGAGTGATGCATGCTCTGGCTTGGGGGCAGGAACAGACTGGGGCTTGCAATGTGAGCCCTCTCCTTCCAGGGCTCTGTGCCAAGCAGCAAAAGGATTTTTATGTTTGGGAGCAGGCTGACAGCAAACTATAAGCCCATCTTCCTAAAGGTATTATTCAGCCTTTTGTTGGTACACCTAGAACAAACTATTAAGACTGTTACTTTCCATCAAACTAGTTCAGTTAGATCTGGAGTGGGCAGATCCAAAAGAGTATCTGTATCCCACTAAAAAAATGTATGGGGTAGAGGTGTTCTCTGGCCCATAAATCTAGTGGCAGTGAAATGAAGGGGCTAAAATCTCTCTTCTGTCATCAAATAAGCTGTTCCCATTCTTACTGTCTACTGGAAGCTTTGACCATACTCTACCTCATGCCTAAATATTGCCCAGTAGAGGTCAAGTCATGCCAGGGAGTATACCAACCAAGTGGCATACCACTGTTTCAGCATCTGCCATAGCCCTTTTTAGTTTCCCTGTAAAGTCAGAACCTCATGAAATTGCAGTGGGGTTCAGAAACCAATGGGATGAGGATGTCTTTCTGCAGAGAAATTACTTGAGTCATTCTTTACCTCTGAAAATGAATGTGAAGTCTTCAAGGGATGTTTCTAGTCTGTGCATCTAAAACCTGCACAAAGATGAGCATAGAGCTTGTCTCCAATAATTTCCCGTATCACAGTAATGATAACCAATTGACAGGGGTGCCAAATCACCAGGTGAGATTTGTGATGGTGCCAGTACTGTGACAAGTTTTAAAATGTTTGAAATATGTCCAAAAAAGTTAATATAGAGTTGTCAGGTTCAATACAGTGATAGTTCCCTCCTGTGGGGACCCTGCATATTTAAAACTGAGTTAATTGATAATAGAGAGGGATTAGAGAGATTGGTCCCAAGACACTAAAATGAGCATTAATAACTACCATACAATGCTACCGAGAAATTAATAGGCAATTAATAGGCAATGACATAGTTTTGTATGTCATAGTGTAAGCTGCAGCATGGTTTCCTGATGATCTAATCTGGGGTCATGATTGGAGAACACATCTACCAACATGTCCTGTCCTTTTATCCCTGGTCTTGAGATAAATGAAGGAAGAATGTAAGTTGTGCATCTCTTTGCAAAAAGGAGCTAGGATATAGCCAAAATACATGTGCAGGAGCATCAAAGAATACTCAAATCTTCCAATCATACATACAGCCATAGTCAATCTCAAAACTCTTATTTTGTTAAAAATAATTTCATGAGTCTGCTCTGAGAGAAGCTGTAGCTATCAAGACCAAGAGCTGCTATGATTACTCCACAGACTTCAGCACAAAAATGGCAATATATTCTGCCAACAAACAATGTGCTGTTCGATTGCGGTAGGACTATCAGCCCCAAATTGCCATCTGTGTCTCCTGCAGTGTTCAGTGTCCCATGTGGCTAATTAGCTGGCATATGCCATCATGTGAAAGAAGGAATTGTTCTGTCTCGTTGGGATTTTTTTGTTCTAAATGTAAGATGTTTTTGCTTCTTCATCTAAAAGGTAGTATTTTTTTTTATGGTGAACCATAACTGTTCCAAGTACTACACAGAACAAATAGGACACATAATCTTGACTATAAAGAATTTATCTAATTCCAACAAAAAGCTTAGAGGGGCAGGTAAATGACTAGTCACATATTTTCAAAATTGCTTCAGATGGAAAACTGGGTTTTCAAGAACAAAAATTCATGAGAAATTCTTGCTTCGAAATGACTTGTTGGTTAGAAACCAATCATGAATTTCAGTTCAGATATTCTGCTGCAGTCTCACAAGTTAGGTTGTTTTCTGTTTTCTTTCTTCTTTGTGTGTGTCTTCTTTGTGTGTTCTTCTTTCCATCAACTGAACTTCAGTCCCACAGATGCAATCTCCTCTTTTGCTAATAGGAGACCATGTGGCATCTCATGGAATATGGAGGCTAAACAATAAACCTTATTTACAGAGAAGAATGTGCAGCAAATAGTCCGTAACTCCCAGTGGAATAGAAATATTTAACCAAAAAAAGAATCACAACAAATTTTCACAAGGCAATTTCATTTCATTGGTTTTGCCTGCCTTTCCCTTGTGGAATGGCACTGTCTCAATGTGAAACAGACATCAAGGAGCCAGAAGGGTGGGGGATTTGTAGTTGAAAAGATGAAGAGAGGAGACTGCTTGCTAAAATACTTGGAGCTGAAGATGCTGCTAATAATCTGGTGCTGCTTTTAAAAGAATTATAACCTGGCAGATTCATTCAACTGACTTTAGAAGGTTATTGAGATAAATACATTGTTGCTTACTTTAGCAGTACAGATTTGCTTAAATAATTTTACAAACCCCAGAGAGAAGGGAAAAAAATTGGCCTGAGACAACTATTCTGAACTCAAGAAGCAATGAAAGCCTGTCTAAATATAACTATCCAAAAATATTATTCATAATTAATACATCTTTATAATTATTATGACTGAACTCAAATCTAGCTCCTGCTGCAAGTGCTCTGGGATACAAACCACCTTTTTTCCATCCAGAATATAAGGGCAGTACTGATGGATTCCTGTTTCATGCATAAGAGGCTCTGATGAAAACAGAGTTCCAGAAGAAGCCCTAAATGCAGCAGGGACAGTGGGACGCATCAGCAAGGGTCCTTCTTTAGCAGTAATTTTCTTGTTACTTCCTTGTGGTAAAGAGTTGGCCTAGCAGGGGTTTGTATCTTCTCATCTGAATCCCATACATGAAATAATTTCTTATTGCTAGTGGCTTAAAATGTAACTATTAGGCCGCACCCAGGGAAAGCTCAATATACCAGAAAACTCTTGAATAGGTTAACTGTGAGCAACCATGATCTCTGTGGAGACACTGCCTAGGTAAGGCACACTGATCTTGTGCCCGACTTTCAAGCACTGCTTGCAACTCCAGAACTACAATAAACCTGTAATAATTCACCTCAGAAGCCTCTCTCAGGGGCTTTTATCCCAAGTAGTTTGCCAGCTTTCTTAAGCATGCTTTACTGTATGTCGACACTTTGGCTTTTTGGGTATTTCTGTTTCCTTGCCCATATGAACCACTCCTTAAAATGGCCTGTTTCCCTGGCACTGGGAATGAAACTGGAACAGCTTGTCCTGGCAACTGTTGCTAGTCTACAGTAATTGGATGTATTAAAAATAAAAACAACAACAAAACAATTGTTTTTCCTCATTCCTTCCCAGTAGAAATCAATTAGTCACAGCCTTTATTTAGCACATGTGACATTTACCTAAGCAAAGGCAACTGGTGAGCCGGTTTTGTGTAACAGTCCTGGGGAGCACAGGTCTTACTCATGCTCCAGGCCTTGCTCTGTTGTCCTGCTTGTCACCAAGAGTTAGTCATTATTCAGAGTAGTGCCGAGTGTTTCTGTTAATAGGACAAACCGCTACAAGATCCTGTTGCCATGAATTTGGAACGAGCTGGATGGGGGAACTGTTTTCTTTGCTTGCTGTTGGAAGTGCCCTCCATCAGCACGCCATGCAAAGAGCTTCCCCGGCTGGGCTTCCTGCCAGGGCCTCAGCATAAGCTGTCACCTTCGGTGCTTGCTGGCTGCTGTCCACCAGATCTCTATGTGTGCCTGCTCATGCAAGGCCTCACACAATAAATCATGCAACCATGCACTCGTTCCTCCATCGAACAGCACCTGCCTGCCTCCCTCTGCATCCACGCCCCAGCAGCACTTGTCCCCAGTCTCAAGGGGAAGTGGGGAATCATTTTATATTCCTGACAGACCACTGTGTTTGCAGTTGTCTTGGCAATGCTGCTCAAGCCTGGTCAAAATTCAGCTGGGGGGTAGAAATGATAATAATGAATGTCTTGGTTTGTTTTGTGGGGTTTTGTTTTGGTTGAGCCAAATTTCATGGAAGTTGAGATCTCAAGGGGATCTGCTGCAGATTTGGGCTTATTGCTCTTTTGGGGCTGAGGTCATCTAGAGCTTCATCACCCATGTGCAAAACAAATACCTTTGCCACCTGGAACAAGGCAGAGGTCCCCCTGATACCTCTGAAACAATGCAAATTTTCACAGAACCACAGAATCACAGAATCATCTAGGTTGGAAGAGACCTCCAAGATTACCAAGTCCAACCTCTAACCTAACACTAACAAGTCCTCCACTAAACCATATCACTAAGCTCTACATCTAAACGTCTTTTAAAGACTTCCAGGGATGGTGGAGGTGGAGGAGTGCCCCACTTCCCTGGGCAGCCCATTCCAATGTCTAACAACCTGTTCAGTAAAGAAGTTCTTCCTAATATCCAACCTAAACCTCCCCTGGCGCAACTTTAGCCCATTCCCCCTCGTCCTGTCACCAGGCACGTGGGAGAATAGACCAACCGCCACCTTGCTACAGCCTCCTTTCAGGTAGCTGTAGAGTGCGATGAGGTCGCCCCTGAGCCTCCTCTTCTCCAGGCTAAACAGTCCCAGCTCCCTCAGCCGCTCCTCGTAAGACTTGTTCTCTAGACCCCTCACCAACTTCATTGCCCTTCTCTGGACTCTCTTGAGCACCTTGATGTCCTTCTTTTAGCGTGGGGCCCCAAACTGAACACAGTACTCAAGGTGCAGCCTCACTAGAGCCTGTATTGTATTGGTATGCATTTGAGCAGTAGTAGTACAGCTAGGGTGTAGGCCCTCTTCCCCACATGGTATATGCCCTACTAACTGCTGGTCTTCCTCTGCTGCAGACTCCTGACAGTCACTCCAACTCATCATTACCATTGTACTTATTACCAGCATCAAAGACAGAATTGAGTCAAATGAAATGTTGAATGCAACATGAAGAATTGTCTCAAGGTTTCCCTTCACTTCAACAAGAAGTATCAGGAGTAATTCTTGGTTTGTGCCAAATTGATTTCTTCTTTTGTTTTTACCCCTATTACTGTCACATTAGACATTTTCACTGTCTCAGTTCTGACCAGCCTTGTGTCTTGCTGGTGTTTTGAGGGGCAGTTTCTGTCTGTCAGCTTTCTCACTCAGAAAAAGGAGCTTTCTTGTCTCTGACATTATCTTGAATGAAAAGTAATGTTCTCACCCCTCAGTTTCATCTAGGTATCACTCTGCTTCTGCAAAGCAAGCTATTTTGGTGGATACATTCACACGAGAACATTCTTTAGCTCTATCAGCTGGTGATTAATCATTGCTTAGAATCAGAATATATAAAAATTTTATTTTTTTAAGTTACAATGCCATACATAAAAGCCTCCAAGGGTGACTTTGAAGTTTGAAGATAATTATTTGGCAAGCAATGTGGGGTCTGCTGACATGGTTGGTTAAAGAACATATTGTGCTAATTTGCAGTTACACTAACAGAGATAAGAGGCTTGAACTACAGAATTGAGTACAATCAGGGGCATGTAAACGGGACCTACGTTATATCTGCTGAATCTCCTGAGGTTCTGGCTCCAGTTTAGAGCATTTCTTTACTTAAAACCCTGCTGTTGGAAAGAGAGATGTATTGGATATTCCAGAGGAATTTGAAAGCTGGAAGACTTTCCAGAAAATGAGATTTCCATTTAATGCTTGATAACGTGATTCATCTATTGTTACCTGCTTTTCCTTTCCTGGATAATTGCAGAAGGTATGAGTTTTATTCCCCTTTTTAATACATCTACCAGTGTCAAATGTTTTACTGGATGCATTGACAGGTCCTGAACTTCACAAAGATTCCACAGGCAAGGGGGCAAGGCAGCAGAGAAGCATAATGACATTGGTCTTCTAGTTTGGCCTTAGTGAGAGAACCTCAAGATGAACTTTGGCTATTTGTGTAGGAGTGATTTAAAATGCCTGCTCCATTCTTCTGCCAGACATTATTACCCCAGTAGCAGAGGCAGCAGAAAGGGTGATATACCCTTCTCTCAGCTACAGAGGTCACAGCCTGGTGTATTCAGTGAAACTGCAATAAATCTTAGCTTTTGGGTAGTAACTCCTGTATGTGTGGGCAGGCAGCTGAGAATAATAACCTCTTAAATTACTTCAGCGTACATTGCAAGAACTCATTTAGAGGCAGTGTGCATAATCCTGGGCCCAGATTTTCAAAGGTGTATTTCCTTGCATAAAGCTTTACGTACAGGCTGTATGTTTGTACATACGTGTGGTCATTAGGCTTTGTCTTTGTGTATGACGCTATCAAAACTGCACGCATGAATTTGTCTCGTGCAGTGTGGGTGGATACTCATAGTGCTACTGATCACAGAAATGTAGTGTTGCATTTGGAAATGCTGCTCGTCTGCTTATATAAAATGGCTGATACCTGCACTGTGCTCTGTCACATGGCTGGGAACCTTGAGATGGCAAGTCCAAAGTCAGACACTTCTTCAAACTAGGGGTCCATGTCATGCCTAGCTTTGCACGTATCACAGAATCATAGAATCATAGAATCATAGAATATTCTGAGTTGGAAGGGACCCATAAGGATCATCAAGTCCAGCTCCTTGCACCACACAGGTCTACCCAAAAGTTTAGACCATGTGACTTAGTGCACAGTCCAAACATTTCTTAAATTCAGACAGGCTTGGTGCAGTGACTACTTTACTGGGGAGCCTGTTCCAGTGTGCAACCACCCTCTCAGTGAAAAATCTCCTCCTGATATCTAGTCTGAACTTCACCTGCCTCAGCTTCACCCCATTCCCGTGGGTTCTATCACTGGTGTTTATGGAGAATAGGTCACCCGCCTCTCCACTCCAGCTTGCGAGAAAGTTGTAGACCACGATGAGGTCCCCCTCAGCCTCCTCTTCTCTAGGCTGAACAGGCCCATTGACCTCAGCCGCTCTTCATACGTCATCCCCTCCAGGCCCTTCACCATCTTCATCACCCTCCTCTGGACACTCTCCAACAGTTGAATGTCCTTTTTGTACTGTGGTGCCCAGAACTGCACACAGTACTCAAGGTGAGGCCGCACCAGTGCAGAGTAGAGCGGGACAATCACTTCACTTGCCCTACTAGCGATGCTGTGCTTGATGCACCCCAGGGTACGGTTGTCCTTCCTGGCTGCCAGGGCACACTGCTGGCTAATATTCAACTTGCTGTCAACCACGACCCCCAGATCCCTCTCTGCGGGGCTGCACTCCAGCGTCTCGTTGCCCAGTCTGTATGTACGGCCAGGGTTGCCTCGTCTCAGTTGCAGGACCTGGCACTTGCTTTTGTTAAACTTCAAGCGATTGGTGATCGCCCAGTTCTCCAACCTGTCCAGATCTCTCTGCAAGGCCTTTCTACCCTCAGCCAAGTCTACAACTCCTCCAAGTTTGGTGTCGTCGGCAAATTTGCTCAAAACATCTTCTAGTCCTACATCCAAACTGTTTATAAAGACATTGAAGAGGACTGGTCCTAAGACAGAGCCTTGAGGGATCCCCCTAGAGACCTTCCACCAGCCTGATGTGGCCCCATTTACCACAACCCTGTGAGTCCTGCCCGTCAGCCAATTGCTCACCCATCGTATGATGTTTTTGTTAAGCTGTATGCTGGACATTTTGTCCAGTAGGATCCTATGGGAAACTGTGTCAAAAGCCTTGCTGAAGTCCAAAAAGATCACATGAGCTGGTTTCCCTTGGTTGACTAGACGGGTGATCTTATTGTAAAAGGAAATCAAATTTGTTAGGCAAGACCTACCCCTCATGAACCCATGTTGGCTGGGACCAATGACTGCATTGTCCTTTCAGGTGCACTAAAATAGCCTCAAGAATCATCTTCTCCATAATTTTACCAGACACTGATGTGAGACTGACAGGCCTGTAGTTGCCAGGGTCTTCTTTCTTACCATTTTTGAAAATTGGCACAACAATGTAATCATGTAAAACCCTTGGATTTTTCTCAGGGAAAAGCAGTTCTCACAGAAAGAACTTCTTCTTTCCCAGAAGGTGGGAGCTGCTGCCTCTCACCAATGCATCTCAGGATCCCATGTCCCCAGCCCCTGTGGCCTGCCCTGCTGCATGCCACTCAGCAGCTTACATATATGCCAGCTTTGTCACCTGTGCCACTAATTCCTGCTCACAGGTGGCAGTGCACAGTTCAGCAATCAGCTCGATTACTGGTAACATCACTACCATGCCTCTGAAAATACCTCATGGCACGGAAGCTTTGTGGATTAGCAAGCAATAGCTATAAAACTGTGATCTTTGTGTTCATTTATTTATTTATTTTTGGTTAGAGGGTTAATTACATGCTGTAATCCCACATAATTACTAGATTCTTATGGAGCCCAATAAAAAGATTAATAAAGCTATTCTGAAATAATTATTTCAGTGCTCCTTATGTAGAGAAACCAACAGCAATGAGCGCAGTCTAACAGAGGCAAGCAAGAGCTATGGCAATCTACGTATCTCCTCACCATCGCCTCCTTTGTGGGTCTAGTCCCTTATCAAAACACTTTAAATAGGACTGTGAAGTCACATTGACCTTGGCTGAGTTTGGACTCCCAGCATACTCTGAATGGATATTAGTTGCACCCTTAGTTCTTTGGATTTCCTTAGAAATTTCTGATTAGAGTGAGGCCTGCGTCTTCTTCAATTCTAAGTCAAACTATTCTTTCCATAGATTTCATTTGTTTTTAATAAGTGTTTATTTATAAACAGCTGTACTTGACATTTAATTTGGAATGGAGCTGGGTAGTGTTTTTCTATTTGTGGTAGATATATATCTTCAGGAAATGCCTGCTAGCAGCAGGACTTCAGAGTTTGTCTTGGCATATCCAAACTGGCACTTGGAAAAAACAACTTCATTCATCACTCTTTAAGTTTTTGTTGTTGCTAAGAGTTTTATGCTTACAGAAGTATAGTATGCATGCATGTATGCTTGAGTACAGATACAATATTAGTGGAGTTGTGTATGGGGTTTTGCAAATAGTTATCTGAGAGAATAGTTAGTAGGCATGTTGACGGATACGTGAGCCTCCATTCACGTCCATATGGCTTGCAGCTGAAGTCACATAGGAAATATGGTTAATATGAATCACCCTCAGTTAAACTTTAGTGATCATACATGTCATCAAATAGATAAAAATGCTGACCTGATTTAACCCAGCTTGAACACCATTGTACTCAGGTTGATACCTTCAGTTAGAATGGCCTTGCAACATTTGAAAACTGCAAGGCCAGTAACGACAGAAGCCTACTTTAACCTACAAATGTCAGTTCCTTTTGCTTCTGTGAGGATTATTTTTATCAAATCTGTTTTCTGGTTTTGATTCTATTCCTCAGAAAATGAAGTCTATTAGCAGTCCAAGTACATATTAAATTTTGAAAGTGTAGATGTTTCCTTTTTTTCCATATACTCTTTGGCTGCCTCTGCCTTGCAATCTTTCTGTTCCCCTCCCTCTACACTGAAGAATTCTAATAATGGGTTTGGGTGAAATCATCAGAAAATAAAAGTAGCGAAATGCATGAAAACTCAGAAGGGTGTTTACTTTTTCTTGGAATGCTTTCTTGGAGTAAGGTCTGAAGTAATTTAAGCAAAACAATATTTTCTTCTTTTTCCATTAGGGAAGGTCAGTTTAATTATGACTATATCAGTGGGCTATACCTGTGTAGAGAAGTTACCTTACCATAAATATTATTTTCACTCTTATTCTTTAAGTTTACCTTATTGATAGCCATGCTATGTTGTATATTCCATGTAATCATAACAAAATTTTAACATTATCTGTAAGCACAAGATGTGGTTGTGATTAGAAACTTCAATTACTTCAAGTTTTTGGCCCAATTTCTCCCCTCCTTCTTTTTACTCAGCAGCAGATTGCAAATACTTCAGTAGATGAAGACTCAAGTTATATATTTCTTCTCAAAAACAATGTCTTTATGGATATTTTTGTCTTTCTTCTAAGAAAAAGGATCTGTAGCAGATCTGGTACTGAGGGTGATTCCCCTTGTAGCCCTTCCCCCAGACTTCATTCGTGTTCCACTTTGAACCCTAAACCTGTAGTGACTTTTCTGCTATAGTTTCTAAAGATTCTAAAGTTTCTAAAGATTGTGTGGTGTGGATGGTTGATGCAACTGTGGATGTAGATGTAGGTATCTGGTGCCTGAAAGACAGGCATAGTGTCTTGGGTATTGCTGTAAACCAGCTGCACTGGTTTTCAGGGTAGACACGAGAGAGGATTTCCATCTGCACATTGGTCCAGTGTTCAGAAAACAATCTAGCTTTCTAATTTACTAGCTTGCTAGCTTGCTAGAAAACTGACTCCTGAGAATCAGTTAGCGATGGTTCATGTATCTTAAATTGGCACTGCATTGTGGAGCACAGCCATAACCTTAAGAGCCTTTAAAGGATGAGTGGCTATTACTGATCTATAAAACATTATTGCATAGCAATTTATTCCACAAAAACAAAATGATACAAGGAGAAACTGTGTTCATTACATAAACAGCACACTTCAACAAACAAGACTGACGTTCTATAAGCAGCACACGTGTAGGAATAAGAACTTTATAAAACAAATAATGAAAGGAACAAACTGTTACAGTCTGATGTAATTTCAGTAATTTTGTAATTGAGAATTTCCACCCACTACCCGTGAAAGGGAAAGTACACATAGTCCTGCACACCCATTATGTATTTACTTCTCTGATAGTGGCAAACACGTTAGCTGTTGAAATAATGGCTTTGGTTCCTTGTCATTACTCCATGACCCTTCATCAAGGTGTCATTACTTCTTAAAGTTAGGAAGTGGAAAAAAAATATTTTGATAAGTGATATCATTCCTAATTGAAAGAAATACTTTTTTTTTTTTTTTTTTTTTTTTTTTTACCAAACCAAGACAAGCTATTTAGATTTTTTTTTTTTCTCCAACAAGATAAAATAAGCTTATTGTGAGTAAAGCTGTAAGATAGCTTACAGTTGATTCTTTTCAGACAGCAGTAATGGAAACTGTCCTTTTGAATATAATTACATGTGTGAACAGTCATTGAGATCTGCCAAAGTTTTCACTGCTGTGAAGTTAATCTTTCATCTTTTAAAACATTTATTTATAGATCCAGATCAGTTACATAGAGAACAGCAACAACTATGGCCTCAATTACAAATGTTTGTACTAATTGGTAGAAAAGTGTACATGTACATGTATACAAAGACACATATCAGTATTCCAGACACACACCAGCGGTCTGCACTGCTAAAAGTAAAATCAAACTCATATTTTCCATTTCCATTTTTGAACCTACCTTTCTGTTATGCTGCAAATTGTACTGACTTACTAGGTTTAGACACTGCTTATCATTCAAGCTTGGGTTATTCATACAAACCAAGCCTGAACACCAGATATTGAAAGGTCAATTTTTGGCACTGTGCTTTTGGAAAGATGTGAACCAGTTGGAAAGAATCTGGAGGAAAACACAGGAATGAGCAGAGATCCAGAAAACATAACCCATGAGAAAAGATGAGGGTATTGAGGTTGTTTAGTCTAGAGAAGAGCAGACTGAGGGAAAAAAAATAATAATTTTCAAATATCTGAAAAGCAGCTGTACTTATCTATTTTCCAAGCTGATGGCTGATAAAGCAAGAGGGAATTGTCTTAAACTGTGGGGAGGGAGAGACACATGAAACACCAGGAAACACACTTCAATGGTATAGCCAGAAAAACACTGGAAGAGTGCTGGAAATCTCAGTCATCTGGAGATTTTAAAGGGCAGGTTAGAAAAACAAACAGCCAGGAGTAGAGTTGGGGGGTGGGAAGTGGAGTGAGAGGGTTGAACTAGAGACTATTTTGAGGGTCTTCTGAAAGCACGTTGTTTCTGGATTCTATGATTTCACATCCTGGGCCATTCTAGTAGGGTACCACTAGAATGGGTACCCTTCACTACCCTCTTATGAGTTCACAGCAATGGACAGATATCTTTTTCCAGATGAGGAAGCAACAGTGGAAAAGGTTACCACCTCACATTGTTGCATGCAGCAGGAGCATACCATCTCTTCATTCTGTTTTTCCAGACAGCTACCAAAGTGTGGATGATTCAAAGCCATGTCAGTCAAAATAACTAGATCAGCAAAAACCTATTTGAAGTGTGTATGCTACCCTGGCTGTATCGTTTGACTGGACAGCTTCAGCCAGTAGGTCTCCAGCAAGATCAATGACAAGTACTGGGTGAGGCTGGGCTAATGCGTTGAGCTTGTTTTTTTCTCCACACTTAAAACTGTGTGGACATTGGTCTGACCATAATTGCCCTGCTAATTTTGCTGCTTTCCCTCCTTCCATCTTTCTTCAGAAAACAAAGCTCTTTACCATTTCCTCATGTCAAATTCATTTTTAGATAATTTTAGCTTTGTCAGACAAAACTTACGTACCATGGGTTGTAACTGACAATTTTTACTAAACATAAAGTTAATATATGTTAGAGTAAGTTTTGGTCAGGGCAAGACAGAGAGGAGTTGGAGGCTGTAGTTGTCCTCATAAAGAAATGGACAAGGTAGATAATGTTTTACTCTTGTTTTAAATATCACACTCATTTTGATGTATTGCCTTTCTGGCAAACCAGGTCCATTTTTTCAAGAACTGCCAGCATGAAGCTGATAATGCATTACAAAGTGCAAAATCAGTCCAAGAAGTTATAGTGGTAACTGGCAAGGCCTCCTCTCCATAACAGCCTGTAATATTTAGAGGGTAACTCGGACATTTCAGCTCTTCGCTAGCTGAAACTCAGGACACAACTCCAGATTCTGGGGAAGAAAACGAAACATACTAAGAGACTGATTAAATGTAGCTTCTCATAGGCTCGCACTGAGACTTAAAGGGGATCAGAGGCTGTGTACTTTGCTTTTTGGTGCCTGGATTTGAGTTGGATCTGTAGGCCTGAGCCAGGTGCTCGGCCCCACTGTTCGGTGTGTGGGGAGAGGAAAGCGCCTTGGAGCAGAGTGAGATGTGAACGCCCATGAGCAGATCAGCAAACCACCCCAGCCAACCACTGGAACACATGATGGGCAGAGGCACCCTGAAAATCCCTGTTTCTCCACCCAAGCCTGTCCTAGCCACTGCATTATGTTTGGGATGCTGTGAGGTTCCTTCAGGATCTTCTTGAATGGAGCTTCCATGAGACAGGAGGTGAAAATGAGAGGCCAGGCCAGGGAAGGATGCTCACCTCAGTGAGTGAGGACATCTGGGATCTAAACTAAGTCTTACAGCTATTATATGTACCAGCAGGCTGATAGATGCCCCTATCACAGGTGAATGTGTAAATTGTTCTCCTTCCTATCTGGTGCCTCCAAGTGACTCCATAGTTACTATACCCCTGTGGGCTGATTTTGGTCACAGATGGAGAGCGCCTTCAGCCTTGTGTCTAATACATCCCAGAGCTATCCCCTGCCTGTGGAGTCTCTGGTCAGGGAGAGGAGACTGATGCCATCACCTTCACTTCCTCTAGCTACACCTGCGAGGGAAGAGTCCACCCCTGTGCTAGTTTTGAAAGAAAGGTAAGAAAAATACTCAGGACCATGAACCTTGTAGGAGGCAACTGAACAAGATATATGCACCCCAGAATATAAAATAAAAGCCTTGACTGTGTCTGTACTCAGTATGCTAACTGTTGTGGGTCCCACTGTGGGATATGTGCACTTCCCTGAAGAAGAGACCATCCTTGACTTTCAGGTGCAAATAGTACTGGCACTGAAAGATTTGTCATTGTGATGTGCTCGTGGTTGCAGTATCACCAGCACTGGCCTCTTCAGAGACAGCAATACTTTACTGGACAGGAGGAAAATAATAGGAAAGATTCTGAATACATCATATCTTACTTAATATCTGTGTCTTTTTTGAGAGAGAGGAGAGCTGTGTTCTTCCCAGAGACAGTCTTTTTATTACATGGATACTTTGCTAGGGTCCTCATGAAACTGGACATGTTTACCAATACATTGTGTAAATCCTGAGTCTGCTAAACCCGTGTCCATGACTGCTAAAACTTAAAATAAACCCCAAACTTTCTTCCATTTTTTGAGACCTTGCATCCATCTGCCATATCTCTTGCCCTACCTTTCATTTCTGGACCCTCTAAAATTCCCAGGGGTGTATAAGCATGACTCACACAAACTCCATCTGCTCTGTAATCCATGTTGGACATAACAACCTTATACTACTGCCACGAAGCCAAAGGGCTTCCTTCAAATGAAACACACTTTTTGGGTGGGTATAATGTCATCTTAAAGGGATACTCATATCTGAAGATTTCATTGCACTTACATATAACTGTTTGGAAAATGAAGAGGGCTATAAACATTTGTAACAAAAAAAAATCAGTAATGCAATGGAGGATGAAATTATATTTCAAAGACTTGATCATTTTAGAAAAGTTCTTCAAGATTTCAGATTGTCACGCAACTTAGCATGACCCTGATCATTCTTAAATTACAGATTTAAAGTTGCTCTTTTTCTTTGTGATATTTGCAATTGCTTATTTTACAAAGATAGAATGTAGTTTTTGCAAGAGACACTACCATTCTGTAAGTGCTCAATTTACAGATTTACTCATGCTAATCTTATGAAATTTTACAAGATAGTTAAAATTATGTTCATAGTTTCTTTTAAACAGACCCTTCTATCTGTTAGCAGTTCTGGAAACACTTCTTGACAAGATAAGACTTAGAAATCAATGGCAAAGTGTGCATAGCAGGGGAAATCAGTTAACACTTATTAAGTAGGACATTATTTTGCATGGGTACTGGTCAAAATAGAAAGACATTTACCAGAGCAAAACACACTATCTAGAAATACAACTCTACCTAAAACATTTCAGCAACACTACCAAGGAGTAAGTGACTTCAGGAAATGAGAAGTAACTCTGGTTTTGCTCAGGATAGCAAGCTCCTTTTCTTGAAACAGTTTCATAACCCTTCACTTGAATATAAATTGCAAGTAGCAAGACACTTGTAAGAGTTGAGAGGCATGTTTGTATGATGAGCAGCCTCCTCCTAGCTGCAGTTTTTGGAGTGGGGGGGTAGAGAAAGACAGTAGCAGCAATCTTCTTAGGGTCTCCATTCACACTTCAAACGAGACATATATGGGAAATAGAATAACACTGGTGCTGTTCCAAATGTATATTAGAGAGCACCAAAGTGGATATAATTTATCCCTATGGTATCCAGATGCCATGGAAACCCACCTCATGTAAGCCAGAATGTTTCTTTTATGATTTAAATACCATTTCTTCTGGTCCATGTGAAACATATGAATACCACCAAGGGAGAATTCACATATAAACTACCAAATGCTTCTTAACAATTTCAAACCTTCTAAAGTGACAGTAAGATCATTTGTATGATCCCTGTGTACATTTTCAATCCTTTAGTTGCTTCAAGAAGAAGCAGAAAACCCTTTAATGTAAATCCTTATGTAAAGCTCTGACTGTGACATTTTAGGATGAATGCTCTTACACAAAACCAAATTGCATTGTACTCCCACTGCACAGAGGAGTGACCAGCACAGAGTCCTTAGATCATGCAGACCTAATGAAGACACTTTCCTTACAGAGTGACTAAATAGAAGGTCTTAAAAGTTCTTAAGATGCTGCTTAATGATTCAAACAACCATTTGTTGTACCTTTTTGTGTCATGGCTCTCCACCTCTGAAGGCTCCCATTTGTGAGAAAGGGAAGTAGGTAAGTCCTATGCTAAAGAGGAGCAAGATGGCTGTGCAGCTGGAAATCTAACTTTAGTAGCAAAGTTACATCTAAATTTTGTAGGAAAGGAAGAGGCTGCATGGCAAACTCTGAATTGTTTGAAATATCAGGACTAGCTGAAACCTGATCAGATTTTTTTTTTGCATTTTTTTTTTCAGAGGCAAATAACCAAAGTGACAAGAAGTGTCTGAACTCTCCCATGTAGTTTCTGATACTGCAGAAGATTGATGCTACCTCTCAATCACTTATCATCCTCCAGCTATATCCTTCAGTCCTTCACAAATCTGAAATGAATCTTACTGCACTAAAGCTTTACAAACTCCTGTCCCTAAAAGTGTTTCTTGTTAGTAGACAAGTCCTTGATGTCTCTGCCTTCGTGTGCTGTCAGTAACTTTCCCTTGCATTACCTGTGTCTTCCTGTCTCAGTGCTGCAACACTTGCAGTCATAATACTTCTGCTCTTTCGCTGTCTGCAATAACTGCATCGATGACAGCAGTCTGTGTGTGTATAAATATGTGGGGGAAAGGAGAATGCCATGTTTAATGCCCTGGAGGACTTTGACAATGACAACTCCATATGTATTTTCTCTGAGTTTGGCCAATAGTTATTGGTAAGGTCCAGGCATGAACTACTTCTGTCAGTGTGTTGGGAGCTATATTCTTCAGCATTGTTTATTAATTTATAAATTCTAAATAGGCTTTATTCATTAATATAGTTAAAATATTTCATTACTGTTTTCTTTAAAATAAATATTTTCTTTGAGTTCTGAGGCCAATACTCCTTAGAGCCTACCATGTACTCTATGCCTACAAAGGCTGTTTTGGTAAGTCACTTTTCCTTCCTCTTACTGCTTCATTTCCCCGTTGTTAAAGGGCTCAGGCAGAGGAGCATTGGAGCAGGCTACCAGGCTAGCCTTGGATGTGACCACCACTAAGCACCTGCATGAGGATGGTCAGCGGAGCAGAATGTGTGCTCACACCTCGGCTGTTCCAGTTCACACTTAAGCTGCTGAGAACAGTGGATTTGTGTTAAGATGCCTAAGTGCAAAGCTGTATTTCTTTCTGTCTGGCTTCTTCTGTGACAGTGATAGTGACCAACAGAAGAAGAAAAAGCAGCTACAGAACAGGGGAGACCCGTAACATCTTTGGTTGCTACAGATGTTGGCTAGTGCCTGTAATCATCTGCCCAATGACCTGCAGTCAGAGCTATCACTGCAGGTTGTACAGATGTATCTGAACACCCTTTGAAGTAGCTGCCTTGGATACAGCCTGACAAACAGCTGAGGCAGCACAGAGTCCAGTGTGGGCTGTTTCCAGTTATTTATTCAGCTTCTCAGGTGGTTTGCATAACCCAGGCTGAGTTGTGCTGCCATAGCTACGCAGTAACAGCACTCCTGCTAGTTTAAAGTTAGGCTGGGTTTATGTGCAGGAGCACCAGCCATGGCTCCACACAAACAGAACAGTTCTGCCCTTATTTGTTAGTACAGTGGGGCTTCAATTCCCCATTGGGATTTTCAGGCACTGCTGCAATAGAAATGATAATGAATCATTAATAACTTCTGCTGAATCATGTGAAAACTGTTCACTGTGCAGTGGATGTTTATTTATTAGTACAGAATAGGTGATGCAACAAAAGATGGCAAACAAAATGAGCTGTGGGTTGTTTTGCTCCAATTCATTGTACATTTTCTTCTGGGGATAATTATGTCTTAGAATGAAAGCAAATTGTGTGCATTTGTGGTTGGAAAGATTCCCCTTGCCTCTGAATATCTTCTCAAAGTGCCTTTGTTTATTAGTCCTGGTAATGGTTTACTATTAACGTACTACTGATAAAATGCCTGGAGAGGAGTGTGTGTGTATTTCTTTCTTTCTCCAAAATAGAGTTATGAGATGTCAGAACTGGGTATATTTTGTCCTTCTGTTAGTATTTCATGTTCTTTTGGCATAAATTCATGTCAGCCTCCACCTTTGGATCCAGAACAGCTAGATGGAGCTCTTTCCTCTCTAATTAACTGGAAACTGTCTTAAAGAACTAATTTAAAATCTTTGGCCTAGTCCTACCAATGAAAATATTCTCATCTTTTAAATAAGATAGCTCTGAGTAAAAGCTATATAGGAAGGTTTTGCAAGATCCAACCCAATGGCTTAAGCTTGAAAGATACTAATACTGTACACATGAACAGAGCTAGTTGGATTATTGACAAAAAAGATAGCATGAAAGAGAATGAGGTATAACTTGAAGATTTCCTGTCAAGTGGTATCTTTGTATTTTATATATATATATATATGAAAAAAAAACATTGGATTAGGTGTCATATAAACGTCTCTCTTTGTCTCTGAGTCAGTGAATCTAAACAGATGTCAACTACAATGGTCAGTGAAAATAGCTGAGATACTGCTTGTAAATAGCTGTGTTGAAACAAGCCAGGTTGTAGTCCTGTGATCTTGAATGGCATTGCAAAGGCACAACTAAACATTGTCCTGAAAATACACAAAACAAGGCTGCAGTCCCAGATATTCATGCTAGTTACTCTTGCTAAATTAGGAAAATCTGTCCTAGTATGGAAGTTTAGGGTAACCATCATTTTCTGCCCTGCCTGATACACATAAATACACATCTGCCAACCCTCAGAAAATGAAATTAAATGAAAATGCAGAACCATTTGCCTTAAAAATATGCACAGTAAATAAATGCATCATTTATATAGGTTTAATTAGATATTACATTTTGAAAGACTAAAGATAACTGTAATAAAGATATAAGGATGCTTATTCTTTGTTGGCCTTTGCAATACATATACTTACGCTGGGATTGCACTAAAACCTCTTAGAATCAGTGGAAGTGTTTGCCACTGATTTGGAAATAAACTAAATCACATAATTGCTTTCCCAAACCACTCAACAAACTCCACTCTCAAAGCTTTTCGTCTGATCAGTGAAAGTTTCTGCTTGCATGCAGAGGCAAAACTGAGCTGTCTGCTTCTTCTATGGTCTCCTCTTCATAGTCTATCAACACCATAAACTAGCAGTGAGGCACTCAAACATCAGCCCAGCTTCAGAGCACAGACTTTTTCCAGAGGCTACAACAACCTCCTGCTAGTTCGTCTATCTCAGGCCTGGAGCCTTTCTTCCTAGCTGAAGTGTGGTGGGCAAATTTGCTTCTATTAAGTACCTCCTTTTCCATGATCCAGGATGTAGGACTCCAAAGCAGAGCCTGTCATTTTCTCAGCTGTATATGGCACTGTGGGCCTGAAGGAGTCTGCCTGAGCTGCAGAACTCAGTCTTGTGATGCTACAGACAGCCACAGCATCTAGCCTGCTTTGCCTGGGTAGCCTCCAGCTAACAACGGTTTCTGGTTGTTGCCACAGCTCCTACTGGACAGCTGTTCCGGGATCTCACTGAGCTGAAGATTAGAAATCTCCCTCTAGCCTCCGGATATAATTTATTAATAGCCTGTTTGTACCTATCTGTTCTTGTACAAACATACCTGAAAGATTAAATACTTCTTCTCACTCCATGCTGCTAATGGATGGAAAATGGTGGCTCCAGCAGCTATTCTAGGACAACCAGAGTGAACTGTCACTTACACTCTTGGTTTTCTCTCTGCCTTGACTACTTGTCCAGGCTTGATTGGTGTTGAATTGAGACTATTGGGACTGCATCACCATTGGAATGACAGGTATGAAGTTTCCTGTTGCAGAGAAACACCGTCAAATATCTCTCCTGTTGAGTGGGTGTTAGGACCTTACCACCCTTACATGAAATTTTGGAAGCTGGCATCTGAATTCAGAATAGCATCAGGAGCCCTGTGGAGCCTTACAAACTTCAGAGCCTACTCTGTGGTTAATCAGTGTGGGCAAGTCCATCATAGGCCAATACAGTTAAGCTCTCCAAGATCATCTTCCACACCTACTTTCTTCATATGGTGCAAATAGGTGACATTGACAAAGTCATTCAGGTCATTCAGACCTTTACAATTCAAGGGTTGCAGATCTGTGTGTGGGATGGAGGAGCAGGGTAGTGCCCTTCTTTCTCATCCACTTCCTGGTAGCTATGACCACATAACATGAAAGGGCTACCACCACTTGCTGTCCAGACCCAAGACAGGACAAGATGCCTTGACAGATTTCACCAAAAGGACTCAGGATACTCATGCCTTACTGTCTCTTATTCCTTCTTTACAAATTTTAGGAAAAATCTCATGTGTCTTCTGTACCTAGACTTCTGCCTGAAATGGTCAATTCACAGACAGACCAAGTCCTTCTGGCCTCACAATCAGCACATGTTCCTTGCCCCAGGGGGGCTTAAAGCTAGACCTCTTCAGTCCCAGAAACTGTGCTTGCTCTCCCACACATGAAGCATTTGAAGTCTTAGATCAAGGTGAAATACCCATAGCCAAGCAGAAAATTGTTAACATAGGTGATTTCATCTTCTGAGAAGGCTGACAGGCCCCATGGCTTGTAAGAGGAACGGGGTAGGGGGTGGGAGGGCCTACATGGCTGAGAATTGCTTAGGAGCAAGGGAAGAGGTAGAGAGGTGGTGAAGGGATGCAGGGGGTGGGGAGGAAAACTCAGCCAGAGGCACAAACATCCCCCTGGGGAAGTGCACACTGTTGTCCCTGTTGTAACACAACTCACTGGGGTAACGGTGGTAAAAGCTGGCTACCATGGCCTAGTCAAAAGGCTGACACAATGCCTGTAATAGTGCCTGCCTAAGAGAGGAGAGCTGTCACCATGCTGCCCAGAGCTTGCTCTCTTTCCACCATTGGTTGTGTGGAGGTGTCTCTTCAGGTCCCTTCCTCCTCCAGCTCTTTCATGTTGCAGAAACCTGGCCTTGAAGCTCTGAAGGGAGTTGGAGGAGATGCTTTTCCTGCTACTTCTCCTGTACTGTACAGCTCAGTACTCTACCTTCTCCTTTCTCAGGGCTCACTTCAGCCTGAGGCACTGCATGGGATGCCTCTGTACCCTCTTGCTTTGGGGATGTGAGGGCAGAGGAAGAACAAAGCAACCTCTGTGTCTCATCTTCATGAGACAGCTCTTGGAGGAAGTAATTTTGTCAATCCCTCTGTGCCTGTGAGGGTACAGTACCCTGTTCTGCTGCCCGTGGTCATCCTCTCCACTGTTCCCAAGCTGTCAAGAGGATAGCTTTCTGGAAAACTGGAACAGACCCACTTCATCTCCGACAGACTCATCTGAGAGGCAGATGAAGACAAGGTCTGACTAGCCCACCAGGTATTCATTAATTATCTCTACACTGTGTCCAGCACTTTGACAGAGGAGACAATATCTCCTGTATATAAACTTGTCCAAGATGCTCCTCCTGCCAGAGGCAGGAGATGAAATTTTTTGATTGCAGTGAAGGCATCCCCTCAGGATTTGTCACAAATCTGTTTGATGCCTTGCTATATCTGTCAGAATGAGGAATGGTTTGGGGCTGTGTATAGTAGGGCTGTGCAAACTCTGCTGGGTGCTCTCTTCAGAAACCAAACACCTGGAGCTGCTGCTGATGCCAACATTTGTCCACTTTCCCATGTCTCTCCAGGCCATAAGACACCATGCTGTGGACTCTATTAGAAGTGATGGTATGTCTGCAGATATGAAGAACCCTCCTCTCTCCATTTCTCTTCCAGGAATACAATACCCACACTTTATTCTCTATTCCCGGGCTGTCTGTTCACATAGGGAACAAAAATCTCTCTCTGCCCTAGATGCTCTCTCCCTGGGACCACATTTTCTCCAAAAGGTTATCATTTTGTGCCATAAGAGATCTCTATGAAATGACAGGCATAGCCATGGAAGTCCTGAAAGGAGGAGGGCATCTATGATAGTGGGGAACCATGAAGCTTCTTTACCAGTGTGAGAACATGAAAGAAAGACAGAGGGGTGTGGCAGCTAGCTGCTACCCCAGTAGGAGCCTTGTAAATACATGGAAACCCTTTAGCATATACTTTTCAGCCTCGTGGATGAGGTCAGGAATGGGAGAAATAAGTGTTATTGTGCACGGTGCCATTACTATATCTGCAGATGATAATTCAGTGCACATGGGAAGGGACTGTGTGAATGTGTCTGTCCGTCTACAAAAGGCTAAGAGGGATGAATCACCATGGTGTGCTGCACTTCCAGCTTGCCTGGATGCCCGGACTTGAGGTAGGTGCTCTTATTGGGTGGGACTGGATGAATGGTTTTGGATGTAGACGCTTGCTACATGAAAGAATTCTCTGGCAGCTAATTATGCTTGGACAATAGTTTGCAGAAGTGAATAAACCAGCAGTATGCTAAACCACAGCTTTAAATATACAGTTGTAATTCTGCTAGAGGTTCACTCCTTCTCCTCCCAACCTAGAAACATGAATAGGAAACTCTATCCTTACCTACCCTACAATTAGCATGGATGGAGATTGACTGTTACAAGTCGTGTTGGGAGCAGCCAAAGCAGAAGCCCCTCAAAATGCACACATATATCGTCTGTGTGGGTCTAGGAATGGGATCTCTAGGTCAACACTAGCTTGGTGGCCCCATGGCCCAGGGAATGGAGAGTTTCAAATAAGCAGACAACTTTATGGTGGACTCCCAACCACAGAACTCCTCAAGCTGTCTGTACTGGACACACATCTTCTGTTGTCCCCACAATGTGACTACTGTCTTCAGAAATATTCCCTTCTGTTTCTGAATGTTATATAATGTTTCTAGCAATCTGCTGATAGTGACCACTGTGTTATTCAACTACCCAAGAAGTTTTTAGCTTTTTCATCTCATGATTTTATTAATGGTGTAATTTCCTCAGTCTCTGTGAATCTTTTAGGAGAACATACAGCTAGCTGATACTTTGACAGACAAGACAAATGTTGCATGTTGGAAAAAGAAATGAGGGGTTCTACTAGGCAGGAACAGAGACAAGGCTGGATAAGTAACCAAGTGAAAGAGTAACAAATTAGAGGAGACTTCAGAAGATGAAGGGGAATTTGCAAAAAACAGATGAGGTACAGCAATCGATAAATAGAAAGGCAAAGATGGCACTTGTTTCTTGGCATGGCAGGAGAGACAGTTTTGGGTGCTGTGGGATCTGTGGAAGTGTCAGGAGCCTCCTTGTAGCATGGATATTTTACACAACGCCTGGTGGTGATGTGGCCCACATAGAGGTTCAAAACCCATAGTCTCCATGGAGCACCAGAGCACTTCTGACGTGGATATTTCTTTTCAGTCTTCCCCAAGGGCAACCTAATTTATGCACACCAAAATTGCTCTGCCAGATGAACCAAGGTACCAGACCAGAGGCTAACAGGGGAGTCTCTTCAGAACTGCATGACTGCTTCAAGCCACACTGTCTATGAAGACTTTACCTCACATCCTTCTCAGCCTTCAGAGGTTGAGGTGAAACAAGCTAACATTTTCCTGTTGTTGTCCTGAAATGTGGCTCTGTAATTGGTGCAATACCTACAGGGTCCTTGGCTTAGTCTGCATACCCACTTTCTCTTCTAGGAAATTTATGTGTAAGGAAGCTTTTTTACATCTGACCCACCCCAAGGTAAATTTGGTATCTGGACCTGGGAACTTGGAGGCATCTCTGGGCTGGTAACATGGACCTGACTTGATGGCTGCCTCCACCGAACCTGCTATGTTGCATGGCAGTTGGATGCCTCCTACAGTTTCCAAAAAGAACAAGGTTCCTAGTGAACTTGCCCCTTTAGATATATGTAGAGAATGCCTTTTTTGTTATTATTGTTATTATTTTTTCATTTGGCAGTATATGATTCAAGAAGATGTCCCCCAGAAATCCTACAGTATTGAAAAGATTGGGAAAAACAAACAAACAAACAGCAACAAGAAAAAACCTAAGTAATCTGGGAGAATAAACTTACCCCCCTGGATCTATGTGCTTTTTCCAATTCTTTCCTAAAATGGTGCATTTGGAACCAAACAAAGTGGAAAAAGTAGACTGGAATTTTTTATTCCACTGAACAGTAACAAAGGGCTGTGGTTTAAGCCACATCTGTTTACTCTCTTTAGGAGATAATGTGCACAATCTTTACACATAATAACATATATTTTAAAAACAAATATTTGACATAGAATTATTATTATTAAAAATGAAATGAAAGCTTCCCAATAGAGAGTCTGGCATTTTCCCTTCACTACTTTGTATATTCTGGTTGGATAAGCATCGATGAATCATCACAAGGCGTTTGCCTGAGGTTCAGCTCTATGATCACATCTAAATCTGTTCCTCACAACCTGAGGGATTAGCAGGAGCATAAATTAGGAGTTTCATCTACTTGAACCATTAAGAACAAATATTCAAGCTTTATGTATCTTTTCACACTTATTGTGTGAGGATAATCAATGTGGGATTTTTGTCTTGTTTTGCTCTTTTGATGTATTGCTTTGGAAACAAGATACTCCAATATTTCAAGATGAATCATTGTTAAGATTTTGCAGACTACCAGGCACCAAAAATCTCCTGAAATACCTGACAAAAAGTATTTACAATCAGACATGCTTAATCCTAAATCAATCATCAGCCTCCATTTCTATATAGGCTAGGAGAATCTTCAAGCTAACATGAAGGTGACAGGAAGCCAGATTGCCAGATATTTGGATAAAGTAAAATGGGATTAGCCAGGCCTGAGCAATGTTCTGCAAAACAAGGAAGAGTAAATGTCAGTTTGGAGTTCAGAACAGCAGGTGAGAAATAATATTGCAGACTGCCTCTGCTTTGTCCTATTAATAGCAGGACCTGAGGAGGATACTCCCTCTATAGCCATTGGCTTTGCAGAAAGCTGCCATCAGAGTCCAGCTACACACACTCTGCAGCAAGCAAGGCTCAGGGACTCCACCTGGAACACAAGGAAGTCATTTCTGGCATGCAGGTAGGCCTGGTTGATTGGCAGAGCCATAGAAGAGATACATCAAAGCAATTCCATTTTTTAAATCCCTGTGTTGTCTGTGCCCTGCAGCACTAGTAAGAGTCATCTTCGGAGTCTTTATCTTTTCTTCTCCCATTTTCAACAGCATAAGGAACAACATGTTCCCAGGGTAGCTTATGAAATTGTCTGCTACCTGCTCCTCCTCAAGCCTTTTTCTCAGGACCTTGTACTACAACCCTGTAGGAAGCCACTGACTTATAATGTCTGTGGGAATTCCTGCTATTACTTAGTTAATGTTAGAAACAAAACTTCACTCGAACTGGCTTCCTATAGTTTATGTACGTACATTCAGTCACGCTCTTAGAAATATTATGCTTGTCGTCCTCCTCTTTCTCCTATTGTTTGTAACACTCACTTGTGTTATTTCCTATGCTAAAACGTAGGATGTTATCAGATGTCTGTGGAATGGAGTGAGTGTGTCTATAAAGGGATATTCTACATAACTAGATGCTTCTCTGAGGTGTGGGAGTATACTGGCATAACCACTTGTGCGTATGAGCCTCCTCTGATTCCTTTCAAGCCCCTTATCATATCCACATTCCTGTGCTTCTGGCTCCTACAATATTTTTGAATTTGTAGATGAATATTAGCCACTTCCTATTTATTTTCTCAGATAACCTGGCTGGGGATAGGGTTAGGAAAACAAATGGTGAAGACATTATGCCACATGGAAAACAGAAACATTAAAAAGTTGCCCAACTGAAATGGATCGTGCTTCTACGGGCAGCAGCCCATATCAGATACTTCAGGAAAAGTCACATGTAATATCCACAGAGCTTGTTTCTAATGCTGTTATTGGTATTCTTTCCTGATATATTAGTGATCTAAAAAAATTCCTATCCTTGTTTATATCTGTAAAACGAGTCCCAGAATGGATCAGGATGTTCCAAAATAGAAAATCAGGAAGATATTACTCCAAATGAAAACATTGGAATTAACCTTTGTGATGATGCTGATAAAAATGACAGCTGTGAAATATCCTCAACGATACCTGTAAATTAGCACAGCTGCACTCTGTTAGGTAAACATGTCAGATTTCCTTCATTTTCTTAACTTATTAAATTGTTTTCTTTCTTCCCCCCCCCCCCCCCCCAACCTCAGCAAGAGACCTAATGTTGGGTTGTAGAGAGGGCAGGTAAGAAAAGAAAGAGGAGACAGCTAGGGGAATGGTACAGCTGGGCAGGGTGGCATGCAAATTAGCCAGGTGATGGATGATACTGAGGAATGTTTGCATGCTGTGCCTTCTTAATTGCTCTCCATGAAGTAGTGAACTGAAGAAGGAAGGGCTGTTTTTATCTTAGCCTGAATTGTTCACATCACCCATGTTTAATTTTATCAGATCCTTTTCCTCGTCAGCTTGAGATACATATCAGTCTATCAATGAATATTCTCACTTTTTGTGCTTTTTATATATCTTATACATTTCGTTATTCATCTTTCTGAATAATGATTGTAAAGCAGGCTTGGTAGATTCAAAAAGGGAGCAAATATGTGCTTACTATCTTTGAACTACATAGTACCTGCGGGAGAGCAGAACCAAACACTGCCCATGTTATAAAACCCGAGTAAATTAGTAGAGTGCATATCCCCCCCCCAAATCCCTTACACTCAGTTCAAGTCTTAGAGATCCTAAATAGGCATTTGATGGATGCACTCTGTTACCATTTTATTCCTAATGAAGAACAATATTCAAGACTTCAGTTAGGCACGAGGTAATATAAAGAACAGAGGGCAGTGACTAAGAGTGGTGACTCCAGTAAGCTCCCTGCTCAAGGCATCTTTGCTGCCCCTCTTTGTGGGCTGGAGGTGAAGGTGACTGAAATATAGTTTCTGCGCAGTCTGGCAGAAGTAGCGTGCATGTGCTCTTTCCAGCTGGAACCTCTATGTTTATTTGCACAAATCTAGGGGCCTCTTCCTATTTTAGATCGCGCAACTTACAGTGTGTATTCTGTAAAATGACTTGGATAGTTGCAGCACAATCCCACTTTGTTAATTAAACCAGAGCTGTGTTTAATTCATTTTGACAGCATACTTCTTTCCCCTGTTATGTTTGTAGCAGCAGGAATCCTACTTGCTGGCTAACAGTTCCACAGAAACGTGCAATTACAGAAATTGCCTATCAGTCTTCATGTCTCTTGCTGTGTCCAACGTGGTGAAAGCAGTGAAACTTATCTGACCAGATGTGAACTGAGTGTGTGCCATGGAGGCTTTCCTGTCCCTCCAGGCAGTCACAGGCAGCACAAATTTGTGTGGTAGGAAGGGGACAGTAGCACAGCTACAGATGTTCTTACGGCTGTCAGATTGCTCAGTCGTGCTTAGAAATAAGCACTATTCTCTCTGATCCCTGGGGCTAACTCCTAGAGTAGACTTAACTAGTTACATAACAGAACAAGTGGAAAAGGGAGTGGGTGTACGGTGTGAATCCATGGTGATGCACAGACTCGTTGTTAGGGTAAGAAAAAATCGTGTTTCTTTTCAGTTATCAGCTAACTGTGGGAACAGTAAGTGGAGAGAATAATGTAGGTGAAACTGGACTCTATAGGAGTGTGTCCATCGTGACACATTATAGAAAAATATAAACAATAACATCTGGATTTCCAAGAAAAGAAGCATTGGCTGGGGCAGAAGGAAAGTCAATGGTTTCCCTCCATCCATATCTCAGCTTTCTGTGTCTGTTGCTTTCATCACCACAGCACTAGGATGGTCTTTGGACAATGGTCCCTAAGAACATTCAAAATTCTAGAAAAAAAGGTTTGAAAGTCCTAATTTTGTTGGTTATGCACAACAACAGAAAATATAATACAAAAATTCATTAAATGCCACTGCATCCCTGGAAAACAGGAAAGGGTTGTCTCCTCTATTTTGCAGACACAATAAACAAAAGCAAATATTAACGTACATGTATAAACCTACAGCATCTATAACAAAAAACAAAACACATTGCAACATTCCTCAATGTAACCATCTTCTTCCTTTTAATGCATTTACCAGTTAAAAAAGAATGAGGAAACCCAAGCTAATAAAATGTAAGGAATTATTCATGTAGATTACCTGCAACCTTGTGCTGTCTCTCTAGAAACCAAAAGGAGACAGATAGGACGAGCTGCCCACTAAAGGAAACTCTCTCTCCTTCTTTCATCTTTTGAATACAGGTGGCCAATTGCACAAGGCTCATAACCAGTTCGAAGTGAGAACAGCATTAAGTTCTTGAGGTTACACAAGGAGCTGAGGCTAGAGGGCAATCCAAATCCTTGAGAGGATAGGAGGCTGTGGACTCCAGCAGTGGCCTTCCACATCCCATTCCCCATGGTGAAGTAGACAGACCCTTGGTGGAAACCACCCCCTTCCTTCTAGGACTAGCCCTCATGGTCCTGCTCTCCTTGGGTCTCCTATGTTGTGTGGCATGTACTTTATGGCACTTGTTCATGCAAGTACGCTATATGGCTCAGATTGGCTGGAAGACTGATTATGCTGGGATTGTTTAAGAAATTATGCTAAAATTAGCTGGGAATCTCCCTTCAGGGTGAGATTTGGTGGGTTTAACGGGTTTAAGGCTTTTTTTTTTTTTTTTTAAGACTTCTGATTTTAACTAAAATCTATTTTTATAATTGTTTGAGACCCTGACAACATGACAATTAAGCACCCAGATACGTTTAAATATGTGGCTCCTAATCTGTACTGAATATGCATTACCACCTTAGGCAAAACAAGACACTTGCAGGTTTAATGTTTGATCTAGGCCCTCAGCAGACATTTATCAGGGCTTGGCAAGTGCCCATTCATTTACTCTGTTCCCAAGAAAAGGATTTTCCTCATTTAAAACAAATGATCGTCATTGTTTTACCTCTTGAAAGAGTTGAAATGAGGAATATTCCACTAGTTCCTTTGCCTTCTTCTCTGCCTCCTGCACTGTTTGTGTGTGCTTGTCCGTCTTAGCGAGCAAAGAGAGCTGGGACGTCGCCGCCGACGTAAAAGCACAACCCTTTGTTTCTTTCAGTGTACAATGACTTGCTCAGTGCCCTGGAAATCTATTTCCATGACAGCCTTCTTGAATGGCGTATTTGCCATTTCCAGTTTACTCTGCGAGTGTTTGCGTATGCTCGTGTGAGTGTGCGTGTGCGCTGGTGGGCGGGCGTGCCCGGAGAACAATTCCCATTGATGAGAGAGGCGAGGAGGAGGTATTTGTGAGATGTTATGAAAGGCTGAGGAGGAAGCAGTGCAGGTAGCTGCCAGAGCGAATTAATTATTAATGTTTATAGTTTGAAAGTTTTTAGAAGCCCAGCTGTTCAGGGTGTGTGTGCGCGTGTGTGTGTGTGTAAATATAAAGGTTAATGACTCATGCTCTGTTTAGTCAATGAATGAGTAAAAGTGCCCAGGCTTCAAGCAACAACTAGCAGACATGCCTGAGAATATCCACCCTAGTAATCATCACCCAGAATCCATAAACAGTGAAATTTCACTTGCTTGGGACTTTCTGGTAGCCCTGCTATTATCACTGCTCTTTATTGAGTCCCTTATGAAGTGACAGAAAGGCACATTGCTTTTTTTACAAAAGTACCCTGCATGTTTACAGGTGAATGATAACACCAAAGACAGCAGACAGCTTTATTCCAGGAGAAGCCATGAGGCTGGTTTGCAATGCTAGAAGCCTGGTGTTCCCAGAAATGACCTGTATTTAAGGAAACAGTTGCACAACTAGCCAACAACGAGCTTGGCATGAGAACTCATTTTGTCTTCATCTTGAAATACCTTATGGAAAAAATTCATATGGAAAAAAAAACTCCTTGCAAACCCAACCAAGCAGAGAGAGAGAAACAATAAAAAATTAAAAAACCTGCATTAAGACTCTATAGTCAAGCACAAAAGGTGAAATCTGTTTTTTTTTTTTTTTTGAAAATAAGAAAAAAACAAAACAAACAAAAAACACAACAAAAACAAACAAACAACAACAACAAAACAAACAAACAAAAAAACCTTTTGTTCCTTTTTTACCCCTTCTTCAGGACTAACTGCTTTTGTTAACAATACGAAAGGCCTAGGTCCTGCTCTTTTCCCCACTTACGTGGATTTGCACCTGGACCTCCAGCCCCATGAGCAGTGTGTCTGAATGCACTGAAATAAACTATGTGGGGCTGGAGCTTTTCTCATCTGTGTGGGATCCTGAAAAAAGCACTAGTATTTCAAAAGTATTTGAAAACATGCATAAAGACGTCTAAAATACCCAGGAGTTTGTTCTCTCTGTGCCAATATGAGTATTTAAGCATGTTCTATCTATTTAGAGGAAGGAGTTCACATCTTTTCAGATGGGGGGAGAAATTGAACCTCAGATTCCCAGATTCCCACATCTTTTGTGGCTGAAATGTGACGTTAGATTTATTTTTATTTTTTTTTTTCCATGCTATTTTTGTGATCAATGCTTACATCTATCCTTTCTTTTCCATTATATCATTGCTGTTTTTAATTACCTTACTTGGAAACAAATGAAAAGTTTCATTTGATCTACGGTTTTGACTTTTTTTCTTTTGTTTTTTGCTTGATCATTTCAACAAGTCTAATGGATGTTTTTACTTGTTCATCTCATTCCCCAGCTTTTGCTCTCAAAAACTTGGCTGCACCTGTTATATCTGCTTAGCCTAAAACTGCAGCAAACCAGGGCCTGTTGCTGGCCAGGGCATGTGGACCCTGACTGTGACAGGAAATAACCCAACCACACAGAGCAATATCACACCTTCAGAAGTGGCTGCAGAAAGGGGACAGAAAGGATTCATCCTCATAGCACTGAGGCCCTGACTTAGAGAAAAAGCAAAAGCCATACTACCAGAATTTCAGTAATTCTTCAATGCTTTTTATGAATCTGTAGAATTTTTGGATTTTTATACATATACATATATATGTGGAGATTTTTAGTAGTAGTCAGCAAATTCCACAGTTAAGTTTAGGTTTCTTTCTTCTCTGTCACTTTGCCAAGTTTAACCAGTGGTTAAAGCTGAAACATGTACACTCCTGGCGTGAAAGGTTCATGCATAAGGAACTGGGGCAGGGAGAATTGCAGCTACTGCTCCAGCAAACACAGCCACATGCACTCCCGGACCTGGAAATTAAGAAAAGCACAGACAGGTCTGCATCTGAGAAGAGCCACTAGCACTGAGGGTGTAGAAACTAAGCACAGCCAGCTTGTGTGGAAGTGATTAGCTTCCGAGGTTTGCAACATACTGGTTACTGTTCAGAGGAGGATTAAGTATAGTTGCACCCCCACAAGGCTAGAAGTCGGAGGGCTTTATGTTCCTATCTAATTACATTACAGGCTGCAGCTCCCAAATGTGGCTAATTAGGCTTCTGAAGTCCAGGTAGCCAATTTCTGTGCTTTGTATGCACACAATATACACAACATCTGGAAGGTCATCTTCTACTATCTTCACTTTAGAAGTCTCACCTTCAAGGGTGAGGTTAACAGGCCAAGCATCAGTGAAGATGAAGTCTTCATCAATGCCCTTCTAGAAAGACGATGTTCGACCTTAGCTCATGTGTGTCCATGTGTGTTTGTAGAGAAGGGAGAGCAGTCACCACTGGTGTGACAATAAATACCCACTATGCCATAATCTAGGGAGGCTGAGAGGAGTTTGTTGACAGCTAGAGAACAGTAATGTGGGACAATTCTTGACATTAAGTGGACGAACACAGCATTCCTCGCCTAGATGGTTTTCTTAAAAGCCACTTTCCACACAGAACTGCCCTGACATGTCAAAGCTGGGTCGTAACAATGTACCAGATATCATTACACAAGTGTTAAAAACCTGAGCAATGCAGTGCCAAGCATCCACCATGCACAGGTGAAACCTGCTGAGCCCACACTCTCGGAGGTTTCACAGTGGAGTGCAGCAGTCCTTTGGAAAAAGGGAGGTGCCTTACACTCTCTATGGTCATAAACACCAGCTTCTGTCCTCACACATTATCAAGAAAAACTCAAATGCCCTTGGGGAAATTTCTTCAATATTCTTGATCAGGTAGATTGTGTGTAGGGGTGTTTAGGGGCCTGGGGAGCCTGTCCTGCCCATACATTAGACATAGTTGCAAAGTGATATCTATGTACCTGAAAAGGCATGAAGTACCTTCAGTTTTCACAGCAGTGCTACTCCCTCTTCAAGTTGCTTTGTGTTATGATTACGCATACTGTTTACGAGGCTGTTAGCAGAAGCAAATTAAAATTATAACAGACCCACCTTGATTAACACCTGACCACCTCCAGACGACCAGTGGTGTGAGCCATGGGTGCTTGTTGGTCTGTAATTCCTTGACACTCAGCAGATGCTTTCTCTCCTCCCACCCATTCCTCTCAGGGTACTTTCTACTTGAAAAGCATTGTATGTCTGGGGCAGAATTTTACCATTCCTGCTGCTGAGCCCTGTCTTGGCAGCAGATAGTCTTTAGATCAGCCCTGCTGCCAGCTGTACAGTGGCCTGTTTTTCCATATAGTCCCCTGTAATCATACGACTAAGATCTCATATCCCACCAGTTTTCCCTAAACTCCCACTTAGCCATCTACAAAGCAAAAATAATTAAAAAGTCATTTGTCACTTTGGTCACTGAAGCATGTGAAAATTAAATGTCCATTGACACACATGGCTCTGATCAAAAATCAAGGAGGTAGCTGGAAGACTGTACTTTATACAAATGGTAGTTAACACTTGTTAATAAAGTGTAACAGATTCCTGGGACTAGGTTTGGGGTAGTAATTCTGAGGTATCTGAGAAAGGATAGAAACACGAGGCAGTGTATTAAAATCATTTTCTGTACCAAACAATATGATGGCAGTAAATGCTGAATCTCTCTTTTAAAAATATCATAAGGGATGTTCCTGAGACCGAAACCAGAGAAACCAGTTCTTCAATAACAAGTAAATTAATTGAAGCAGCAACCAAAATGAGAATTATAAAATGCTGTGATGAATGTGACATAACAGGGGCAAATAAGCACAGCCTCTACCAAAACGTTTGTGAGAGTCTCAATACGTAGATTACCAGAGATGGGACAGACAAAACAAGAAAAAAAATGTATGAAAAATTGATGTTTGACCAATTTGGATCCTTTTAACTTTTTGTTGAAATGCCAGGAGCCCCTGGTAGACAGGAGATCCAAGCAAACATCCATAGATGTGCGATCTTAAACTTTGACACTTTCCATCCTGGGTATGAGCCCTGACTCTACATCACTGACAATTTTGAGTTGTATCTAACTCCCTGTTTCACACACACACACACAAATACACTTCTTTTTGTTACAATTTCATGTGATCATAATTCACTCAAAAAGGTTGCCACTGAATGTCAAAGCCCCAGCTTTGACATGTCAGGGCAGTTCTGTGTGGAAAGTGGCTTTTAAGAAAACCATCTAGGCGAGGAATGCTGTGTTCGTCCACTTAATGTCAAGAATTGTCCCACATTACTGTTCTCTAGCTGTCAACAAACTCCTCTCAACCTCCCTAGATTATGGCATAGTGGGTATTTATTGTCACACCAGTGGTGACTGCTCTCCCATCTCTGCAAACACACACAGACACACATGATCTAAGGTCGAACATTGCCACTGAATGCCTTTGTAGAAAGGCAAAACATTTTAATAAAAGTTGAATTTCAAAATAAAAGCATTTGTTGAAAAACTCCTAACTATCCTTAATACAAAAGTGTGTAGTCTTGGCATTTGAACTGCCTTTATTAAAGCCTGTCACAAAAGTTTTGTAAGTGTGGCTATGTATGACAAATGTATGATGCTATCTATTTTGGATTAAAGAGAGCTTCTAGGGATTGCTGGAATCTAAAGTGACTGTCAGCACTCAGGAAAAAAAATGTTTTCACCACCCAAACTGTTATGAAAATCTCTGCTCAGAATGCAACGCTGGTAATAGAAATCAAACAATGCTAAGATAGAAAAGAAGATGGAGAAGAATACGGTTATGTAAATTGACAGTATGCCAAATTATGGTAGTCACATCTAATAACAAAGCAAAACAAAACCCAAACTGGAGTTTCATGGCAATAGTCTAATAACTTGAGGCTTATGCAGAAACCTCTGCATTGTGAGAGCAAAAGATAATTCATACTGGGAGGGAGACAAGTAAGGGGAACTATGAGAGACAAAGATAAAATATTGGGAATTTACACAGACAGAGAATATAAATTGGGAGCTTCCTTTTGTTGGTCTCATAATGGGAGAGAAAGGGGGTGGTCTGTGAAATTGGGAAGAAACGTGTTTAAACATGGTTTAAAGGAAATGCTCTTTATGCAACATATAATTATCTATTAGGACTTATTGCCAGAAGATATGGAGGCAAAGAGCTTAGTAGGATTTGAAAAATGGTTCAACTTTTATATAGATAATGAGAACATTCATAGTTAATTAGATGGCACAAAAAAACGTACAGAATATAACCATGATGTGTTAACGGTGTAAAAGAACTACCAGATAGTGGAGGTTATGTAGATTTTTCCCCCATGGCATTATTATCTTGTGCTTGTTCAGTCTGTGTTTTCTTTCTCCATTTTCTGAAGCATTTGTTGTCAGACATAAGGTAACAAACCAGTCCATGGATCAATGCTGTGTTCTCAAATGATAATTCATGTGCCACAAAGACAGTAAGGTTAAAAGAATTTTATTCAATCAATTCTAGGTCCTGAAACTCTATCTGGGAGAGCAGAAAACCTGTATAAAAATGGTATTTTCCACACTGCAGAGCACTCAGGGATTTTAGTTACCCGGGCTTCTTTCCAGCCACAAACCTTGGTCTCTTTTGCGAAACCAGGGAAGTGGAAGACCGACACTTTACTGCACTTCATCTCACAGGTCTGGCCCATCTGGGGCCTGCCTATAGCCTTTACCTGGAACCTGGGGTTCAGAAGAAGTCCCTGACCTGGTAACTGAGACATAGTCTCAGAGATGTAATGAATCATTTAACAAGGATGAGAATTTTCCTTTCATATTTCAGCCTGGTCCACAGTGAGATATGAGTTTCCCCACTTCTCTAGTACAGGTTTCCTTTACTTTTTCAGGGAAATGTAACTGTAGAGAAGACAGAAGACTTTATTATTATTATTATTATTATTATTATTATTATTATTATTATTATTCATTGACCTCAGCTGTACAAAATTTACAGCAATTTTATCATCCAAGAAATGTTGCTATTATCACAGCACTAACCTCCTTTCCAACAGCATGGGTGTGCTGGGAATAAGGGTAGGATGCTTCTCAGAGTGACAGAAGAATTCAAGTTTTTGTAAAAAGGCTGATTTTTTTTTTTTGTTTTGTTTTTAGAGAAAGTGAGAAAAATGAAACTAAAAATGGTAAAATGACTATTCTTGCTAAGCTTTCTTACATGCAGTATTGTCAAGTGGATCATAGTAAACATCTAATTAGACTGTATGACTTTCGTGGGTCATTCTATGCATCTTAGAGAAGGATGGAAGATCATAGAATAACTGAAATGATTAGATATGGTACTCTACAGGCTGTTTTACCAGAATTTTGGCCTCTCATGATTTTAGGATCATTCTTAGAAGGTTATGTAGGATGTGAAATATTTACTGTGTAGTTTCTGAGAAACTCTTCTTGTTTAATGTTTCATGTCTTCTGTGCTTAGGTGTAGAGGTGGTAACAGATAACACTGTATTTTGAAAATCTTTGAAAAAGATAATTTGTATTCCAAAGTTCTTAAGTTAACTGTTTTTTTAAATAAATCTTTTATCTTAAAACTTACACTGTCAAGGTAATGTTGACAGCACATGCTTGACCTTAAAATTACTTGAATTCTTGCAATAACTAAGAAATGTATGTTCATGGCTTGTATCTCATAAACTGTATCTTGTAAACTTCTTTGCAATAAATAAACCGTGTTGATCACAAATGTCAATGTGAGATCACTTAGTTTAGTGATGGTTTAGTTTATAGGGATTGGATACAATATTATATTATTATTATTATTACAATATTATTATTACTATATTATAAATAACAATTCAAAACACGGATACACAGATTAAGAAACACATACAACTAGCATAAAATTACTTAGTTAAAACAGTTTTTCATATAGTAAAAACTCACTGATACCTGCATATACTATGAAACTGCACATACATGAAACATAGATGTTGTGTAGTTTAAGGCTTAAAATCTGCAAATGAAAATATAACATCTTTCAAATAACTGAAGAGTAGCCATGTTTCTCTGCATATTTCCACAATAATATAAAATAGTACAAAACTTGACTTTTCTTCACTGGGTACATCTAATTGACAAGCTTGTTTTTCTGCTGCTTTCTTAAAGGAACAATTGAACATTTGGGACATGACTGTATGAAAATTCATGGTTATTTTTACAAGTTTTTGCCTTCAGCTGAAATCCAATGCGCCATAATATAAAATATATCAGAAATTTAGTTTTCTTGTTTACATGTTTTCAACAGCTTCTATTGTGTGCCTGTGTAATTTACATGTTTCTGGTAAAAAACAACATGTTTAGTAACAGGAAAAGGTTTGAATACCAGCTCTGTCTAACAGAATGCAGAGACATTTTTATGATTAAATTACAAAGGATAGGGTTGAGTAATCTCAAATTTCCTCATTTTCAGTTGGGAGTAACTAAAATGGGGCCAGATGTAAATAGGCACCTGTGACCAGAAGCTGTGCTTTCTGAGAAAAAAGCAATTGAAACACATCCGAGCAGGAACTCATTAAATGATATACATACCTACAACCACAAGACCTTTTAAGGAGCAGCTTTTTACAAATGGATATCAAATGACTTCCTATGAGAAGATATATATGTGTGTGTGTGTGTGTGTATGTGTGCTTTTTGAAGAAACACTAATGTGCCAGCTTTAATGCTGAGGAAACCTGTTAATAAGTTCAGGGTAGCCAATGATATTGCTAGTGGGAGAAAAAGGGAATATGCTCCTGTTTATTAAACAGTCACTTGAGGTAATGTGAATAAATACTCTGATCTCAATTACACTGTGCAAAACTAGTCTAATTCTTGTATTAGTTCCCAAATAAATCAGTTGCAACCTTTGGAGTAAAAACTGCCCAAAAGTTGTCCTACCACTCAGCTGTAATCTTTCAAGCTGTTCTCTTGAGGTTAAATAAATTCTTTAAAATCTCCTTGAAAATGTTTTTGAAATTAAATATATATATATATATATATATATATATACTGTCATCACCACTTTTGATAAGATTCAAGCCATTTGCTTGTTACTACTATTGCCTGAGTTACAATTAACTTAAAGAAATCTCATCTGTGAGGTACCTGACTCGTCTCACCGAATAAGGTATTGTCTGCCATCAGAAAGGGAATTAGTTCTTATTTTAAAATTTGATTATTATTTTTTTTTAATACACATTTTATTTTAGATATATAAAATGCTATTTTAACCTCTATCTGTTATACATATATATATATTTTTTTTCAAATTCTTTTAACACCTCCCTTGTCTGTGTACTCTATTCTCACCACTTGTCTTTACTATTCATTACCCAAACGTGGGGTGCTGATCTTTCACTGGGCCTGGATAATCTACATGGAGAGAAAGAGCCAGAGGACAAGGGAGAGGGCAGCAGCAACTCAGTAGAGTGTGATTGTGTTTTACCATTAGACAAATCTGTCTGTTTGAACAGATTCTAAACCACAGATTTAGAGATAAATGATAATTTCCCATGTTCTCTTGAACCTCTTCATAAATGTCTGGCCATGACAATATTAGTTACACAAGATTTTTTTTTTTTTTTTCTGTATAAGGTTCTCTGTTTTCATAAACATGTAAATTTCAAGCTGTTTCTTCATCCTCCTGTAGGTTAAAATCTGACATACTTTTCAAATCTGGCTACCTTACTTTGTCTCCTACTGAAGCAAGCAAAAAGGACTCCAAAAGTGTCTTTCCTAGTGAAAACCGGTCCTTCCTCAGAAAGAAAGCTTTATCGGCTGATCAGGTAATGTACAGCTTGCCACGTTGCTGCAGATGTTTGTGGTTACCCCTAATCATGCAGTTATATCAGGGCAGCTGGCCCTGGCCCTGCTGTGTGGTGCCAGGTGCATGCCTCTGCCTTGCCCCTAGGCAAGGAGAGCTGCAGGCAAGGGGCTGCCTGGCAGCTGTGGTCTGTGAGAAGAAGAAGGTAAAGTTCACCTGGAAACTGCCAAGTTATCCTTCAGCGATGTCTCTGTTTCCATCCTGTTTGGCACCTGTGTGCATACAGCATGTTATTTTTTAATTTGACAGAAAATCTGCTTGCTCTCGGGGTTCTACGCATTTTTCAGTGCTGGATGTCTTCATTTTTCTTCAACCATAGTTTTATGTAGCTCAGTTCAGCTGGTACTTCTGGTAAAAGTGATGGTGATAAACATTAGGTTGCTCATGAAAGCACATGAGAGGTAATTCAGGATACGGCATTTTCTAGTAGGTTGAAAGGAGGTAGCTATCTCCTTATATGACTCTTTTATTACTGTACATGTTGTGTAAACACAAACTCTTTTATGTCTAGTTACTTTGTTCATCATGTGGCTGCTCTCTTCATATACTTACACAATTTCTTAATTAAAAATTGCAAAATCTTTACAGTTTCTTCTCCCTGGTCTTGTCTCAAAATTAACCTGATGAAAGGAAATGCTGCTATGCCAGCTGTGTGTTTTACAAGGACTTGAATAACCGAGGTGGCTCTGCTGCACACTCCCTGCAAACTTGCTAAAGAAAAGCAGGTTGAAAAATTCATATGCCTGTGATTTTTTTTTTTTCCATTTGCCATGGAAACTCTATTTTGCTAGCTGGTTCAAGCACCCAGTGCTGATATTTGGAACTCACAGAATGGTTTTATCTCAGAATAAGTAGCTCATTATGGATCATGAATATCTTTGGTACAGTCTTCATATATATAACAACAAAATCAAAGTGCTGTTCTCCTAAACACTGTAAAACTAAACAGGAGTCAGCTTCCATTTTCAGGAATTCAGACATGCCCTTTCAGTTAGTACTTTTCCCCGAAAACCATCCATTCGCCCAAAAAAGCAGTGCCTGAAGGCGACACACACTACTGCATTTCTTTACCTCCTGGCATCGTAGTCACTTTCTGACTGTCTCAAACCTAGCTGCAAAATAAATCAGGTCTACCGGATCCTGTTTCTGCAAGCAAGTCCCTGGGAAACCTACCAGTTCACATAGCTCAGGTTTTGCTCTTGCCTCTCTGGGCATTATCTTAGTGTTACAGCTGTCCCTGACCAAAGGAATGCTTAATTGCTGCTTCAGTATGCATCAACCAAAGGATGTTTAATGTACACATTACCTTTAAGCACACCTATGGCTGATGGTAACTTCTAGTGTCTTTCAGCTGGACTTCTCAAGTCTGTTCTGCCCCAGTGCACCAGGTGCTGAGCATTTTAGTCCATACCATAGGAGATGCCCTGCACTTTGGACCACCAGATCTGGAAGATCTCTCGTATGCATGTGTTGTGGGAAGGGAGAGACTCTGATGTAAGGCCTGGGAAAAATATATCTGAGGTTCTATCTGTGTCTGGTATGATCTTCCAGCTGACCGTGGAAGAGGTAGACCTCTTTTTGGATAGAAGATAAGCTGTGCATAAATCCATGGGACTGGGCCTTTGTGGTGGGGAAGGTGGGAATCAAATGCTGAAATCAAATCAGATTGTAAGCCTGCATGAAAGACTCTTGTACTTCATTTCAGTATGTCACAAGACATACTAAATATGTTAACACTTGCTTTTTGCCACCCTGGTTAGTAATGTTTCATTTTTGCCCTGAACTGTAAAGAAAAGTTATCCTCAAAGATGCCAGGTTGATAATGAAGTCTAAATGAAAAGGGAACCACATTTATCTTCTTAGGACATATGTTACAGAAGAGATGAGGTGCACCCATAGTTACCTCACCGCTACTCCTGCACCCCTCTGTAGGAATTCTTCCTGTGAGCTGGTGGGTGGCAATCAGCTTTCATTCTCACCTATGGCAGAAAATTTCCCACACCTACTTAATCCCAGTGTAACATTTCCCAAAGACAATGAAAAGGATTTGATTTCAGGCCTGGTGGAGGCCTGTTTTTTACCAGCTGGTTTAATAAAACACATTACACGTCCCTACAAAGTTTGTCCAACATTTCTTTTGGCCATTCCTTCAACAGCAATACAACTAAAGATGTCCTTGGGTTATAGAGGGTCAGAATTATGGACCTATGCCACCTTACTCTTTACAAGTACTCCTCTTGGAGTTGAGCATCTGAATGTCCCTAAGCACAGCTAGGCTTTAAATGCAGTATTAAGTTCACAGCAAATGGTGTACAAATTAAAAATAAAATTTAAAAAACAAATCCTAGAGAAGATCTTTGGCTGTTTCAACTGCAAAAAGAGTTCCTCAAAAGACTGTTCTAGATGTGGGCCTTTGTTTTAAGTAAGTAATGCAAAATATGAAATTATATTCCAACTATTTCTTATATTCCAATTATATTCCGACTATCCCAGCATTATATGTTGGCTGGAGCTCTGTCCCTAGTTTACCAGGCTAACATTAGACTGTGAAGTATCATTTCTGTTTTCTTCGACTAGGTTAACTATTAGCTATCATATTTTCATGGTTGAACTTTTCTAGAAATACACATTTATGTTTCATGCAACTACTCACTTATGAAAATATCACCAAGAGGTGTTAATTGTATGTGTTTCTCTCTCACACTGGGGGATGCCGGTTTGCTAGGTACCACCAGGCTGAGCCCAGAGTAGGTTCAGTAGCAGAAACCTTCCCTTTAAAGACTGTCAGGTCTAACAGATTTCAGCTCCAAGAGCCTGATCACACATCCTCTGCTGACTGCAGCAATGCCACAGTGGAAATGCTTGGTGATCCCTGTCACTGTTGCCTCAGCTGATCTGCTTGTGCTAGCACTCTACCCTGTTTCAGCTTTAACCTGGCTCATTTGGACAGATCTGGGTCAGAGACTGACTATCCATGCAGCTCAGCAAGCAAGTTTATGGAACAGTAATCTCAACAGTAAATTGTCTGGCACTGACAGACCTTAAAGGTGGGCTTTTTACCTCTTTCCCCTGCAGTTAACAGAGAGAAGAATGCCACCTGATCCTTGAAGGTTTGTTTGTTTGTTTGTTTGTTTGTTTTTTATTTTATTTTTTTTCCCCTGAGTCCTCTTCAGCACAAGAAATACTTCTGGCAATGTAGTGGCAAGATGGGCTAGGGAACTGACATATGAATTTGTATAGGAAAGAATATGAAAGGAAATATTCAGCCTGACAATATGGAGGGTTTATTTTTCCAGGCATTACTGAGATTATCTAACTATGGAGGAGGACTGTTTCCATGCTTCCCTGAAATTCTTTTCTGAAGCTCATTGAGCTTCTGATTCATTCATTTTGTGCAAAGCAGAGTGATTTCAGACTTTAAAAGCCTGTATCTTTATTACTGTGGGTGTACTTTTCCCTTTCTTTTTTGTTGCTGGGTAAAAAGAATGATTTCTTTAATTTATCTTTTAGTTCAGAACTCATTATGCACACATATTAACCACTATTTCATAACTTTTAACAGACAAAGCTTTATCTTCTGAGGTGTGCAAATGTCTTAACAAAAGTATCTTTACTTTTTTTTTTTTTTTTAAAATATTTTTTTAGGAGCTGTCACTGACATTCTGTTGCTTGGGGATCGGTGACAGAGGGACCCAGATTTCTTCCCTCTTAGCTATCACAAGGGCATACCTACATAAAGACCAACTGAAGCTTCCTTGGGAGAAGCTGGCAGCTCAGGCATAGTGGGGAGAGCAAAATATCTGGGAAGTAGGGAAGAAAAGAAAAAAGTAAGTGGTTCCTCAAAGCAGTGTCTCCCACCCAGGTCCTGCTGCAGTCCCACAGAAGGTGAGCAGGCAGGGGGTAGCACTGGCCTTCTGCACTGGGAGTTGACTGGTATGTCAGGACAGGATTTCAGAGAAGGCAGCTGGTTAACAGATGCAGAACATGTTTTCTCTGCATGTTTTCTGCATCCAAACAGAAATCACAGCAAGGTGAAAGAGAGGTGTAGCTGGGGAAACTGAGGCATAAGCGTATATATTTTTCCATTGCATGAAGTAATTCATCCAAAATTACTTCATTCTTCATTACTTCATTCATTTGGACATTCATCCAAAATTACTGGGCCAAGACCTGTTGTCACCTGTCAAACTGAGGTTACAACATGAAAGTAGTGCTGCAAAAATGGCATTACCAGCTCTCGTCATTCAAAATATTCTAACGAGAAGTGTGCAAATGTTTCACTTGCACATCAGGTGCATGGTCCGTAGGTATCCATGCTAGGACACAAGCCACCCTTCTGAGGTGGGAAGAGGCTGCTCACCCCTCACATCCACCAGCACAAACTTGTCTTACCTTTTCAACACCATCGAAGCATGATGCCACCGAAGCTTTCTGCCAATAAATATCCCCAGGATAAGGCTGCTTACAAGTCTCTGCCATTCGTGAAATTCTCTAAATATTCGCTGTCATGTGCAATATTTCAAAGGTATAAAAGTAAGAAAATGTGTGCTGTTTTACAAGGGTGAGCTAAACACATTTCTGTTGCCCTGTGCTTGAGATGAAAAGAAAACAGGCAATTAAATAAGGAAGTCTGGGGCCCATTTTATGGCATAGTATGTGACTGCAGAAGGGTGGGTAGTAATTGCCACTGGTGTGTGATATCCTTTAGCAACCTGACTCAGAGACTATCTCTGCATTCTAGAATGCTGGCATTTTATAAAGCCTGCAGGCATATCAGTCTTCAATAAGAGAGCTCACCCCATTAAAGCATTTAAAATTAATTTCAATCCAGGGAATTCAGTTCTTGCCTTTAAGCCTTTATGAACAAGTTTAAAGCTGCCATGTACCATAAATTCATGGTGGTCTACAGTGCTTTATATATATATATATATAAGCTGAACAAAGCATAGCAATCACATAGGGGACCCAGCAAGGCCCAGTTGGAGTGTACAGATAATACACCTAGAGAAGAGCTCTTTCTGCCTTTTATAATGGCTGCTGTATGTGTAATGTCTACAGGAAAAATGTCACTGTGATAACTACTGTCCCTTAAATCAGGCGTGCAACAATGGAAAGATTTATTCATACAGCAAGCAGGTATTCTATCCCAACATTATAATATAGGTGCAGTTTGAAATGTATCAGGATGCTAAAATTTGTCCTTTTCTGCTGCAAAATATGAAGAATTCTGTGACTGCTTCACTTCACACACTACATCATATTAAAATGTACAATTGCCCCATTCAAATGTAATGTTCGTAGCTTTGAAGATGAAATAACACAGACCTTGTCTACTTCACTTCACAGTTCTACTACTCTTGCCTACTTTACCTCTCAGCCCCAAGACATTGTGCTGACCATGGCTAACATGCAGACAATACCTCACCAACCAGGCTTTGTTCTCCAGGCTGTTCTGGATTTCTTCCTGTACGGCCTCTCTTTTCTCATACAGTAAGGTTAACACTGATTCCCTCCTCCTCTGTCCAGGACTCTGCCCTTCACTACCTGTTACATTTCAAGCAAGCACTGTATGCTGCCACCGGTGCCATTTCACCCCCAAAACACACCATCATCTGAGGAGATGGTGCTGAGTCCCCTCCCTGGAGCCAGCACGTTGACACTGCCACTTGTTGTGCACCCTGCGGTGCTGTTCTCTTTGGCAGAGGTGCCCTGCTACAACCGCACTGGCAGCGACCTGATTGCACTGGCAGGTCTCCGGCTGAAGCACCAATAGCTCATGGGATGCTGCTCACCGCCCCATCAGGTTTGCTGATCCAGCTCCCAGCAAGCTTACATGCCAACCCCGAAAAGTGAAATGACCCAAGCTAACTGCCCTCCCAACACCGTGCTAAAAATAGTGGTGGTGGATTTTAAATAGGATCACTTCTTTGATCCTAGAAAGAAGCAGCTGAGATGGAAGAAGAAGACATCTCTTAAACCTGCTTCCCTTCTGCTCATTTATTTTCTGTTCTATGATTCTGTTGGTATTTACACATTGACTGCAGTCATAATTAAATTGCAAGCTCCTTAGGGCAGAGACTAGCCTTCTGTTCTGTGTTAATTAACAGATTATTTTTTTTTTTTAACAAGACCTCTATGATCGGACTTCTGAGTGATACAAAAATCAACGTCTTATATTTTTCAGGTTCAGGGCAGTTGTCACACAGAGAAGATTGTCAGCTGGTTTAGAATGATAATACATGCACATGAGTTCAGTGCTGCTGCTAAAATGATAAACAGTTATAAATCAATGGATGCTAAAACTTGAATTATCATATTAAGGATTTTGAGTCAGTACTCTACTGTGATAAAAGTTCCATCTCTCCATGCTTTATTTCAGGCTGTCTGCACAGTCAGTAAAGGAACAATGCATTGATTTACTCCCAGTTCATATTTTCAGTGTCTTCTGGAGTGGTTAGGGTTGGAAACATATTTATTTTCCTAAGTTAAAGCTTGGATTCCTGGGGGATTCCAGTGGGCTGCTAACTTGGTAATGGCTGCCAGGAGCAGCTACTGACCAAGTGGCTTCTGGCTCAATCTCTGGGTCAGTTAGAAAACAGTAAATATTGTCCAACATTTTACAAAAGAACTACAAGAATGCTTCTAAAGGAAAAAAAAAGAAATCAAGTGTATTTCATATTTTCTGTGTGAAACTAAAATTGTTTGATTCTGAACACTGGAAATGTTTCTGTTCTTTAACTGGTTAGTAAGAAAAAGTGAAAGAGGGAAACGTTCTGTGAAAATTTTAATTTCAAAGTCAGTTTTTCATTATAGCTTTTACATCCTCTGTATTTGTGACAAATAGAAACCACATGGGAATTTAAGTTTTTGTTTTTGTAAAGTGTCAGAGAAAGAAATTTAGAACTTTTTCCAGGCATCAGAAAATGTTAGGAGTTCACAAACTGTCACCAGGCTCATTAATCACCCTGGACTTTTAAGTATATAATTCTAACCATGCTAAACAATTAAATCAAAGTTAAGGCCAAAGCTTGCCTCTGAATATGCATATACAATATCCATTTAAGTCAATGTGAGAACAAAATTTAGCTCTTAAACCTTTTAACTGATAAAGTCCTAAAATAGCTTTACAGGCAAGAATTTCCTGGCAAGAGCCAAGTTTTGTAAATCTAAAAGCATGCAATCATATTTCAATGTAAAATAGCATATAAATATCAAAGTAGATCTTGAATTGTAGCCAAATGCAACACTATATCAAGCATGGCTCAGAAGTGCTATGTAGAAAATTAATGCTTTGTCAAGTTTTTGTGTCAGTACATAACAAACACGGAAATTTGCACATACATATGTATCATTGCACAGAACTGGAAGCTTCCGCAGTCCTTTTTGACTCAGTTACAAGTTCTTTTGCTAAAAAGAATATAGCATTTAGCTCTTAAAGTCAGAGCAGAAGTAGGGATTATTTCAGGGAGAGTTTTAAGGCCAGGCCGGGATAAACTTAGCGCCACTGCATAGTGCTGTATCCCCCCGGCAGCCATGCTCAGCTCAGTCAGGGGCTTCCTTAAGAGCGAAGTAAAGTACTTCTGAGTGTGAGCAGCACAGAAGTTTTGATAAAAGTCTTTTATGCCACTCATTTGGGTAAATCAAAAGCCAGTGAGAAATTTTGACGTCAGAAAGTAAAATACAATTAATCTTTTTCAGAAGTTCCTGTTTGGCTATTACAGATCTGCCTATGCAAATCCATCCTTATTTAACATTGTATGCACTACAATTTTTCATCTCCTTTCCTAAACCTAATGTTTAATGTTATCCATTGCTGGAGCACCACCCTGGAGGAAGCTGCAGTTCAGCAGCAGAGAAAGTGATTTCCTTGTAGATGAGATTTGAAGACAAGTGCTTAGTGACTGATGCAATAGAGAAAGCAGAAGCTGTGTCGGGATGCAGCTCGGAGGATGATGTTGTCATAGTGATAAATCAAAACCATCTCCGCAGCGACATTATGAACAGATGTTAGTGGCTCTTACTGAGGCCAGAGAAGAGGACTTTGAAGCAGTCAGGGTAATCAGAGCCCAGATTACTGCTTTAGCTGTATGAATGGAAAACAGCAGAAGGCACAAGACCAAAGAGGAATAAACTCCAAGGCTAAAGGAAGTGACAATGGTACAGTAGCTACAGATAATTAAGTTTTCTTTCCTTGACACAGGTTTTCTGGGTATACGTTCACTTTGTGTGTGCATCTGTAAGATCAAGGAAAATCACATTTTCTGTCTACGTCAGTGATACCCATGATGCCCTCAGCTCCACGATTAAGATTCCCAGAGAGACAAGGAGACAAAGACAAGAGAAGAGACATTGGTGGAGCCTGACTAGAGATGCGAGGCATAGCTGAAGAGACTTGAAGATATGTCTTCAACTCTGATCCCTGATGAACCCCTTCAACTTGGCTACTTGAGCTGGGTGCTGACCTGCCTCAGTTTGCTACCTAAACTCCTCAGGTAAATTACAGCTAGTGACAACCACCTGGCATCACACAGCAGTGTTTCTAGGGTGGTGTCACTGATGGAGGTAGTCTATCCAGAACCCCTGCTTAAAGAAGAACCAGTGTTTTGTTCAGTCAGGAGCTGAATATTTCCATGGTTGGAATGTCTCCACAACCTCACTGGCTTCCTATTCCATTGTTTGACCACTCTCATGGTGAAAATATTTCTCTTGTATCAAGTGGGGAATTTCCAGTATTGCAGCTTGTGCCCACCGCATCTTATCCTCCCACCTCACCTAACTGAGTAGAGTGTGGCTGCATTTTCTCTTCATTCTCCTAAGACGCAGCTGCAAGTAGCAATAAGGTCTCCACCTTCTCCTCATAAGGATATGCAAATCCAGTTCTTGGAAGTGGCAGGCCAGAGGCTGTATCTAATCACTTCAGCCACCCCCAGCTATGCCAACCCCACTCCTGAATCAGAGCCCATAAAGCTGTCAGTTGGGAAATAGCATCGTTGCATCTTGTTGTTCACTGAAACAGGCCTTCCCATGAGTTCTGCATGTAAACTAATAGTTTCTAGTAACAGGAAAAAAAATATAAACAACACAAAAACACCGGCCTTCTATGTATGATCAAATCCTTATTCCAGATACAACAGCTGTCATGACACATATTACAGAAAAACTGCTAGCCTTTCCATGAAATGGAAGAAAAATGACATGCTCATTCCTATAATTCCTGCAGTTTGGTTTCTAGAAGCAGTAGCATAGCAAAATTGTCTTTCAGTGAAAAGTAACTTAAAATAGAATTTAATTTGCAAATGTCTTACCTGTTTCTTCTGGAACATTTTGAATTTTTGCACCAATTATTCTGTGACAAAATCTATTCCTGAAGCATTTTTTCACTGTACTGAGATAAGAAAGAAATTCAACATTCAGTATTTTTCTTAATGTATTTTTTCTTGCAGAGGAGAGGTTTTTTGGCATTCCTGTTTCCATATAACAGTATGCAGCAACACACCAAGAGCCCTAAAACACATAAAAATCATGCTGGTTCTTTCCTATTTTTTCCCAGGTAAATGAATTCTTCTTAACAAAGTCATATACTCTTGAACAGACCTCCATCAAACACAATGGTTGTTGGAGAAGACAGTTGCATTGTCTTCTTCAGACAATGCCTATTCTTATAATCAATATTCCGAAACATAACCTTCTAGAGCAAATTGAGTTAATTTTATGGAAGAACTTAGAGTTCTTCCATATTGATCAGTAAGTCAGTTACCTTGGAAATTTGTCTGCCAACTGACCTCATTTCTAATACTACAGCATGGGGGTCTTGCTTCATCTTTCACCAATGCTTATTTAAGAATGGCTTAATTCTGTCAGCTCCATGGAGGCTTTCTTGTCTTACCCCAGTGAGAGTGAGAAAAAAGAAAAAAAGAAAGAATCAGGTTTATTGAGTCTGAATGCTTATGCAAACAATGCAAGCACAGATGAGGATTCATACAATTTATTATATATATACACAGAACATAGATAGAAATGTTGGTTTTAAATGGCTAAAGTAAACTTGCATTTCAGTAGAGTCCAGATAATTTTAAAATGTATTTTTTATAATATCCAGTTTTATCATTTTATATATTTTAAGACCTTTCAGAAGGTCTAACAATTAAAGAAGCTATAAATCCCCTGCATGCTTGTCCCAGTCAACTCACATATCCCTCCCAATTATGACTTGGGACATTCAAAGGTTTGCCATTGTTATGCAGACACGTTATGGCCTACTGATTTTTTTTTCTATTTTTTTTTTTTTTCTACAGCTACTGATTTTCTCTACTGTTTTAAACACACGCAAAACTTTCTGAGAAGGACACTTTCTGGTGACATGCTCAGTTACGTCCCTGTAATCGTTATTCCCTCCAAATTCCGTTTTATGCTTGGTTAACAGTTGGACTTGATGATGTTGAGGTCTTTTCCAACCTAAATGATTCTATAATCAAAGAGTTGTCTCTGATGGCAAAGTTTTAAGAGCTCTTACCATCCCCACCTTTGGCTTCTCATACTCCCTCACTAGTGCTCACTCAGTAGTGCTGAAACAATAGTTTGCCACTCCATGATACATCACTGAAAGAATCCAAAGGTTTTTTTTTGTTTGTTTTTGTTTTTGTTTTCTTTTAAATGCAGTTGTGTATTATTATTATTATTTAATTTACTTTTTTTTTTTTTTTTTTTTTTTTTTTTGCTATTTGTTTGAACCCAGTATGGTGTCTAGAACATCTCTACAGAGAGTTAAACCAGCACAACTGAGGAAGCAATTGTAGCTATGGGGCAGGAATAAGCAGCAATTGCAGGAACCTCTTAAATCAGCTGCCACCTGAAAAAAGTTCCTGTAACTCCATCATTGTGTGATGTGCTGGGGGAGTAGAAGAGTATTTTTATGAATATAACTGCAGTGATTCATGTGTTTGGTGTTCTGGAATGTGTTGAGCATATGGTATTGCAGGCTTTATGTAAGTGACCTTGCAAGTTTGTATTTTTAAATCTATTATGGAACAACTAATGAATAGGTTCTGATTTCTCCTTCCCACTGATGCAAATCTTGAGTTTCTGTTAAGTACACTGCCTGGGACAGACCCCACAGCTTGTCCTCGAGGACAAGAATTTCTTCCATCCCGACAAAATGAGGAGTTCTCTGCAACAAGATCTCTTGGGAGATTTTTGCTCCTGGCACATGCTACCTTGGGTTTTTCCGTGGGAAGAAATGATGTGAGCCATGATAGCAATGAAGAGACATGCTGTGTACAAAGTCTTATCATTTTTCCAGGAGCACAAATAAGCTAGAAATCATTCTACTGTTCCTGTTCCCTGACAGAAATATAAGGCTGTGACTGTACTAGTGAGCAACACGCTACTAGGGAACATTTCTGGGCCCAAAAGCTCCTTCATCTCTGGTGCTGGTGGACATTTCCATGGTAGGATTTTGGCCTGGCATCCTGTGGATGCTGTATTGAAGAAAAGAACTTGGTTAGGAGTTTTTCATCGGTTTGTTGATCACCTCAGTAAAAAGCCGGTACCTACACACGAAGGTCAGCTGAACCCTTCTTCCAAGTTTTGTAGTTTAATGCAAACACCCAGCAAACACCCATTTTTCTTGCTTTAGACCGTCAAGGCCCTAGCAGCATATTGTAGGCAAATGCATTTCCTCCATATTGTGCTGAAATTCCTGTACTAGGCATTTAATGACTGCATACTGTGTTTAGCTGGCTTGTAAAGAGTGACCTAAATGTGTGATAACTATATATTTTTTTCAACTGTAAGTAGTTAATTCTAAATAATGGATCAAGTAGTCTTGAAGCCTTTTTATTAGTACTTTGTGGAGTTCTGGACTGCCTTTGGTGACACATACGGTCTGTAAGGTCTCAGATGCAGAAATTGATCAGAATAGCTCTTCCAAAATAATTATTCCTCTGAGATATTCTGCAGGCACTAATCCAAAATGTAAATTAGCATGTTCCAGAAAAATTACTCTCCTTATAATGCAGGGTAAATATTCTAAAACTAAATCATTTCTATTCCAAATTAGTCTACCTATATGGAGGAGTCACTGTAGAATATAGGAGTAGCATAAAAATACATAGACTGTGTTAAGATTTTGATTACTCATATAATCCTGATGTCAGTAATTTTACTAAAAATTGCTGTATTCCTACATTCCTAAAGACATTTGTTATGTGCACAGTTGTTTCTGGCACATCTATAAAGCGAGATGATTATGTCAGACATTTTTGTCCCATATAAAATAAAATAAATAAAAAAAACTGAGAGTGAGTTCCCAGGTTTGCAAACTTCCTGTGGAGATAGGGACTCTTTTATAGTTTGAGTACAGCAAATCCAGTGCAATGAACAAGTTTACTTACCTGAATGATAAATCAGCAAAGGCCCCATTTAGATGAACAGTTATTTGTCTGGCAGAGTGAGTTCACGTTGTGAGTCCCGTCCCCATCCTTATGCTCTCCCATTGTACAGCTGCAGAGTGATCTAGGCTGAGAAGCTGATAACCCAGAAAAACACCTAGAAGAAAAGTATATCTTTCTAATCTGTCTTAATGTCTTCTTCCACATTGGGGTCTTTATTTGGCACCACATAGTTGTGCTGCACATGTCAAAAGGATGGAAAAGAATGGCAGGCTTACAATACACATCCCTTTTTACTTTGATTTCCTTAGAACCTTCCATTGCTTTATCTAAACATAGAAAACTTTCCGCTGTTAAAAGCTGTAACTAATAATTTCAAGAGCAAAAGCCAGTGTGTGTGGGTACCCAGTTGCAGTCATTCAGTCCAAAGGTAGTTTGTGAAAGATCATATTCCCTCCCCAACTTTCAGTATCTATATTAATTAGCACTGTGTTTAGAACTACAGTATTTTTTATTTTTGCTTATTGATACTGTGTTGACTTGTCAGTATTTTAGATCCTTTTCTTTTCCCAGTGGCCTCCAAGAGTTTGGTTCAGGTCTCTACAAGTAATGTGGCCTGCTCAAAATTATACTGCAACACCACAGTTCTAATTATTTGCATGCAAAATTAAAATGCAAGAGAATAATTATGCCAAAAATGTTCTCTTGTCTAGACAAAGCCTTGTAAGGATGGCAGGACTGGGGAAGGCTCCCGTGTTTCTCTCCAAGAAATCCTGCACACTTACCAAGCAGAACAAGCACCCTGAGGTCAATGACTCTGGGACGTGTCAGACCTGCTGAGTACCAGTGCACGTGCACCAAGACTGTTAGGTTTTGATAGCATCAGGCTGACTACTCATAAGGTACTGACTGCATACTACATGTAACAAGACTAACATGTCCTTCCTGTGCTGGCTTTACTTCATACCTGACTTTTGCATGAAAAATGACCACTGTTTAAGAAAAGTCTTCTTCCACCAGAACAAAAATTCTGAGTGGTAGTAGGCAACTCGTCCAGAAATCCATGGTTATATCAGGTCAGGACCCACAGTAAATTTAATCATAGGAGAAACCTTTTAGATAGAATAGTCAAATGTAGAAAAAAAAGAAATGAAAATGTCTTCTTGAAGGCATCCTGTTAATTAAGGAGTTGAAATTCAGGCAACTACAACCTTAGGAAATGTTTCATGAATGTTGGTGCACATCTTTGTGCATGTGCCAGACTTTTGAATGTATAGCTTTTCCACTGCCAGGGATATGAATGTGAAAATGTCTAATAAGTAAACCCTGAGCCAAGCAGAAATGAGAGAGCCAAAAAAATCTGGCTAACCCAAAACACTTTTTGATATTTCTCTTAAGAAGGCATCTACAAAGCACTAAATTTTAGGACCAAGGCTTTTTACTGTTACTGAAGTGTTAGCAGGAATAGTTCAGTAAAAAGCTGGGGCTAATAAATCCAAATGAAAAATTGTTACAGAGCAGACACAGAAGCCAAATTAAAAATAGGACTATCACCACTTTATTAAGAGTCATATTTTTTAAAGTGCCTGCAGGGTAGTACTTCTCGTATTTTCGCCCCAAGACCAGATCTTGGTTCTGCCTGCAGTTATCCCAAGACAAGTACGCACCAAACACTTACAGCCAGCTTTAATATGCACACATACCCTGAACAGCACAAATTGTACATGCCATATCTTGTGAAATGTATTCTGTCCACAAGCTTAAGCAGTCTTCACAGGAATGCAAGTACAGGCTGTGCAGTTACGTCCATGACTGAGTATGAGACACCACGAACTGGGTCAAGTGATGGGTGGCAGGGGTCCAGGGTGCTGGAGTCATGTGCCTGATGTGCGTGCGTGTGTCTGTGTGATGGGGGCACCTCAGGGCACTGCAGATCACATGCTGGGAGGGAGAAAGAGGAATGAAGGCTGTCCTGCCGGTCTGCTGGTTTGCAAGATCCCTCGTGGAGGCATGATGATAACTGGGTAACTAAATAACTGGCTGCTTACCAGGTGAGGGATGGCAAACACCAGCTGAAGCCTGAAGTAGGAGAGTAACCATGGCACTCTGTGTATGCATCATATTGGCTTACCCAGGCAAGAGATCACTGATGTACAGACACAAGGCTGACAGTTTCTGACCTTTAAATCATGCCCTCTGTTCCTTCTCTGTGCTTAAGGAGGGATTTTTTTATGGGAAAAGACAACCTTCTGGCCACATGTTACTTGAGAGCATGGACTTCGTAACAGCTGCCTGAAAGTGAGGAAAAGGCATTGTAATTATCTAACAGAAAGGACTTGGTTCTTAAGATAATAAGATCTAAAATTAAATCTCCATTTCTCATACAAAGATGAGATGTCTGTTAGTGGCAGCAGAGAAAAGGCCTGAGACTGTATTTGGGATCCAAAAATTTCCTGGAAAGATGCTAGGGCTGGATGACAGGGATACTTCAGTGGTCTTGTTTATCTGACGGCTGTCTGACCCATTTCTTACAGTGTGAAGTGTGTCTTAGTGCTATTTCCTACTTGCTGTGTCTTTCATTGCCACACTTTCACAAAGCTGGCTAACATTAAGCATGGTAAAAACTTGCTACTATGAGAGGAGTCGCAAGAAGGCACTATTACAAATCAGGCTTGATATAAGACAGGATTTAGGGATCAGAATCCTCACAAGTGGAATGTATAGGACCAAAACTGCAATTTTAGATTCCAATTTCAGTACTGTCTTGACTTGCAAGTTCTGTGGTGGGAACCGTGGGCATTTCCTGATCACTCTTTGTGAGCACTTTGGTTCTCACAGGTCTGATTGAAATCTAGCTGCTCAGCTTTACTGCACGTAATTACCCTGGGGATCCTAATCTATCAGACATTATCAGAACACACTTACAACACCCACTGGATTGGACTCCTCAAGTAATGTTATTGTTTCTACTTCAAAAAAAAAAAAAACAAAAAAAAACTGGATGAAGTAACGCTCCTCTTTCATAATTCAGTGGTCAAAGCATCCACTGAGGAAACAGAAAACTCGCTGCAGTGCCCTCAGACCAACATCTGACCGTGTCATTCTCTATCAGCTTCTCTCCTGCACCAGTTAAAGCTATGCCACTCTAAAGAAAGGATTTCAGCTGTAGTGAGGAAAGAGATGGAGATACATGCTTATGACATTGCATCTTAGTGAACGCAGCTCTGAGCTGAGAGCATGGAGTCCTTTGTTTTTGTTTCCAGCACAATTTCTGTATGTCATCTGATGGCTATTTTATTTAAAACACAAAACAAAACCTGTGAAAGGGACTGTAATTCAGATGCTCTCTGCTGTGCCATCAATGGTAAGCTGAAGAGTAGTTCTTTTGTCTGTATTACATGCTTGGTCTCTGGCCCTGCCTTTTCTGTGATAGCCCCTTCTTCACCATTCACTGCAAGATGTGTGACAGGTAGGTGACAGCCTCCATGGAGAACAATAACAACAATCTCTGAAAAAAAAAAAAAAAAAAGGAAAATAATTTGGGAGCCTCACAATTTGACTTAGTGACCTGAGAAAGGGTAGAGCAAGTGACTGGTGGAAAGGATTAGGGAAGGAGCTGGCCTGGAGAAGCGATCGCAGTCGACTTGCCTAGACAGACAGAGAAAAGTGACATAGGAGAGACATCCTGTGCTGATGGAAAGGCTGGAGAGAAATCCAGAAATACCAGAATGATAGCAGACTTTTCCCAGAGTTAGAAGTCACAGAACATGTTTGTCAGAGGAGAAAGCAGATGACAATTACACTCCATCAGAATCAGAAGGGGAAAAGTCCCATGACACCATCATCTCAGAAGAAATTCTCAAGCAAGTGTCCTCCCTACCAGCACTTTGATTAAAAATCTAAAGGACAGAAATGGCCTTGAGACTGTGACCTAAGGAGATAACATAGTTTCAGTAACTTTTGGTTTGCTTTATGTCTTCAATGCCATTGTGTGGGAGAAGGCAAGGCACAAACTTCCTTATTCCTTGAGAAGAGAAGGCATCACAGGTGTTTGCACTGCTTGTATGGGGGAAACTATGGTAAGGTGGACAGATGGAGTACAGCCTATGCTTTCTTGGGGCTGTAAAAGCAATATCACATCACTGCCAGAATGGGTGATGCCTTAGAGCAATGGAGTTCAGGCCCTGTGTTAATCACTGCCTGCTACCAACCTTCTCCCCTTGTCAGTTCACGGGGGATGAAGAGACCTGAACCTGCAGGGAAGACCTGGAGGGGCAGCCTGGAGATGATATCAAATTGTGTCACTTCTGCTTTCTCTCACAGCTGTTGTGGCCTCTTGGCTTGTTCCTCTGCATCCAAGCCAACAGCACCGTCACCTGTTGTCAGTATTCAGGCTCTCAAGCTCTTTAAGCTCCTTGCTGAAAGATGCTTCCCAAGTGTCAGCTCCAATCGTGCCTGAGCCACACCAGTGAAGGTGCAACCCCAATAATAGTATGCAGAAATTACATGGAAGTGATAAATACTTGAATGATTTAATCATTAGTCATATGATTATCTTTGATAATCTAAGCAAGAATAGCACTGCTATCTTGATCCGGCCTCTGAATGGAAGTAAAGAAGCTGCTGCAACATTTAAAGGCAAGCAGCTACCCTAGAGACAGCCCTCCCTGGATGTCAGGAGGCCTCCCAACTGTTTGCTGAAGTCATGTCAATTTGGCCTGCCTTCCGTGTTCATGACACTTAGGTCCGACCATTTCCTGGCCTATCCTGAAGGTACACCCTAGGATCTGTCATTTGTAGGCTGCAAGGTAACCTGTATCCCAAAGAAACCCAGCTTACTTTCAGCAGTGAAGTGGTAGCTGTGCTCCCCAACAGTCTTCCAAAGAACATTAGCGAAGGGTTTTTTTTCTGAATACTGTGCTATTCCCCCACAAAGCCAATAAAGACAGGGAAAATGCTAACGACTGGCTAATGTGACAGCCAAGTTATAGTAGTATTAGCTATTGAGAGATGGACAGCAGCAAATAGTTGCTGATTTCTTACATGTTAGCATGTAAATCCTGGTGACGACTGAGATCAGCAGAGAATTGTATTGTATGGTCAGATGGACCATGTGGTCACCTCTTCCCTCACTCGTTCCAGTAACCCTAATTCTCTCGGCTTCTCTAAAACAAGAGACCATCCTTGAAGACGTGGTAGCAAGCACTTCCTTAGGGCAGTTGAAGTGCTGCTGTGTATGTGTGGTCAAACATATATACGTGTACATGTATGCAAAAGTGTCTGTAGTAGAAACAATTTTATCAGCACTGTAACAGGAAGGTAGATGGCCTTTCTTGTTTGAGTACAAGTAGTTCTTTAAGTAATAGCAAGGTTGCATAACAGCACGGAAATTTAAAGCCGATCTCTGTTTGCTCTAACAAATGTAAGGCTGGCACCTTGTCAGTTATGACTCAAGTAACACATTATAACACTTCAACCATATTGGACTGTGCGTCACCAGAAGAGTTATTTCGTACTGTATTTTCTTGCTTATGGAGGAAGAGCAAGTAACAGAATGGATTTTATTATTATTATTATTATTATTTATTTATTTTTGTGAGCTGTGGGTTTCCATTCACTTTGACCTGGATGCACTGTAACATGATATGACTGCAAGACTGGCTTTCTTACAAAAACACCTTATACAAGTAACAGTGTTATTTCTAAAGAGGAACTGTGCTTTACACAGTCTCTTTACTGTAAGCACTGGTGATGTAATGAGGTCATAAAAATCATCAAAAGAAAAAGATTTAAGGGTTTTAATTTCACTGTTGACCAATGTGAGGAAAATAACTCCCTCTCTTTTGCTCTCTGCTTTTCTGCGGGGAGGTCTGCAGTCTCTGTTACTGAAGACCACTGACCAAGAATGGAGCTGGAGCAGCTGTGACTTCAACTTTTGCTCTACTCAGAGGTAGAGCAATCATATTCCCCAATATTTTCCCTATCGTTCATAAAGCTTTATGATAGTCCAAAGCATACAACACTTCCAGATTACTGATTTTTTTTATTTTTCTTTTCTTTTCTTTTCTTTTCTTTTCTTTTCTTTTCTTTTCTTCTTTTCTTTTCTTTTCTTTTCTTTTCTTTTCTTTTCTTTTCTTTTTCTGCTACCAAAAGATGGAAGTGAAAGAAAAACATTGTGATTTTTTCTCCTTGTTTTAGTGCCTGAAGCAACACTGTGGGCAGCCATTTTCTCTGTTGCCCTGTATGGTCATTCACCAGGTTCTCCCTCACCTGTGGTGATCTTACAAGAAGAAATAGGAAGAGATAAACTGTGGGTGTTTATCATTGACATTAAGATGCAGGTAGTCATGTTGTGAACTGCTTTTAACTAAATATTTTTCTTATTTTTTAAAAAACTCATTAGGCATAATTGCCTTGATTCACACAAAAATCTAATTCTCTGAAGTCTGTGAAAGGCTTGAAATCTTGAACCTCATTAATTCATTCTAAAAGCAAAAAGAGTGGTATGACTTTCGAAAGTGGGATTACTGGATCATTTTTGTGTAACTTTAAGCTATAAAGGAGGCTGTACTCTCTTTCAGGTTGTCAACAATATAGAACAAACACAGGTCTAAGATAATGAACTTAGTTTTCAGTACTTTGGAATCATTTGTAGAGTTGCAGTATTGCATTATACCATGCTATCTTCTAATAGTCGTCTGATGCACTCCCTTATGGTCCCAAGTAAGTGATGCTACTGGTAAATTTATGCTAGCAGCAACAGGCAGTTGTATTTCACATGGGAATGTTTGATGCAGAACGAACGAAAGAGTGAGGGCTCCTCAGTCCTGAGGAGTAGCATTTCCGAGGATGTTTTAAAAACTGTCTTAAAATCATTCACAAGTGGTTGTGATTGCTGGTAATATGCAACAGTCTCTCAGTCACAAAACAGCCTGAAACTTATTAATATCTGAGTATCATTGACTTCATCTGAAGACTGTTTAAATCTGGGCTTTGATAGATGTTTAAAAGAAGACTTAGCTGGGAAGTGGCCATTGTCTCAGCTGTCTGCCCTTCCCAAAGTTTCAACCACAGTAATAAAGAGGTTTAAATGTGATTGACATCCAGTCCTCCAGTGTTGTAATATCCAGCATGATATATTATTGACATTAATATTAAACCACTATCAATTTTGTTTGTCACTATAGGATAAATTGTAAAAAAGAAGGTGATTTAGGTATCTGTCTTGCTCAACCGCTGCTGACAACAACTGCCAGGAGAGGAATGAGATAGCCGTGGGTGAAAGCTGCCTCAGCTATCAGCTGAGTTGGCCAGTGAACACAAGCCTGAGCCTTTTTGTTGTAAATTTATTCCACCAAAGCTGGAGGTGTTCATGTATCTATCTAGAAGCTCTATTCAAGGAGATCATGAGTTCTCAGACAAGCAAGTAAACAAGTCCCAATAAGACTGACAGTATATTTCAAAGGCCTAATTATTACAATCCTTCCATAAAAGGCGCAGATGTCAAAAAATCAAAATTAAGAAAGAAGAAAATAAAATTAGGGCAGTGAAAGCTTTGACAATAGTTGATCTTTCCAGTGACTCAGGCATTTCTCCTAGTCCTCTTATTCTTTTCATGGGGAGTCCCGTTAAGGCTGTAAGATAGCAGCTTTGGGCTATGCCCTTTCAAATCACACCTACCACTCATTCCTTCCTTACTTATTCACTGCCTCATCACTCATCTGCTCCCATCTATCTGTTTGCTTACGTCATTCACTACCTCCTCCAAAATTACCTCCCCATCCACTTTCTGAACGAGGGATTCAGATAGCTCACAGAGTTTTTTTTTTTTTTTTTTTTTTTTTTTTTTTTTTTTTTTTTCCTACAGTCCAGAGGGTTTCCTCTCAGAGGGCAGCTGCAGAAACTTGTGGAGCTCTGGAGGAATTTGCTGCCAGCACAGTCTTCACTCTCCAGAAATACTCTAGGGTACAGAGCTGTTGACCCTCTCTGTTTCTTCCCTGTGGCCATTGGATATCGAAACTCCATAGCAGCAGGATGAGCTTCTCTGCTCCCATGAGATTTTTCACTCACCACACTTACAAAGCATGTGCTTGGCTCTGAAATGCTCCAGACTGAATTACTAAGGTTAGTTGCATAAAGAAATTGTAACATTTATAAATAGTCATAACGTTTGAGCTCAAACATTTTCTGCAGTGTGCTCCCCTTCAAAATTATTTTATAGAGAAAACCGCAAACATTAAAAAATAAACCCTTTGAGCTTTAAATTCCAACATCAGCATTTTTTTTGTGCCAAAGTGTCAAAATTATCTCGTAGCACAAAGCATTTTCAAGTATTGATCTTAGTCCACAATTCCAGAACTATAGATAATACTTCAGATTACTAAGCTTCCCAACATTGTGCTCTTATTTAAACACTGTTTCCCTTAGCTATAAAAGATTCTCAGTTTTTTATAGTTTTCTATCCATCATTGTTATATAGACTTAAAAAAAGTTTAAAAACAGATATAAATACAATGAACTCCAAATCTATCACATATAAAATATGATGTTTAAGCCAATTTCATACATTTTGGCTTGACTTGTGATTCTTGAATGCTGTGATTGGCAACACTAAATAAAAACTCATTAATATTCACCTTTTTCGTACTACTCTGAATTATTTTCCTTTTTGTATTTCAAACTACAAGAATCCTTTCAGAGTTGTGAAAATCTCAGCTGTAGCCCACCCCTCTCCATCTTATTTCTTAGCTGGTTTTAAAATGATTTTTCATTTCCTGCTTCCAAAGGACGTACCTGAATAAAATGAAAAAAAGATAGTAAAAATATCACCTGGCAGCATATTTGAACTTTAGAGAAAATTTCCTGAACACTGAAGAAAAAGAGAGCAAATATCAAATTTGAATGAAACAAAAGAGAGGGTGCTAATTATGGACTTGCTACCACCATTTCACTTTCCACTTGCAAAATGCAAATATAATTCCCACTGAGTTGTTTAAAAGATCACACGTCTGAATTACAAAACGGCATGTGCCATAGCCTTCTGAATAATCATGTTTGCTTAGGATCAATGTATTGAGTGACTGAAGGAGATATGTCCATCAGTGTGAATGTTATGATACACTGTGCATCTGTTGACAAAAAGCACTCATGTTTACAGAGCTGAACCCTGGTTGCTATGTATCTGCAAGTATAATGTATAGCTATGTTTGCAGTTGCTTCAGGTCAGGAATATGCTAATGAATCATGTTTTGTGACCACAGGTAATGTTTAAGATGACTTATAGGTAGATAAAAACACAGTTTTTCCAAAATGCCCTGAGAAAGGAAAAAGTAGATTTCATGTATTCCTTTCTGTTAGTGTGGTGGCTGCAACTGGGCACTGGACAGCAGGCCCTTAAGGCTTGCTGTGGAAGTTTCCTAGCTGGTACTACCTCATGCACATCATATAGACGCCTTGGGTGGCCTAAGGGCAGAGAACAAGCTAGTCTTTACCAGCTTCAACTCCCATGCTCAATGGAAGGCCTCTTCTCCTCCATTTATTTTCCATGATTACCCTCTGACCTCACGGCAACTGTGGTACCACACTATGTGCTCCCCCTCCACAGCTCTCTGCCCACATCTGGGTGAGCACAGCCAAGCCCATGCCCAGCAGCTTCCTCTCCCTCATTGAAGAAACGAAGTCACAGCAAGTTGACCAGAAGAATCACCCCACAAAATGGGGCTGAGCCTTCTGCTTGTGGCACCACTGCCTCTCTACCTCTGCTGAAGGTTTTTCTGGGGGGAGGAGGGGGCACAATTTACACAAGGACAACAGCTGTTCTGCATAAATAAAACAAAATCTGATGGATTTTCAAGATTTTGGTAGGTAGTTGTGTTTTGTTTTTGTTTTGCTGGTGCAATAGCAGGAGGAGACGCTTTCCGGATAGCTTTATTTCACTTTACCTATAAGGACTGCAATAGTACGCCGAAAGCTTGTAAATCGTAGGCCAGAACTATAAGGTAGTGTTAACTTTTGACTGAAATTGGTGAGACTTTGCCAATGAGCCCCTGGCCGACCATGCGTACTCCGGCAGCCAGAGGAAGCACTTCGTGGGACGTGCGGGCAGCAGCATCCACCTGAACTACGTGGAGCCCGGCCCCTGCCTGGGCCCAGCCAGCAGGTAGGGAGGACATTTTTAGCTTACCAAGGGGAGCTGCCGCTTCTGGCTGCTGTGGAGAGCCCGAGCGGGAGCCTTGGCTGCGCTCCCTGGCTGGACTCGCACACAATGAGCCCATAAGGGCTTTGCCAGCTCCCCACTGCTGGCTGGCTGCTGGCTGGCAGATGTAAACGGCTCCTTAGCTGGAGGGTGACCCTGGTATTCAAAGCCAACACACAGACACACACAATGAATATTTTTATTCCCTCATATAAATTGTTAGACGTTTGCTGGCAATTATTTGCTAGAAGTTACGTCTTGAAAGCCTTCTGCAGTACTTTTCTAGCTTTTTTTTTTTTTTTTTTTTTTTTTTTTCCTTCTCCAAAATACAGCATTAATCTTCTTTTGGCTCTGAGTGTTTTGTGTTTTGCATTTTATTGTTTTTGTTTAAGGTGATATCTGGCTGCTGCTAGTTTGTTTATATGGCAGGAAGAAAATTTGTTTTCCCAGGCAAATGTTTTTCCTCTTACACATATGTTGTCCCGTTAGCAAAAGAGGTCCTGATTCCTCCTGGAGCTAAGGTGCTCACACCTACTACTGTGGGGGCCCCAGAATGAGAGTGGTTGACATTGTGGCACAACCAGGACCCCTTGCTGTGTTGAGGACTACAGGAATAGGCAAATGTGTGACCGAAAAATGCAGACAGCAATCCCGTCCTTCTTTGGCACCTTTTTTGAGACCTAAGGGCATGAAATGTTATACAAAAAATAAAGTTTTGTTTAATATTCTGCTGTATGTAAAATCAGACATTGGTGTGGATAGACATTTGGCTCTGTGTTTCCACTTCTTACAGAAAACAGGGAAGAAAACCTTTAATTTAAGGAGGTATTTCTCATTATTGCAGCCATCATGACTGTTGTCTTCTTTGCTTTGCTAAAAGAATGTCTTAAACCCAGTACTCCAAGTACCCTTCCCTTTCTCTCTAAAGCCTAAGTTATAGTGTTTTGGCAGAGTTTTTATGCATTTCAGAAATTCATTGACTTTATGTTGTTCCTATTCTTCTTGTCTGTCTTGTATGATGACAATTACAGAAGCCTCCTAAGTTTTTTTTTCCTCACTAACATTGCTGTCAACATACAGGATGAGGACAGCAAGCTTTACAAAGTATACTTAGTCTTTTAACATACCAAGAATGTATTTTTGAATCCCCAAGTAACTTGCAATTTCATACAAACAGTATCTTCAGGGTCTGCAGAATTTATTTCAGCTCACATTTATTGATTTATTTTTCTTTCTGCCGAGATAGAAGCTGGCCTTCTAAATTTATAATGCTACTACCACTGTGAATTTACTACCAGCCAAGTACTTACAATTAAAACAATACACAAAACATGTACACAAAGCTCACTGCAGGGAAAGTATTTGATTCCAAGTCTGTGCAGACAAGGAGAAAAAAAGGGACTGAAACTGCCGACTAACTCACTGTTGTGGAATAAAGTTGTAGACAGGCGCACTCCCTAAATGCAGCCTTCTGAAGAAGGGTTCTGCAGTCAGCAGTCCAAGGGTATATTTTCTCGAAGCGATATCATACTTGGTTTGCATTAAGGACTTTGGGCAAATTTATTTAACCTTTATCACCTCATAGAGTCATTACACATAATACTTATTGCCAAAATGATCCTACAAATATCCATACCCGTAGCTCCCAACGATTCCCGATTTATAAGCAATGTCACTCATTTTAAACATGATGAAACACATAGTACGCAAGCTCAGTGTCTGCTGAATTTTGCTGCTGAAAGCTGTTCACTACAGAAAGAAGGAACTCCATGAATTCACTGTGGAAAGGGTGGGGGACACTTTGTTAATAAAGGGAATTAATCCCCTTAATAGTTTAAGATTGTATATCAGTGTGCTGTGCCTTTTATACTGCTTGGGCTTCTGCTGCCAACCACATCTCCACTTTAAGCTTTGAAACATCAAAAGGGATGTCCATAACTTCAGTTGCTACTCTCAGTTTCCGCTGGTATGAGTGGAATGCTGGCCCTGCACTAGAAACCACATCTCTCCTTTTTAACCCCTACTGATAAAGCAGTTCATGAAAGTCATGGATAGATCTCTTACTTAAGCACATTTGGTTTGTTTGAACTGGAAACTGTCACAGCTCACTGACCTTTTAATAGTTTACCAATAAAAATGTAAATAGTGGCATTTGTGAGCAGATGCACATCAGAAATAGTACATCCTGGTACAAAATGCATCCTAGAAGCTTGTCTTTGCATTCTCTTGTGTGTCTAAAGGAAATAATAACTTCTGTTTCATCTTTTCACCAGCTGGCTTACAAAGCACCTCCATATTTAAATGTGAACTCTAGATCTTTAGCTGAAATGTAAAATTCTGGGCTACAATAGCAAGAAATAAAAGGAAATATACTCCAGATTGCTGATAAATGCTATGTAAATTCATACACATTCTGTGTATACTGGGTTACTATTTGGTCGTGACTAATTACTTACAAGGATTCATACATAAAACTCAGCTTCCAGTGATTTTAATGTGAGGCTTCCCTTACTTAGGAAGGCATTGATCAGGTATCAGGTCATTGACCAGGTATTGACAAGATTTGTTCACATAATACCTTTGGTATTTGCTTATTTTCTGCATACATATACGCATGAGGTCGTAGAATAAAACTTTTCTTGGAATAAACGTGGAGAGACCCTACTTACAAATGTGAAGCAGCAATGTGTGACAAATAAGTGTGTCACAATTGTGTTACACAAATGAAGTTCACGTTTTAGAAGATTTTTTAAAAATATTTATAGAGTTCTTTTTCATATTTGGGGTACATCTCTATTAATGGCTGGCCCGACGCAGAGGGGAAGCAGTGGGTTTTGACTTGCTGAGATGTATTACAGTTCTAGCACTATATGTCTACGTTGCATCTTTACCAACAGCGAGGTTCTTGCCAATGGTTGGGCCTTGGTACACACAGCGTGTGCGTGGCAGGTGACTGCTGGAGGATTTGGAGCCCATGCTGCAGGTGAGGTGCTCAGGGTGGTGTTCCTCTCTGTTACTTCAACCTTGGCTCCCTCGGGAGCAAAACTGCTCTGAACTGTAATTCAGAGCAAAACTGCTCTGAACTGGACTATATCACTATATGTGATATAGTCCAGTAATTTTCCAGGGTATATCAATGATGATATTACAGTATAAGCCTTATAAAGATATAATATCATACAAAACCAGTATATATGCACTTAGATATTTGTGCATAGTGAAGTGCTTGGCATGACCAAATCTTCTACAATTAGTACTGAGAATTCATGCTTTTAAAGTCATATTTTTACTGTGTCCAGTGGGACTAGGTGCTGCTAGGTGGTAAGTAACATTGAAAAGCAGCCCACTGACATCTTTCTATTTATGACAGGGAAATAGGATAGGAGTTTTTTTTTTTTTTTTTTTTTTTTTAATTATGAAATTTATTGCTCTTCAGTGATTGTCCAAAATCAGGATGTAGAATATATTATACTTAAGTATTGGTAAGATCTATGATTTAAAAAGATAAATAGCCCTGTTTGTTGGAGCTTAAGAAACAGGTTGCATGATTTAAAAATGGCAATATTTAATAATTTATGACTTTGTAAGGTGATTTTGTTTCAGAGTTCAGATTCTCTTATTGTATGCCAAAAGTCTTTCAAGATCATGATACGTTTAGAAGACTCTTAAATATCTGTATATTTCCAGGGGGCAGGTGTGCCAATTTCCATAAGAAGAAATAATAAATTATTATCGTTATTATTATTACTATGCCACAGTTTAATACAAACCATATAAGGCAACTAACGGTCAACAGATTTGCATGTATTCTGGTTAATGAAAGTATTATATATAAAAAAAATAGCTATTCTAACAAGAGTAGGAAAAAATCTATAAGCAAAGGACAATCTGTAATGTAGTAAGTAATTGACTTACTATCAAATGATTCATATCTCAGCTATATGTGAAGAACAGATAGTAGATATTCCAGAGCACAGCACACACTGTTCCCTGGACTGTAAAATAGCAAAAGTCCTTAGGCCAGAAAGAGCTTATGAGATAGACACAAATGCTTTAAGTGCTGTTATGAACGGGGGAGGACAACCATTCCGGATTTAAGCTTGCTGTAACTGTAGCCCCCATGCTCCATGGAAACTGATGCCTCTCATGTGACAAAGGGTAACCTTCAAGACGCTGACACATGCCATGCAACTAGATGCAGAATGTAAAGTGTCCCCTACCAGATTCTTTGTATGGTGTGACGCTGGTACCCTTTAATTGAATTTCAGTGACTTATGTTGCTTTGTCATTTCTAAAATCCATGCATTTTTCTCTTAAAAAATCTACCTCACAATGACTAAATTAGGGATACAGAATTAGTATTTCTACCAAACGTGATGAGAAATATTGATATCACAAAGAGGAAATGTTCATCAGAATTCACTCTCTAAATAATAATTTTGTGAGTTTTAAGCAAAGAAGCAAAAACTGATAAAGCTTTCCCTGAAGGACTCCTCTGACAGACACCTATAACACTTTTTAAAGAAGAATTGAGTGAAGCACCTTTAAAATTATTACAAATGCAAGGCAATAGTGTTAAAATATTTGCTCAGCTCCAAAAATGTTAAATGAATTTTCTAGTATGTTACCTACAAACTCATTAGTGTCTGGGGGAAGGGAGATTAGAAAGGCATTTCTAGGCTTCCTTGTAGTGACAGACCTTCTCAAGTAAAACATTACCAGAGGCTTTGACCTTAAGCCATCACTGCAATTTTATTTCTGGACAATTGAAAGTAGTCCAATAAGCTCTCTGTATTTAGATAGTAATCAGCAGTAGTTGAAAATTTTGCTATTCCCAAGATGAGTAATGAATGGCTGAGGTAACTTGTCTACATCTGGCCCTTGGAAACATTTAAACTGCTTGCCATGTACCTTAATTACAAGAAGGCATGGGGAGGTCTGCAAATAAAATTAAAGGGTTAGCAGCTGACATTGCTGATCATTAAAAGTTTGGGACCACCATTCTCTGATTCTTTTCCTTACTGATTTTTTATTTCTCCAGATGCTAGTTTGCGAGCACGAAATGGGAGAACTTGCCTGTGTCTTTCAGCTGAAGTTGCTGACTTCACTAACCTTCTCCTGAGGCCCTTCTGAGGTGCTCCTCTCGAGCACGATTGCTGGAAACATCTGTATTTTCAAATACATTAATTCCTTGGCAGTTCAGCCTATCCTTCTCAGTACTCTGTATGACAAGCTATTTTAGACATGAAACTGGTCTTATTTTTACCAGCCTCCATATTCCTACAGGATGTACTGGAGAGGAATTCGTTGTTGGTGACGTACATAGGCACCATCTCCTTTCAGATATATTTGTAAAAGGATGGAAAAACTATTTGCAGTAGTGCTTGCCACAGTGTTTATCCAGAATTATGGCTTTGTCAGTCTGGTACCTTTCAGAAGACAATTCATTGTCCATGGGGAAGCAAGCATGGTTGTTTGGTTTCTGATGGTTCCTACGTGTTCTGCAGCAAGGACATTCTTGCTGTCAGGGGATCCTAGCCAAAGTGCTGCCTTTCAGAAAGAAACTGCCAAGCTCTTACTGCAAGACTGGAAAAATATTCTCAATAGTTAAGTCCTCAAGTGCAACAAAACATGGGAACTAAAATTCCTTTCCCAAAGTTCCAGGTCTCTGATTTTAGATAATTTATGGCCTTGTTTTCCCCAGTCCTGCTCACATTGGGTTGGTTCAGAATGTGCAGGTTGTTGTGAGTGAGAAGGGATGGGATGAACAGGAATCTGTATGTAGACCCTCAGGGGAAAAATAAATTCACTAAGCTGTTGTCCACAGCTGTGGACTTACAGACTTCACTCTATCTGCAGGTACAGGTTAATACACGTTCTCTGAAATATGGGATCTATTCTATTTTACACCAGTCAAGAATCCTGCCCTTGAGCAATCCATTTCCTTTGTTCTACAAGATCATTGTTAGTATCTGGCTTTTAATAAATTTTAGAAATAAGCAGCAATCTATTTATAAAATGTATCATCATAACTTTTAGCAAAACAAGCCTTAATTTTGGAGTTACAACCAAACCTAAATACTTACCGAAGCTCTTGGGAGCAAACAGCATAGCATTTCATAAAATGCTCCTAAGTTTTAGTAACTAAAATGACCCATTGTATGCCATTCCATACTTACTGAAAAACGTCTTACATAACTGCCTACTCAGCATCATGACTCAGCGCTGGGGAAACTGAGAATACTATTCCTAAACATTAATAGAACAGTGCTGAGCTTTTCACTGATACCTGAACAGGGGCTATGGTGATCCCTGTTCAGTTTGCTGAAGTTTTTAAACTTAACTTTTAATCTGAATCTAAATGAGTAGCATTACTTTGCAGCTAAATTTTGAAGCAGAATATATTTATTTGAACGGTCTTGCTGATTTTTTTTTTTCTAGTTATAAATTTAGAAACACAGAACATCTTATGTTTTTATAAATCATTAGTTTTGAGGTTGCTGGAAAACTGGCTTAAATCCACAGCTTCTAGGTATTTTAGAAATAGTTCTCTTTCTGTTTTTCCATGGGTAAGAGAATATATTTTCTGCCAGCTATCTCCACAAAACAATTAATTTATTTAATGGTAACTTCATTTGCTGTCTGCAATGACTCTAAAAACTATCTGGTCATGCTTGCCAGTAAAGTTTTGTAGGTTTTAATTAATTACTTCTCTTTTATTTATGGAACATACCACTTTCTTACAGAGTTTCACAATGTATACAATAGGAAACTGATCCTGGTACATCAGAAAAGTTGCCTGAGACAGACCAAAATCCATAATATTTTTTGTCTTATCTTACCTTTAGGAATTACATAAACAACACCTAGAGCTAAATATACTCTATTTTTTCTTAGAGGGACTAATGAATTTTGATGTGTCAGTCTTTGGCAGTTTATTCCCAACTGGTATTCCATGGTCCTTGTTTTTTAGAAGAATTTGTGATTTCTGGTCTTTTGATTTGTCTTCTATACCTGAAAATTAGTAGGTTTAAGATGTAGTTTTGTGGTATACAGAGCTCAGTGTGAACACTGGCTTTAGATATTCTACTCCTTTTCTCCTCCTGCTGCATGTGGCATGTGGCTGAGGGCAGACCCTCAGCTCTACTCATAAGTTATTTGTGGCACCACACCTTGAAGTTGAACATGGTACTGAAAATCTTGCAGATAGACTCTCTGTAGTGTGAAACCATAGCTCAGAAATCACCTGTCACTCTAGACAGTGCCGGTCTTCCTGTTCAAGAATGTGGAAAATCGTCCTTGTCTGTTTTCTGTTTCTAATGATTTTTCTTGACAGGATAGACAGCCATGATCAGAAGAAAGATCCACATAGTCGCATTGCTCTGTGATACAGGAGGCAAAAGTTTATGCATCGTGGCATTCCATTCTTCCATGGTAAATTCAAGCCTGATTAAATATTTCTAGGGGGTCATTCACTGTCAAATGTTCCATATGGGAGCCACAGCACATGGTGAATTACATAGCACTCCTGGCTAAAGATAACACACAGGGCACTAATTGGTCTATGACAGTGACAATCATAACCTTGTCAAAAAATAACCTTTGCTTAGGCAGAATTAAATAAGAATATTTGAATATTTCTGGCCACAAACACTACCACTGCCCTATCAACACTGTTCACAGACATGTCATTCAGAAAAAATCATAAATATTTACTTTTTTTTCTCCATCAGAATGACTTTGATATGTTAACTTAGCTATTGCATTTGGTTGTATTCTAGCACTGCATCTTAGCACAGAACAGGATAGATTAAGAATCACAACCATTTGTGGGGCTACAGCCTGTAAAAGAATAATTACAAGAAAATTAGAAAACACTAATTTGTTGGTGCTGATTTGCTTCCCAAGAGGACATAAGATCATCTTTTTCTATTAACCTGAGTCACTGTGCTTCTAGCCATAATCCCGAGGGTGTTTTGATAACAAAAGTCTAACTATGTTCTCACTGATACATGTTAGCCAATTACTTAGGCTTTTTATTTATGTGGATTGATAGGGCTTCTGGGAAATAATTGCTCATTAGGAGAAAGCTGACATAAATGTATGAAATAATATTTTAAGGTATGACAAAAACATTATGCAAGCTGATGACATTAACAATGACTCTAGCAGCTATTTGATTAATCTATGGCAAATGAGCTAGTGTATTTAATTACAATTTTATGTTTTGTTGATACTTTTGCTATAAATAAGGGAATTACATGTGGGTCACTCCGGTGTTTAGTTATGGAATTGTTTACTTGACATACTGATGTCATTAAATGATTATTCCAGATCACTGGGTAATCATGGTGACTTTTTACAAGAAGGAATCAACTTTTTATTGAGTCAGATTCTAATTCAGTCCCTGAATTCCTTTAGTTCCAGATCTATTTTAAGTAAAATATACAGAGGGGGTGCAACTGTATTTGTGTCGCTTACATCTCTTTGTGCAAATTTCAAGTATGAACACTTTGTTTTGGCATTGCAGTTTCTGGATTCTGACATAAAGCCTGTTGAAAGCTAAGGGAGGGCACTCAGGTCTCTTTCTATTGCTTAACAAAAGTAATATAGGAATCAGCACCTGGCTTGAAGCCCCACATGTCACTGCTGACCTATACGCACACTGTTTCAGATTTGTACTCGTTACATAAGAATTGTCTGAAGAGAGCAAGATGTGACACTCTAGTGCAGGGGCTGGGAGTGAACCAACAAATCAACTGTGGGAATGGTTAAGACCAGGACTAGAGCCCACTCTGTGGCTCTTGGTTATGTAGCATGGTGTACCTTCACTGACCTCTGTGAGGTTTGGTTTAGACATTTACAGCAGTGTTTTGCTGCTGACTCACCCAGTATAATATGAACATTACATGGATCGGATGCAGTCTTGACTGACATTTCATTAGCTCGTCATGGAATTTATCCCCTTGTTTGAACTAAATGTAAGGGAATGAGATTGTGATGTGTTTAATTTGACTAATACTAGGTGAAAAGCATGGCTGTTCTAGCTGAAAGGTGAGTAAATTCAGTCTTACAATAGCTCCTCTTCAGTGGTAAGACCAGTTTAATGAACTCCCATCCTTTCTCCTCCCCCCATCTCTGTCAGCCCTTTTCTGCCCCCAGTGCTCATTCCCACACCCTGGCCCCTCCAAAGCAAATGTTATTTTTAATCCAAATCAGTTCAGTGATCCAGTTTAGATTGCAGTTCCACAAGCAGTTGTGTTGACACAACTGTGGAGGTGGTACAATATGGGGAGGCAGAAATAAGTGGTTAGGGACAACATATTGTGAAATGACAGCTTGGAATTGACACCTGGAAATGAAAAGCTTTTTACATTAGACCTATGGAATATAGCAAAACTATCGAATTATAGCATAATTATACATTAACAAATTAGAACATAAAGCTCAGTAGAGAAACTTCAACAAAATAAATCACCTTAACTCCATATAAACTCTAAAGTTGGGGAGTTCTGATAATCTGCCTTTTCTTGGCTTTAGTTCTGTCAAACTAAAGCACTAGCTGAAATGCTCAAGACTGTCCTGAATTATAAAATGGGTTGCATATGTTGTTGTTTTCCTCCCCTCCTCTCCACTCCCAAATGAGTTTATCTTTCATTTTGAATGTTTATGTCGAACTTTCTGTCATTCTACTGCCCATCTAATTCCTCATTCAGTTTTATAGTCAAGCAATAATTAGAAACTATCACTAGGGAAAAAGCATATTTTAGTTATTTGATGTGATACAGCTTCATATAAAATATAAGTTCTCCGAAAGTAGCAGTAAGAGAATTGCAGAGGACCCATCATTACCTCAGTATCAAAATAAAATGCTAAACCCTGTAGTTTGACAAGTGCTTCTCGTAACACTCTCCAAACAAAGTACAACAGCATTCAAAACAGAGAAAAGGAAGATTATGTTTCTTTTCTTAAAGAATTTCAGTGAAAGAAACTCAACAGAAAGCACAATAAAGTGGGCAGCTGTATAATGAGTATGACAGATCTTTCCTAGATCTCAGTGCTCCTACAGAGCGAGCCCTGCAGTTCAGTTGTTTGTTGATGGACACATTCGTCATGGACAAGTTGACGTAACAGTGCAAATAGTTTTCTCCGGTTCCTCAGTCTCCTTCACCACAGAGACACCAAAACACAGGTGGGATGAGTAGGAAAGGGGCCATGGTGCGTGTAGGGGGAGGCATTCCTGCCTGAATGCCACTGCCTTTGTGAAGTCCACCACCTGTCTCTATGCTGTGAGTGATGGAAATAGCTTTCCATCCTTCAGAAAATCTTCCAGTAAAAATGAGATCCTATTCTTTAAAGGTAGAATAAAACCAATCTGATTGGCTCCTTATTTATTTATTTGTTCTTTCGTTTGTGGTTTTTGTTTGTTTGTTTTATTTTTTTAAACAGCTTTACCTATTCATAAAATAAAGCAGAAGGAAGCAAATGATTTATTTTCCCCTTGGGTGCTAATAGCCCACAGAGACCCACAAGATAAGAGAAAGGCAAGCAGTGAGAGTTACACATCAAACCCTGTTCTTTTTTTAACCAGGAATGTAGTGGGAGAAGGAAGGAGGCAGGATCACTAAGCTTGAACAGAAACATATTTGCAAGACCTTTTGTCTCTAGAATCTTTTCTGTGACCTTTTTTAACAATAGCTCAGATTCCCCTCCTCTCACATGCAGGGTAAGACTAGACCTTAAAATTTGACTTCGCATTTCTGTTTCCATTGTGGTATGTTTATTGGTTGCAGTAACATTGTGATTGCTTTTCATTGACTTAGGGGAGCAGAATATGTCTTATTGCTATGTCGATATTTTAACAAATGGTGTTCAGCAAACTGTTAAATCTGCTAGGGTTTTTTCACTGTAGTTCTTCACCTAACCCATGGCAAATTATTTCTGGCAGAGTTATTTTACATTATCCTCCCTCACCCCATCACTCTTTGATGTGATTCTCAGCCTGTCATAGCACTGAGGGCACTGAGGGCCTCCTTGTCCCTGCCCAGCCCAGGGGCTTCCCCATATTGCCCAGACCTAGGATCCCATATCAGCCCTGTGGCTGCCAGCTCCAGCCCCAGCAAGGCCCCAGCAGGGCCAGGCTCCAGCTCCACACAACTCTGTCCTATGGGACACAAAGTGCTGGGCCCAGCCATGGGCCCACGTTGGCCTTGGCCTGGCCCTGCCCATGGACCTGCTCTGATGTTCCCTCAAAGGGCCTGATCCTGAACACCACTTGCAGGCCAACGTCCTGGCTTTGCATATCCTTGGCCTTGCTTTCCACTTTATTCCAGCTCATGTGATGCATTACCAAAAACTGTCTATTTTTCAGTTTCCTTCAATAGTTTTACAGAACCTCTGCTCTTCCTCGGGGACTGTGAGTTATACTTTCACCAGTTTATCTTGAATTACCCTGATATTTGTTTGTAAAAGAACCACTACCAAAGCTGTCCACATTTAAATGTGAGCCTAAAAATGTTACCACTCAAAGTAGAAATGTACTACATACCCATTCTCCATACCTAAAGGCCAGGAGTTTCTAGGATTTTCACTACTTGCTGGGGTCCCAGCAAACAATCACCAAACAGTCTCTTTTTGACTGTTTCTGTGTAATTTGTACTTAAATACCATTTCACAAAATTTGTGAATTATATATTCAAGCTTTTGTCTGTTCTGTGGCAATTATCTCACACTTCCAGATGGACAAGAAGCTAGGCAACAAAAGGTTGTTCACAATGGTGGACCAAAATCTTCTTCTGAAGCAAAAGAATAATTTTTCAAGTGGAAAGTTCAAAGTCAGCTATTACAGAGCTGCAAATTCACTAGCCATGGAGAAAACTGAACATGCAATAGAATTAGGAAACAAATAACGATTTTTCTCGATGAATAAAAATGCCAAAGCATACAGTGGAGTTTTAGAGCATTCTAATATGTGTGGGTTTCATAGTTATTGCTAAATTTGTTCTCAAGATTTCTTTGCACTTCTGGGTTTCTGCATCATAGAAAAATAGAGCTCTGGTTCTCCAGAGGAGGAACTAAAATATACAGCATCTAAGGATGGAGGTCCATGAACAAGCTTTCCTCAGACAAAGTTTTCCTCCCTAGCTGCTTGCTTCTGTTCCTGTGTTGATAATTAACACTTAAATTCTGCCAGTGCAGTCATCGATAAGATTTTACTCAACAGGATCAGCAAAACGTTCTAAGCTAAAAAAAGAAAAGAAAAAAAAAAAAAAAAGTATTTTCAGCCTAGATTATTTCACTAATCTAATTTAGAGCATGGCACTCAACATTTATTGTCCTGGAATGCAGGCACTGCTCAGGAGGTGATAAATTGCGCTACAAGGGAGGGGATGAGCAACCGGGGTGAGAAAGGATGGAAATCTATTAAGATTAATTTTGCCACCAGAGAAAATGAAGTCTGGAACGATTATGGCCCTTCTCTGAGTAGGGCTGGACAACATGAAGATTAAAAAAGCACTTATAGCTGCTAAGGGCTCATCTATATGAACATCATGCTACCGTAGGAGCTGTGAAACAGCCCAGAATTTAAAGAAACAAAGTGGCATGAAATCAAGGCTCCAAGGGTTAAGCATTTTTTTGGTTATGAAATTAAAATAAGTCTGCTCCACAACAGCAAATCATCTGTTTGTTTTTCTAGTGGGAAACCAGAACAGGTGTTTTTAGAGAAGGAGATCCTTAAGTGCGTGAATCATATTAGTGCATCTAAGCTGACTTTGCAAGAAACTAGAGAGAAAATCACAAAGGGAATTAGAACTGAGACAGTTACAGTTTGGAACTTAATGGGGAAAATGTTGGCTTATATAGCTAGAGGAGGAAGAGTTTTGATATGTGTAGGTGTGTGCTTTAAAGTATTAGCTGACACCTGTAAGTCAATGGTGTTCTCAGTGTAGGTGCTGATTAAGAGCTTAAACTTATGGTTACTTTATCAACAGTCATGACAGTTTAAGATGTTTACACCTGACACACGGTTAGATGGTAGAATCATCCTCTGACACAGGTGTTTTAGGGATCTTGGGAGGGTAGGGCTGATCAGGTTACTGTCTACGTGGGTGCCTGTGGCAAGTAAGGGGGAAACACGCTCCTGGGCTATCCCTGATGTCAGCTGAGCTCCAGGGAGAAGAATTTTCCAGCGAGGATTAGTAACAAAGCACAGAGTAGCTAATTTTAAGCCGCAGTTAGATCCAGAAATGACCACCTCTGGCACCTTACAAACCAAATAAGCTGATAGATCTGCTCTGCTACCTCCTGGTCTCTTCCTGCCTCAGTTGCACCAAGTTAAACATAAAAGGGTCTGACTCTCATCAGGGTTTAGGAAATAAGCCTACTGAATGCTAGGCTTGAACTCAAAAACTTCCAGTGTCTACAATGATAATATGTAAACCAGAAAAAAATCCATGAAACAATAGTAATGCTATTATTAGCTTTGCCATTGGTAAAGTGCATTCATTTATCAGAGCTTACACTGTGCAGACATGGCCTCTAATAGACTGCAAAATTGGCGACTGCTAGTTGAAAAGGAGCTTAAAATGCATACTGATTTGCAGTAATTTATTATTGGTCATTCTAGGAAATAGCATGGAATCAGCTGAATACTTCTGTCATTAATAAAGTTATACCAAAATGGGATTCCATGGGATTCTGCTATCGTTCAAATAATATTAAACATGCTCTTAATAACCTTGCACTGTTAATAACCTTTTACTGTTAATCTCTCTATAATGTGAAACTATGAATTAAGAAGTCTTTTCATGTACAGGGGCAGAACTTCATTTAAAGACATTGATGGTGCAAGAAGCAGACTGAAATAAATCCATATTGCAAACAGTCAGCTAATGGATGCAGAGATAAAGAAGGACTTGTGAAGACAGAAGCAGAACAATGTCAAATCTATTTTTTTTACAATTTCCTACGCAAAATATTCCCATTAAAAGCAGGAATGTAGCAGCAAATGAGCGGTTTGTGCAAGGTAAAAAACGTAAATGGTAAAAATGATCGATGAGGCTGATAAAATAAAATTTCTTTATATTTAGTCAGACAGAGAATGAAGATAAATACACTCTGATTAATCCCATATTTAACTTTGGAAATCCACTCACTTGGCAATATTGAATATCCTATTCACTTTTTATTTTAATATCAAATTACAAGCCAAACCTTACACTAATTTTATAAATGCTGATTGTGCTTATCTTAATTTACTGTTTGTGCTTATCTTAATTCAATGTTGATTACGTTAAAACCAGATCATGATATTGATGACTTTTATTCTAAATTTTCCTATAACTTTTTATTTTCTTCTTAAGTGCAGCAGTCTGTTTTATTTTAATAGAGTAATTGAAATTCACTGAAATAAAAAGGCTTATTCAGCTAACCTATCCAGTTAGTGTACCCCTGCCACACAGCCTGGACAGATCTCAGCATTGGCAAAAACATTTTTCTGGCAGCAATCCTTTCAGAAAAAAAAAAAGAAAAAAAAAAGAAAAAAAAAAGAAAAAAAAAAGGAAAAAGCTTTCTTTTGTTATTTTTTGGGTGGGTGGGGCTGCTTTACACAGAAAAAAATAGTCTTTTTTAGAATACGTGCTTGTGGGGTGAGGTGATTTATGGGGCAAGGTGATTTTAAAATTATTTGTGATTATTTTGTGCTTAACAAAAGTGAGATTTTCTTCCTACAGACCCTACTGCTCATGTGTCCTTAGCCCATCCCAGCTACAACATTACTACCACTGTTTTCATAACAAAGTCATGGAAGAGCATGTACTGTTCAACGCGTTTGTTTCATGCCTGACTCTAGGCAGGCAGATCTGCGGAAAGAGGAGGGTCACACCCTTCAGACAAATATTGGCAGGTCATCCTGTCCCGCATGGGGACCTGCTCTAACCACACAGCCCTGGAGGAGTGCTTCTGCTGAATAAGAGGACCAGGGACCAACTCCTGCTGTGGGAACCAAGGGGCATCCTTCAGCAAGGAGAGGTACCCATGCCGTGAAACGTTGCCCTGTGAATGCTGCTGAGGTCTGAAGACATAATTACCCTGTTCAAGTGGGAATTTCTTTTGGTTTAAAACAAAAGTTGTGTTGCCATCCACTAGAGTGAAGCAGCCTCCTCCATTTTGTATTTTAAGAGTGTTGCCATCCCCTGGACTGTGCCCCAGACATTACTTATGCAGAGATCCAGCTGGAGCTGACCAGGGAAGGGAGAGCCAGCAGTGTCGGGGATGAGATGTCTGGTGCTCAGGTTTGGCTTATGGGCCTCTTTTATTTAGCCTGGAGGTGGGCCTGTGCTGAGTAAAGAAGTATAAACGTGCCACTCGGTCTAGGCACAGTCTAGGCACGGTCTATCCAGCTTGTTCATGTTTGCAGGGTACCTGGGGAATGGCTCAGGTTGTACCTGTTGGTGTTTGAGGTACATGAAGCATCTAGCAGCAAGCAGCCCCAAAGGCAAGGTTCTTCCAGCCAGGAAAGGAAGCACAGGAATTGCATTCATGCAGGGAATGAGTCGAATCTGGATAGTGAAAACAGCCCATATCAGCTTGGCTGCAAATGTTGTGAAGTGTGTCATGAATATGTCAGAGAACATCAAATAGAAGCTTTCGGGTCCCTGTGTTTTCTTCATTTTCCAGGTATCCATCTTAAAACACCCGAGAGCCTACTCAGCTGAATGCTAGGCAACAATAATCACAGCAGAAGTGAACAGGAACAGTACTTTGACCTTATGAAGGCCTAAAAATTGCTAAGTACTCTGAAAAAGCCAGCTGGAAAGCATGTTATGTGAGGGAAACAAAATTAGAGGACAGTTTTCACTTTCCAGTATCTCCACTCACAATACATAAGTGGAGGATAATAATACCACCAGGGTGTTGGGAAGATAAATTCATTAATATCTGTGGAGAAATAGAGTACTACAATGAGAGCACCATTGAAAAGCCCATGAGAAAATGAGTGATTTTCTATTCAGTGCAGAATTCAGATGGTGTGCAGTAAATAATGGATGGGGTGCACATTGAAAGATGAGTCTAAAAAGAAATATTGAAGAACTACCCACACTGAGCTCTGTTCATCCTTTCCCCATTCTACTATCTGCACCTCCTATGAAGTATGTAAAAGGAAAATAAATGCTGTCTGACTTTGGAGCAGCTGGGTAGCCTTAATCTCACCTAATTTTAGCTTATAAAATAAAATGTCTAGTTTGTGCTTCCTCTGCAGTCAGTGAAAAGCGATGGGTACCTTAGGAAGCCGTTCATCACACCTCTTCTGACATTCATGTTAGGATGGGGTGATCACTGTCTCGTGGTGTCCATCTCTTTCCTGGACACACAGTGAGGGAGTGCGGAGAAACAATTTGGCTTCAGCCTCTAGTGTTGAGATAACTTCAGTGTTTAGATTAATCCCGCCCTAAATCTCAATCTGGATGGTACAGTGTTCCATCCCAAAGCAAGTAGATCATTTTAACTGCCTTGTTTTCCTTCTAGTTTTCTGTGAATCATGATCTGTTTTGCACTGTTAAGTAAAGGTGCTGAAATTTGCATTAGACTGTCACTGACAAGATGCTTCAAAGATGCCATGTGTGTGGCAGCTGGAGAGTGATGGAGTGATGCCTGATTAGATGTGGAACAGCTGCTTGTGGTGACTGGTATTGACTGATCGGAGAAGGATCCTTCCCTCTCCCTGTCTCACTGTGTGTACAAGGTTCTTTTTTTAACATAGCACTTGCAATTGTTTGAGAAAAGTACATGATTTAGAAAGATCCTATTTTCCAGAGGAGACAAGTACCCTTTTTTATCCTGGGCAAATTATTTTAATCATTCATATTACAAATCTGACCTTTGTATTATGTCAGGATGAGAAATCAGACGTATTGCACAAGTCTGTCAGCAAATAATGCAGAACTCATGAAGAAATTTTATTTTGTGATTAACCTTATGTTTTATTTTGAATCTAAGATGAAGCAGAGAAATAAAAGCTCATAGGAAACAAAGCTGGTTGCATTTAGATAGGAGAAAAAAAATAAAAAAGCTTCTTTCAGGGGTGGATTTCTTTCTAATATATGTATTTATTTTTTATTTTTTATTTTTTTTTATTAAAATAGAGCTGTGAGAATTTACTTCTGTATTATGAGGACCAATCCCTTACCAGCTTCTGAGGACTGGGCTTCTAGCTTTGAAATGGCAAGTAACTAGCATGGACTTTTTAATTTATTTATTTTTTATTATTATTTTTTTTTTTTTTCATGAAACAACGTTTCAGTTCAAATCCAGTTCTATTATATTTGTCATTCATTGTTTTCTTTTTTTCTGTGTTGTTATTACCAGAGTATCTCTTGTGAATGAAGCTCATGTTCATATTTTTTGATGGTTAAGCTGGAAAACTTGCTTTCAAAGGATAGTTCAGATTCTGTAGAAAAATGTAGAATAAAGAGGTTAATTAACAGAATGCTCAACAATCAATCATCTTCAATTAAAATTTATCTATACTTAATGCAGTCACAAGTCTAAGGCAGTCTGTATGCTCTAGGGACAAGTCAAATACATAATGCAAATCCACCCCACTTCTCTTCATAACATTAATATTCATTCTATAAAATTTTCATGGTAGGTGAAGTTCTGCATTCTATTTTCTAACAGCAGCTCAAGATAGCAGTGTTTTGCTGTTCCTTGCAATTGTTTTCTTCATTCACTGAATACTTAGGTTTCTTGTTTCCCTGATCTGGCAAATACTTTGCCACCCGCTTACACTAAGTAGGTCTGTTGAATCCTATAACAGTGTTGGGAACTAATAAATGAGACAGCTGACCAAAAAAAGATGTTATCAAAGATAAATCCTTGGTGCTCAACATTCACTATGACTTTAGAGGCCACCTTAATAAAAGGCAAGGTGGGTTCCAATTGTCACATCTGGTGTCTCTCAGAGTAGAGGTGGAACTGGCAAGGATGTGCATTAAGTTCCATACTTTTAGCTATAGCTAAAACTTTGCTGATCTTACACTTCTGCAGTGACCTGCAGGAAGCGATCATTATAGACTGGATAACCAGTAGTGAATTTCAATGGACTGATTTTAAAAAGTTGTCAATTTTCAATTGTCAAAAAGCTTTGCTGGAGGTTAGTGTTCGGAGATACTAGAACTGATCACATGAATACACCTCATCTGCTTCAGTGAAAAACTAGCTTAAACTAGCTTAGATGTCTTTATGCTGCAGTGGATGAAAAATACACAGTTTGCTCTGCCACAGAAGTGATACCTCATAGAGAGGTGATGTTAAGCAGCTAGAAAGTGAAAAAGATGTTAAGTCCATGTGTTCTGCAGTGAAGGTCTGTCCATGTTCAAGGTGGCCCAAACACATCAGACGGTGTGCTAAAGAAACACTTGCTAAGTGCTGGAATTCATTTTATATCTTTCTGAGTGCCTCTGAGGTGATGTCCTGCACAATGTCCAAAATACGTAACAGCACTCTCTATATCCCATACATGATCTGAGGAAGGATCACCTTGTTCCAGAACAGCTGCCTGAACAACTATCTGTGGCTGCAGAACAGTTTAATGCAGAAAGGTTGCAAGAAAATAAGGCATTGTCATAAATGTCTGATAGTTTCCAGAACAGTTAATGGTCAATCACCTCACTTGCCATCATTAAGCAAGTAGCTTGATTGTTACTTGTGAACATGAGGCAAAACTTAGAGTTTTATAATGTGGGTTTGTTGTTTTTTAACTTATCTTTCTTAAATGTGTTTTTGGTCAGCTCTTTTTTTATTTCAGCTTTTGAGAGTGGAACAATTAACCAACTGGATAACTCATATGTAGACATAGGAAATAGATTATATAGATAAATTTTAATACACTGTAGTTACTCATCAGTCCTAAGTTACCTAATACTCCCTTTCTGAATACTTGTTTTGAAAATCAGATATTTCCATTTGCTGGCAAGGTCTGGACTGGGGAAAAATGTTGTCTTATGCAGTGAACTGTAACTGAAATTATCGATGCAGTGGCTATAAATCAAAACTCGGTAAACAATTTTGTTAACTGTGTAGACATTTTTCTCCACGCTTCAGGGCCTTACTACTGATTTCTTTTATGTTGACCTTTGCTCCTGTCAATTGACACTTCTGTCACTATCTGCCACTTTTCCATAACTGTTTACGCCCCTTATGCTGTCCTTTCTGCTGTATTTTCCAGCTATTCCACAAAGTGTCCTTCTTTCTCCTAAACTCTCCTCCTCTGAATGCCTTGAAGAGACATCTGAATAAGACCCCAGCTAAGGATAAGTGAACTCCACTTTTTTTTTTTTTTTTTTTTTTTTTTTTAATTTAATTCCTGAAAAGACTTAGAGATCGTATAAAGTGTTCATTCAACTTGCTTCCTCTTTCCTGCTCTTTCTTTCCCTTTTCTTTTTAAAACTAATCCATGTTAAGCTGCATTACTTTCTTCTCAGTGAGTTAAACCTTGGAGAGGATATGTTGAGGACTTTAGGAAATCTGGACTGAATTTTGTGCATAGATGAATTATGGTTTTTGAGCGAAAACAGGGTGAAAGACAGCAGCCTTACTTAATTAGATATGAATTTCTCCTGAAACAGTAAGAAAGTGTTCCTGTTTTTGCCATGCTTCCAAACAGAATGATGTGAAATACACTTTCTTTTCCTGTTTTGAATCAAAGTACGTTCTGAGTTGCCAAACAGAAGAATCAGCATACAACTAATGTTATTCCAAAGTAGATTTCTGAGTGACACTTTGAATTATGTATTCCCACTATTGTGTCTAACCCCCTTCCAGTCTCTAATTGTGGGTCCCTTTTCATGCATGTTAAGTAGTTTTTCATCTTGACTGAATTCTAATTTTATCTGAACCTTTGCAAGTATGTATGCTAATTGCAGAAAAAAATATTTTGCATTCATTTTGAAACTAGAACATATATTCAACAAAATGTTTCCATTTCATAAATGTGAAATTGCAACTACTCCCAGCTTTGTCACTCAAAAAGATCTTAAATGTTATACTTTATATTTGAGATACACATTAAATTTATCATTTATTTTCTGTAGTTTATAGAAGTGTTCTTGTTAATAAGACAAGAAACACTTAAAACATACATACGTTTATATTTCTAACACAAGATACAGAATAAAGTACAAGACAGGAGAATATAAGTTTTTTTTTTTTTTTTTTTTTTTTTTTTTTAAAGGCAATATTCTGGAGTAATTTTAAGGAATCGTGCAAAAATAGAGTTCCTTTTATTAATTTATTGAAGTTATCAAATATAATTCAATTTAATTTTATATATTTAAAATGATCCCACTCTACTTCTGATTACACACATAATAATAGGTATTATTTTAAAATGAAAAGAGCCTCAAAGAAGATAGCCTTCTAATTATTTCCTACCTGGTACTGAAAAGGAAGGACAATGAAATACAAATGATCACTTGAAGATTTAAGTGCTGAGATATTAAATGATTGGAAGTATAAAGGAAGTAACTAATTTTAAAGTCAATTTGAAATGTAATTGCCCATTATGCCATCAGTGATCTAGGCATACTATGATTTACCAATGAAAAATTCAGCCTTGTATTAAGAAAGAGAAGGAATGTCATTAGTTGCTACACCTCATTTGCATAGGTTTTCAGCAGAGATAACATGACGCAAGCTGGATGCTGTGCATTGTTCTGTACAATTCACAAGTTGTTTAGCTTTATTACAGAGCTTTAAATGTAAAAATAAATAAATAAATCTATTAACAAATGCATTACCTTTTGACTTGTTAATTTAGGTCCTGCTATTGCCTCAGTTCTTTCATAACTAAACTTCACCTAAAATTCTCTGGTGACTAGAAGTTATAGTGTTCATAACTATGAAAATATAGATGTCTTCCCAGTGAAATGTGACAGTGTGCTGCATTTCACCATTTCATGAAATCAAACACTTAACAGGGAAAATAAGGCTCTGGAACAATATTTTTATATGTATAAGAGGGATTCATAACTTTTTATAAGGAAGAACATCAATGTAATACTGGTGATAATGTTACTTGAGTATTGTGATGAGGTTTTAATGGTGGCAGGGGATCCTGACAAGAAGACACGGGCAGGTTGTCTGTTTCCATATGTCTATACTGCCAGTTTTTATATTTGGGAAAATTAACTCCAACATATTCTGTGATTCTGTGATATATACTCAAGTAGACTGCATGTTATAAAAGTTTCCAAGCCACAGTATTGAGTACAACAGTGATTGATAGATGAGAATGTGAACACTGTTCAGACAGTTAAATAGTAATTATAACCTATTTAAACTCCTTCCTTGTGAAATAACAGGTACATTTGAGCAAATATCTATATATCCATATATATCATATTTAACATATTTTGACCAAACCTATTCAGGGCCAAAAGGACAAGCCTAACTCCTTAACTGACTATTCCTGTAATGAAATTCTGAGCTATCAGTTCTAAAGATGTACTCTTCTGGCACCAGATATGTGAGACAGTATTTTGAATTGCACAATTAGCATAAAGTCAGCATAAAATCATAAAAGTCAGCCTGAAGAACTGAAGAACTTTTTTTTTTTTTTTTTTTTTTTTTTTTTTATGAGTAGTTAAACAGTTACAATCCTGGACCCATGATTGATTCAACTAACATCTCTTTCACCAGGTGATATAATAAAGAGAAGCTATATTATTTATGATTGTGGAACCACCTCATAAATATTCCAAGATTTAGACTATTTAGAATTCCAGATTTTTTTGGAAAAAATCTGGATTTTTAGAACCTTTGTACTAGAAACTGTAGGGCTTATAAACAGCCGCTTGGATACATACGGTCTTAAAAAAAAATGTTCAAAGGAACTTTTAATAAGAAGCATTTGCTTCTCCTCTGATCCAGCTGAAAAACAGCCTTTTATTTTTGGTAAGATCAGTATTTACTGAGATCAACAAACTGATCACCTGTGTGCCAGCATGGGAGGGATGGCAGGCACGTGTGGCCAAGGGTGAGCAGGAAGAACTTGCCCCATCAGTAGCAGTGACTTTTCAAATTGGCTTAAACTGATTATGATACTGTGACTCTGATGTGGTGGTAGCACCTTTCTCTGATTGAGTTTCAGTTCACTGAGCTTTGATGCATCAATGAGCCCTTCTCCTGAAGGTAATAGGGCTTCTGCCAGCAGGGTCTTTTATTCTCCTTCATAAACTGCCAATCCATTGCACTGAATTGAAAAAGAAATTAATCGATTGGTACTTAGCTGATAGGTTTAAGGAGTTTTCTTTTTTTTTTTTTTTTTTCTTTGTCTCTTTATTATTATTATTTTTGTCTGCCTGCTTTTTAAGAAATGTTGCCAGTGATTTCTCTGAAGCAACACTTGGAAAAGAACCCTACCTAAAAAATTCCCCCTCTCTTAAGTGTGGAGAGAAGTAATATGTGATGTTCCTCTGTCCAGGGAACTAAGGGCAACATTCTGTCTGAATAGTAAAGAAGAGAGAAACCACCTGAAACCCAAATGTTAAATAGTTCAGCTCAGAAGTGGCCTCTGTCTAGACAACAGAGTAACCATGGAGGTATGCACATTTTTTTTTTTTTTTTAATTTTTATTTTTTATTTTTCGCAGCAGTGCTCATTTCCTGAGTGTTTCCCAGTCAAAACATGTTGTGTAATGGCAAGAAAGCACATTGTACTTAACATTGTATCGACTGATTCCTTGGGAGGAAGGAATTAATGTGAGTTGTTAGTGAAGACATAGTTTGTGTCTGCTTCACACTGTACAGCACCACATCATTATATTTCCCTTGATGGTAGAATAGCAGACCCACCTTCTGGCCTCGTATGGCCACTCAAAGCGCCACAGTGGTAGCTGTGTTTGCCCAGTATTGCTGGGAAAAGGTAAGTGACATCAACCAACAGTGCAAAATGGCAGCAAATAAAAGAATGTTTTAAAACGAACATAGTTAGGGCGACTTAGAAAAGTATATTGCTCCTGTTGGCTGCTCTGCTTCTCAAAAAGAAATTTTCACCCCTTTGTCACGTGACAGAGCAGGAACTATGCCCGCCCTTCAGTTGCCACAGTCTCACACTTGGTGCACTGCCGTAAATATCCATCAGTTCCAGTTAAATGTAATTGCTGGGCCATGGGCTGGTGTGGTTGAGAACAAGCACCCTGGTTGTGCTGTAGGCATGGTAACCTCCCCAGAGAGCTGCAGCAGAGTTCTGGGGGCACTACCTTCTGAAATCATGCCAGCATGAATCACCACATTTCTTGGTGGTACCCTACTTCAAGGCACGCTTAGGAAGTTGGCTTGCTGTTGCTCACAAGTGAAATAGCCTTTTGTTCAACTCTCTTCCAGAGATTTAAGTTAGCTTTAAAGAGCCTGTGGCTTGGTCTCCAGCATTTCATGTGGCAAACAAATGGTATGTGTGGTGACCTGGACAATCAAATTTGCCTTCACATGGTAGGCGACTCATGCCTCCAGAGATCACATGTATTTTCTTACCCACTCTTTCTTTCTTTTTTCTGGGCCTTACCAGAAAAATAGCTCTAATGAATCCTTCTTCTGAGAAGGCTGGTATGTTCTCATAAGACCAGTGGTGTAAAAGGTTTATTTCTTAGTAAATTGCTGAAAAATAAGAGGCAGAACAAAATTAAAACTGACATTTTCTAGAGGCTTTCATCTGGTTCCTCTTCATTGGCAATTTAATCCATCCTGTTCATATATTACCTTTCCCATTAAGATGTTCTCTCTGAGTTGCCAATTTACTCATAATTTTAGACTGTACGAATCCATTTTGGCTTGTCTAAAGTTACAGTTAGAGCCAAATAGTATACCTATTAAACTTGGCAAAATATTCTGTCTTTGTCTCAGTGGGTATCAACCCTTAGGCCAACATCATTCAAGCTGGTTTATCTGCACCAGTGTAGGTACACCCTGAAACCCTAAAACAAAAGTAGAGAGTGAAGCTTGCACACCAGCTGTGTAATGGACTTTAGGACCTCTGCACAGTCATGTCATGTCCATTTGGTCCCGTTCTTGCCACTAAATATTTAGAGGAATGACAAGTGAACTGTACTATTAAAAAAGGCTACAACCTGTAGCTATCTGGTCCTTCACCATTCATTTTTTTCTCTGACCAAGATAGTAACCTCCTCAGGAGAATGGCAGTAGAGAACACCCAGACACTTTGCAGTAGAGTCAAGTATCTTAGTGCCAGTTTTTGATACAGGTGAGCTTAAAATAAACTGTCAGGTTTGGGACTTGATATGGTAACATGTGGACTTGCATTTGATCCACTTAACCCTTGTCTGGGAGGTGGTTTTCTGTCTGAGCAGTTGTTGCACAGGTCATGACGCTGCTTTTAATGGACTTTGTTTTGCAAACAGCAGCACACTCTGATAATGTTTTAATCTCCTAGATCCTCAGTATCCTTTCAGGAGAGGCACGTCTCTGTTTTCTCCCATTCTCCTTTAATCTTTCTTAGCTAAAACTGGCTTGGTTAACTTATCCTGCCAATACATGGCTATGGATGATATTAATTTCTAACACCACAGACAGACTTGGAAGAGGATACATGTTCACAAACCAAGGTCTTTAACTGGGGAGCAAGGATGATCAACCTTGGGCAAGATGGAGCAATTCCCAGCTACAGTTCTCCTTTCCCACCTTTACTGTGGGGATTAATAAATTCTGAATGATGTTGCTAATGGCTATGAATTAAAGACCAGGTATCAGTGCTGGGTTACTTTGACAGGTCAAAAACCTTTGTTTGCATGGCTGCTTCTGAAGAGGTCTAGCCCTTTTTGCAGTGGAGATAGTAAACTTGAAAGAGAGGAGAGAGCTAGACCAAAATAGGTGACTGTGAGCAGGAAGCATTACAGCCATGCCAGCTTCAGCCATTCCTGCTCCTGAGTCAGAGTCCTGTGTGAGCATGAGTCAAATCCCTTAATTGTTGCAGCACAACCACAGAAGATTTCTAGCTATAGCACCTTACTAAGGCTGCTAAGCAAAGCCTAATACAGGGGGGAAAAAAATCTGTATTTAAAAATTAAACAGCTGACAGAACTGAACCTTTTCAAACTGGAGCTAAACCACTTTAACATCTTGAAAAACTATAAACTTTGTACAGGTCTGCTTTAGTGAGGAAAAATATCTGAAGATATATGTTTAAAAACAAGTCACTTTCCTATATGTAACTTAAAAACAAACAAACAAACAAACAAACAAAACAAACAAACAAACAAACAAAAAAAACTTTCCCAGGCTTCACGCTGCTGGAACATTCTTAAAGTTCTTTAAAAAAATGCATCCAAATATGCCTGGATGCTGGCTTGTCACTCAGTGACAGCAGTCATTTCAGACATACACACACAGAGAGAATTGCATGTATAAAATCCACTTGAGCTAGTAGGATGAGTAGAAAACCGAAAATGAGTGGTGTGAAAAAAAAAATAAAAAATAAAAATAAAAAAAAGGGACAGAAGGAATGTAGTGATTTTAGTAGGCATGCACTGACTGTCTATTTTCTGTAAAGTACGAAGGGGTAATCAGGCATTTTTTGGTGACTTGGGGTCACCTAAACTTGAATGAGTTTTTCATATTCTCTTGATTCTGTTTTCCATATGCAAAACTGAGAGTTCTTGAAATGTATGTAAATAAGCATTATATACAAAGACGGTCCAGCCGTAGATGTAATGAATCCAAATAGATTTAGCCTTAGCTCAGTTCAGTGTTATTTTCCAAGCTCCTCTCTTCACATGCAAGAGTCATGCATTTAGAGCAGGCTGCCTGAGGTCATAGACAGGATTTAACGAGTGCAAGCCTGCTTAAGGAGGCCGATTTGAACTGAGTGGATACAGAGCCTTATTTATGACACAAACATAATCTGAATGAAATTGGTTTATGTCTTGTTCATGTTTAAGAGTACTGTGCTACCCTTATGCAATATTTGCATTGGAAAATAAGAGATTTGCATGGGAGTGAATCACTAAAATTATTCACAAGGCATTACAGGGCTTTACAGTGGATCTTTCATAAGGGAATCAGGGATAGATACTGTGGCACTGATTTCAAAATAAAATTTGTGTGCTCTCTGTGAACTTTTGTTAATTTCTTTTAGTAAAAAGACTATCACATTGAACTAAAAATACAAATTTTCTTATCTTTTGCATAATAACTTTTGCACCAGAAAGCTTGCAACCTATCTGCCTACAACGCGGTGTCAGTGCAAGCGCTGAACATGAAGAAATGATTTAAGCAGAATGAGAAAGCAACGTTTGGATCACATAAGGTCATCCCTTGAATAGTAGGATATTCTGCTAGCAGCTGGCACTGCTGAATCTGACCAGTGACTAGAAGGCATTGTGCCAGGAGCTAGGACTTAAAAAGATCTTCAGTCTGGGGAGCACAAAATTGAAATGGAGAGGAGCTGATCAGCTTTTTTCTAGTTTTAAAGATAGGTCAGGGAAGTGACTGAGGCAAGGCTTGATGGGGTTGGCACTTCTGGGTTTGTGTGTGGGGGAAAGCTGCACTGAGGTAAATTTAATTAGCTTTGAAGCCACTATAGTCACTGTAGTGCCTGTCTGTGTTTTGTACGTTCCTGGTATAGGAGGGTGTTTATCATTTTTAACGTCAGCAATATGTTCAAGATAAATCAGAAAAATCATTCTTACACTGCCATAGGAGTATATACATGAAAGTTTCCACTGGTTAAAAATAAGAGCCAAATCCACACCAGGAAGGATTTACCAGAATAGCCTTCCCAGTGAGCTCTCTTAAAACAGGGTTAGTCTGTACAAGCAAGTAAAATGCTTTCCCTATATAACGTACACCAGGGCAAAAGCACAAAATAGGCTGTACCACTTTCGTGCCACAATAATTGGTTTTCCCCTTAGGCTTCCATTGGTATAAGAAGGATGCAAGAGAAAGCACCTCACTGGTCATCTGCATGACTGCCAAGGTTACTTGTTACGCCAGCCTCTGTCTGTTTAAAATACTACAGCTTTTTTTTTTTTTTTTTTTTTTTTTTATATATATATATATATACTGTCACTATCAAGACTAGTCCTACATACAGCTACCACCAGCCACACGACTGTAATGCTGTATCCATATGGGGGGCTACTGATCATATTCTAATGCACAGTTAGCACACAGAAGAACATAGGTAACCCATGGTTTTGCAGAGATACCCTAATGGAGAGGGGTCTATTGATTTGGACTTTTCTCCACCACTAAAAAGATTAACTCATTTATTTTTTTCAACCTCAGAGAAACCAACGTGCGTCAGCTCTCCTGTGGTAAAACCACAGTCAAGATAAGGTGCTTTAATTTTGTACCGAGGTCAATTTTCCAAGGTCAATCCCAGGCAAGAGGACAGGGCTGACCTTGCTGAATGAACCTTGTGGCAAAATTAAAGTATCCAGCACTTGGCTGTATTTCCAGTTTAGCGTATCTATCAGTGATTTAAATGCAAAAATATCATATCTTTTTAGTAGCAAAGACTTAGTCTTTAAAATCTGCTTTTCCGTTCCCTCAGAAGCAATTCTGTAGTTCATCCTCCGCATAATACAGAGCACAAGGTTTATCAAAAGGACCCAAATTCTAAGTGCAATTGAAATTCACTGTTGGCGTCTGTATCTACGATAAGTCCTCTGAAACAGGGAGCAGTGTGTCCAGAGGGTTTCGTTATCCACGGTGATGCAATTTGCATTTGGAATAGTCATGTCTACACAGTGCTCTGGAATAGCTGTGTCTCCACTGCTGTTACAACACTGCTGCTTTGCATTCTTGGAAGATTCCACAGTTTATTGCTTTGCCCTTCTGTTTTTTTCCACGCTGCTCATTGTGAAATATCCCACCAGAAGGTAATGGAGTATTTCCCACGATTTCTCTCATTTCATCGCAATGTTAGAACTGAGCTGCATTTGCATTTTGCTTGCATTTGTTGGGCACCGGGCAAGAAGCACTGAAGACCACTAGGATGTTCCTGGTGCTATTTGTATATCTTTAGGGACAGGGACACGTGCATAGCTGAAACTGAGCAGAGACATCTGACTACACTAATGCATGAAATGGTGAGGCTCAATAGTGATGCAGAGCAGGGACAGCCAGCAATTTCAACAGGGTTTGAGGATATTAACTTTCAAGAGCCTTAAATGGAGAAATTGCCCTACAACTCTAAGAGTGGAACATGTCATAAGAATTTCTCTTGGCACAGTGAAATATAATCATCCATTTTCATCTGAAGTCTCACCATTCTCATTTGGTAATCATTTCTGTGGAGATAAATCCACAGGAAAAAAAAAAATGGTCAGGATTACCGTGAAGGAGTTATGTGCAACAACTAAGAAATTATCTGACTTATATGAGTTGGCAATGTGCAGGCATTTATTGATGAATGTCAACGTTTGGAATTAGCTAATTATGTTTAGGACATTAATATGACCACTATGGCTATTCTCGTTTCAGATCATACCTAACAGAAGGCAAGATTTTTCTATAATGTCGCAAAGACAGATGATCACCGCAGGAGACTTGCTAATATTAGAATAATGTGATGGATATGTCCAAGAAACCTACATTTTTAGAAACACTGGGCTACTTAATGCTTTTTTTTTTTTTTCCTTTAAGGGCAAATATAGAAATTGGAAGTGCTGTGATTATTCTTCTCTGATAGACTTAGTATGCCCATAGTCCCATCTTTCCCCCATTTATGAAGCCTTTCACTGGATGCTGAACTAAAGAAAGGCTCAATTATTTGAAATCTACTGGAGACTGTGCATTAGCAACACTGATAAACTTGATCTTGGATTGGCAATGTTTACCTCACATGAGAATTATTTCCTTTATGTTATGCAGATTTTTTTAGAGCAAAGTGAACAGGAAAACACCAAGACATTTTGAATAGTAGAAAAAGTAGTGGCAGTGCACTTCTCCATCTGGTCAGGAAGGCAACAGCCAGAGATGCCCTACCAATTAAATATGAAATGAAAGCAGATTTTTGAATAAAATTCATACCCTCTTGGGGCAGAAGTCAGGACATTTATATATAGAAAGGGTTTTAATATATCACATAGGGATTTTATTGAGTTCTGTAAAGCTTTTTATGTTGTAGAGCTGTGGTATGAAAATCATTTCAGAAGTTGTAAGGTAGTTAGGGCAAGAGAAAAGGGAACAATATTCTGTGGAACTATAGAAATAAATCCTTAGATAAATAAGTGAGCTTATGGTATCTCACACTATGCACATTTATTTTGTTGCTTTGCAATATGGAATGTGAAAGGACAAACTTGAACTTGCAAACTGGTGTAAAAAGCTGCCACCTCAGAGATTTACAAGTTGCCCAGGACCATGTCCATGCAGCTTTTGAAGCTCTCCAAGGAGGGAGACCCCACAGCATCTCTGGGCAACCTGTTCCAGTGCTCCATCAGAAGTGCAGCCTGGTGTTCAGAGGGAGCCTCCTGTGTACCAGGTTGTGCCCCTTGCCTCTTGTCCTGGCACTGGGCACCTCTTGAAAAAGCCTAGCTCTGCCTTCTCTGTACCCTCCCTTCAGGTGATCCTTTTCAGCAGAGCTGCTTTCCAGCTGGGTGGCCTCTAGCATGTCCTGGTGCCTGGGGTTGTTCCTCCCCAGGTGCAGGACTCTGCCTTTCCCCTTGTTGAACTTTGTGAGATTCCTTCAGCTCACTGCAGTAGATGCATTGTTAGAGAAAGGCTGACCGACACAGAAAGTGGTGGTTAGCCTTTGAAAAAAAAAAAAAAAAAAAAAAAGTGTATTTAGACAGTGCTCTGTCTCCTGCAAAGGCTGTTCCTGAAGTCCACAGCAATTTTTCTTCTCCTCTCTCCTCTTAACCATGCTAAATTTAACTTTCTTCAATTTCTCTTTTTTTTTTTTTTTTTTTTTAATCACTGTTGAGTTGTGTACATAAAATCAGTAAACATGCCATCCCTTGATTTCCTTTTCTTCTTGCATAGATTGGACAGGTGTTCATCCAGTGCAAACACCCATGGCCACAGTTGCTGCAATGTGGCATGGGTGGGAAAGATAAAAAGGAACAGGTTGTCATTGCCCAAGAAATATCCTCTGTGCCAAGAATAATAAAATATTGCTCTTTCCTTAATTGCTCAATATCCATTCCAAAATAGAGTATTATCTTTGCCGGAAGATTTCTTTTCTAATACCTGTAGGTCAGTATAGTCATCTGTTAAATAAACAGGATTCTGTATTCACCAAAGGTAAAAATTACTTAAAATCTCTGTAGATGTGTAGTCAAGTGTTAGGTGATTTACTTTATGATAACCCAGTCCAAAGCTGAAGCATAATGAAAATGTGCCAGGAAATTTATTCCGTCATTTTTTTTCTGTCATGTACCTGCTGTTAGAATAAACTTACATTCTACTCATTAGGCCATGCAAGAGTTGCCACATTGGATATGTATGAATCTGAAGTAAACAGCAGAACAGGATATAAAACAACAATGATGAAGAGCTGTTCAACAGATTTCATCTGAGGGTTGTTTTATATTTATAAGAAGTGGGACTGAGGGGATGATCACCTCCCTGGTCCTGCTGGCTACACTATTTCTGATGCAAGCCAGGATGCCATTTGGCCTTTTTGGCCACCTGGGCACACTGCCGGCTCGTGTTCCATAGTGGTGTTAGACACTGGCCATTCAAGGAGGATGACATTACTAATGAGGCTGTATACTCTACAGAGCCAGAGATGGATGGGCGTCTTGCCGTCCATCAGGAGAAACCAATAAAAGTGCTGTGTTTTTTTTTTCGGTGAAAACTACCCACAGTCAATTTAGTTAGGAATATGTCATTTGGGTCAAAAAAACAGAAATGACTAGACACCATTATGCACATGACAGACGCTGTAATGTTCCTACCTACAGAAGGTAGGAGCACTTCAAGCATGCTGTTCTCAGCAAAAGAGGCAGTGTGGCCATAACCAGGTGAGCACATGAAGGCTTCAATGTAAGTATAACCAATACTGGGAATCAGGAATCGGCTGCTAGCTATATAAATGGAAGAATTTACTTTATAATGGAAGAATGTACTTTATAATTGCATCAGCAAACTCAATTAGTCTTGAGATCTACACCGCTTCGATAGGTGAGGAGCCCTTGGCATTATGCTATATGCTTCAGAGGAATTCAAGCATTTGACATGGTTGCATAATTTGTAGCAAATGATATGTGTCTCCTGGCTTGCTTCCTTGAAGTCCTTGGTTATCAGAGAGACACTTGCATCAAGAACCTCTGATGTGCATGATGAGGTCTTTGGGGCATTTATTTGAAGGGCTGTATGCCAGGATTTCCTATCCACAGCGATACACAGTGAAAAAGAAAGTTTGAGCTGGTTAACAGGTTTTGTTGGCATAGCTTGCAAAAATAGAGAGGAACTGGTCAACATTGCAAATGCCTTACACATAAACTATTTTGTTTGAAAGGTTTCTACGTCCCTTGGAGGAGACAAGTACTTAACATCAACAACAGGAAAGATATTTTCTAACATTGGATTTTCACTTGCATAGAGTTCATTTGTAATGTATTTTTATTACTAGAGGTCTCTTACTTGCTAATCCAATAACTTTGTTCAAATTACAGGCTTAATAAATATATTGATGGTTATCAAAAGTATCTTGGAGAACCCAAGAGTTAATTTTAAAACCTGCGATACAAAAGCCAGTTCCTTTCAAGGATTTCCTGTCTCTTCATCACTAGAGCAGAATTGCCAAATGCAAAAGAAATTCTTCTCCCACTAGCCAAAGCCTTTTGAAGTGATCTGTGTGCCTAACTCACTATTGCACACTCTCGGAATGCTGAAGTCTTTTGCCAAATGGATTGGTAGGCTAGACAAGAGTTATTTGAAATCAGCTTCAACACATCCCATCGCTTCAGATAGCTCTCTTACAGATTATTCATGCCATTATGGTTTCTTTGTAGAAGAAAAAAAATCCATTTTTTACTTTAAATTTTAAACACATTTTAGAACCTAAAAAACTGTAAAAAAATCAAAGTGTAGTAAAAGTAATATTTAAGTAAAGCAAATAACAATTAAATTAATTTGTTATTTGAAATAGAGAATGCTTTCTTAATTTGTTTAGTATTATTTGTTTGACATATAGTAACCTTAAAGATCAGTAGCATGTATTTATAATTACTTAAGTGCAAAGCTGTTTAGTCAAGAACTTTAAGTTCTTTCATAAAATTTAACTAAAATAATAAAAAACTCACAATCCCAGTCCACTTTGTCATTTTTGTAAAGAAAAACAATGGTTTTAAGTAATTTTTGGTAGCTTGAATATGCACAGGTGCAGTTGCTTGTTCAAATTTTTCTCATGATTATATAAAAATATTATTTTTTTTTTCAGTGAGGAAAAAAACCTGCAGTATCGATGATCAGATGTATATCTGTTCAGTGCAAAGAACGAAATCAGGACTAATCATCCTGGTCTCCCTTTATTTTCAGTGGGGGTGGGGGGGGCGGTGAGTGGGGGGAGGAAGACACTTTAAGGCATGATTCATTCCATTCTAACGTAAGCATCCAAAATAGGTCAGATTAATTGAGCTCTAAAATGTCTGTTTTTCTCTATGGACAGAGGCATGGTCACCCTAGGGAATGGCTAGTTTAGGTGTGGTTATTTAGTTATCAAGTAAGGTGAGATGATTTCCACCCCATGTAACTGTTGTAATCAAGGACAAATATCTATAAAGAAAGAAATGGTGTCTCAAAAAGGTTTCTAATATAATAATACATGCTAAAGCTCTTGTTCCACATTCCCTACAATGCCCTAGATATTCTAAAGCTTGTAACTTGAAATTTCTATCACAAAGAAAAACATATTGTAACACTGCGTTATCCTTCATTCTGACTTACAAAAGCAATTGGCCACTAAACTTGAAACTAGCACTAGCCAAGAAGTACATGGCAGTGATCTGATTAAAGATGTGCACGCAGAATTCAGTGTTGAGTCATGAGTACGATAATTACTGCACAGAACAGCACAGTAGTGTGGGTATATATGCATGTACATGTGTGTATTTACAATAGAATGGTGGAAAGGCAATTAAAGGTAACAACTGTAGTTAAGAAAGCAACTGAAAGCCAACAGACCCATAAATTAATAAACATCATACATTAATAAATGCAGTATAGCATTATGCAAACTATATCTACGCAAATGTAGGGATAAAGATAAGAACATGTCTGTGCTTCATGTAGGACTATTCAGGACAAAAGAAATCCTAGTGATGACACAGTTCCATTGCTAGCTGTGGAAAAGAAATACACATTCAGTGAATATTTCTGATTTTTACTTAGAAATGAAAATAGAGTCTGTATGGCTGAAATGACATCTATTCTGACATTCCTCTAAGTGGATGGTAAAGAGCATCTATTAACTTTTTCAGTTGGCAGGACTGGATAACTTGATTTAAAGCATTTAATAGAAATCTTGTACTGGTGCTTTCTGACGAAAAGTCTTGGCATACTGGAGAAGTCCAAGGGGCCTAGAATATCTAATGCTATGCAGGTATTTCAAAAGTGTAAACAGGGTAATTGTAGATGAGTTAACTTGACCTTGGTTCCGTGTGGAAGAATGGAACAGCTGATATGGGACTCTATCCATAAGGAAACAAGACATGGTAACATAATCACTGCCAGGCAGCATGATTTTATGCAAAACAGGTTAAGTTAAACAAATGGAATAGTATTTTTATGAGGTCAGAATTTTGATTATTCGATTTGTTTAATAAAGGTAATTATGTTGACAAAATAATGGCTTTCAGACTCATGTGAAGCATTGATATTGGATAACATCCTGATTAAAATATTAACATCAGAGCAAAATCAAGAAGATATTTATTAAATGAGATTAAGCTGTATAACTTGGACATTCAACATGTAATTGTTAACTAAAACCTACCAAGTATCACCAGCGCAGTGATCAAGAGAGAAACGATGAGGAGAGATTACAAGCAGGAGGTAATCTGAGATGACTTTCCGGCTAAGCAGAAACAATATGGATACTAATATTGCCAATTAAAGGCCATATATTTTGGGAGGAGGACATATAGATTGCACCTGCAGGTCTGAGAAGTGTAATGTCTCTGAAAAAAATGGGAGGGCAATGGCTGATAGTCAATTTTTTAATGTAAAATGACATGAAGTTGGCTAATGTAATTACTCTGGAACGGGTCAGAGATGGTCTTCTAATGGGACAATGTTCAGACCAAAATAAGCTCTCCACAGAGAAAGGCAGAAACAATGAAAGCTACCACTCAACAGCCACATTTTACTCTGCTTTGAAATATATGAACAGAGCAATTCATCTGGGATACACTGTGAACACAGTGGAAGAAGAAATGGTTAACAGGGGTTATGTACATCTGCATAAGTAAGTCACAGAACAGGAGGGAGTATTTCCTTGCTGTGTCTGGGGAAAGGAGACTTTGGCTACATTATTTGTAAATAAGACTGCACAGGTTTGCTAACTTTTTTTTTTTTTTTTGTGGCTTTTTGTTTGTTTGTTTGTTTTTGCTTGTTTGCTTGCTTGTTTGTTTTAAAGTTTTTGATATTTAGTAAGCATAAAGCAAGTCTCAGAGGGAATCAATAAACTCTAGGCAGCGCTGAAATTTCTGAGATATTTAATGGGAGACATGAGTTTCCTGCTTATTTTCCTGTCTCTTGGTCCCCAGAGTTTTGCTGCATGGAGGTAGAACAGTCCCCTGGTCCCTTCCAGGCCAGTCATCGTTGTCATGAGAAGACAGACCCACCTGTTCTCCCTATCTCCCTCCTCCAGGAGCATCAGAGAAATGCTTTCTCTGCTTTCTGCATTCCTGGAACACTTTGAAAGGGAAAGAGGTTAAAGAATTGCTCTAAGTCTCACCCCACTTTTTGTTTTGGAAAGGAGAAAGCACATAAAAAAGTGGTTTGATGCTAACTTGTGGAGATATGTCACACATTTGTGAGAATGCATGCAGCTGGTCGAGGACCCTCATCTCTCATTATTGTCCAGTCTCCACAGTCAGGGTTTCAGATAGAAACCAGAGAGCAAGAAGAGGCCACTCAAGATTTAGGTCTCATTTCTACATGGAACCAAACCTCAAGTCTCAGCTTGGGACGCTGAAGGTCCCTGGGATTTGCCAATCTGGTACAATAAGGTAGGCTACTGGAGGGAAGCAGATGCAAAGCTGAGGAGAAATAAATGGGGAGATGCATATCTGTTGGTATTCCTCAATGCCAGTGGATAAGATAGTAGTGATGTCTGGTAGTGTGATGGGGAATCAGAAACGTACATTGGGTGATGTTAAGAGCCCTCACGCTGCCCTGCAACAGGAACACATACCCCATATGCCCAAGGGTGCAAAGTCACTCACTGCATTAAGTTTCTTCAGCCTCTCCTCTCTGACCTGACATGTGAACCTGTATCTGATCAGTAAAATAAGGGGGGTTTTCATCATCTGCGTCTAGCACATCAGATCATGGAGCAGAGGAGTGTGCAGCAAATCTGTGTGAGATGTGGGCCAAATGGAGACAAGGGTCAGGCAAGAGCAAATGTAGAAATCCCATGGTTAATGCATGAGACAGACTGGGAACAGAGAGGCAAATATGGAACAGGACTAATATCAGGGCTGGGAGGCAGCAGGAGTCAAAAATCACCTAATCTAATAATCACCAACATTCCTATGATTCCATAGGAATGAAGTTCAGTATAGACAAAAACAGATACAAATGGACAAGCTACCTCTGGATAAAGCACCAATGAACCAGCAGCTGGAATACCACCCCTGCCCCTCAGCATCTTCACCACTGTACTAAAGACACTTCTGGCTTCTGTTTTTAATCCCCCCTTCTAAATAGCCTGTAATTCTGCCCTTTCTAAAACAATGACCCAACAGCTGGTGCCTTCCTTCTTTCTCTATCAACAAACAGTTTGTGAGGATGGAGAGGGAAAAAACAAAATGTCTTCATTTTGCTCCTCTCTGGCTTCCCTTGCTGGCTAAGCATCTGTCCCACAGCTGTTGCACCGCACTCAGAGAGCAATGAACAACTTTAAAGTACAGATGTCTTCCAGTTTTCTGATTTTCAGCAAAATTGTTAGGGTTTGGCCTCATAATGCCTAAAATGTTTCCTGAAGCTTTTTTTTTTTTTTTTTTTCCTGATAAATTCTGAACTAGTCACCTTGTATCCATCCACACAGGCAAGCAAACAATGAATGTATTTCTCTTAGCCATCTAGAAGGTAGGGGGCAAGTGTAAGTTAGTCCTCCAGAGTCCCTGTAGAGCAAGCAGAGAGAGACATTTATTTTCTGATGGAAATATGTCATGCTTATTTTAGGCTGTCATTTTGTGATCATTAATACCAGAGCTGAACACAAATGGACAGAAGCAATACAAAGCATATTTTGAACATTTCTTTTAACATACGCTGAATGCTTTTGTTAAATGAGCAGAGCACAGAGTATTGAACCCACAATAGCATGAAGGATTCAAGCTGCCTATAGAATCATCAAAGATGCCCAGCCTGGCATACAGCTGAGCGCTGAGAGTGGATGGTATCTGATTAGGCATAAACTTCCTCGTACAAAGTTAATGTCGTAACTCTTTGTAAAAAAAGACAAATTAGTAGTTGCAATTGTACAACCAATACCTACATTACTTAGCTACATATTATATCCTCCAATATTAACAGGAATATAAATCCAGACTCGCTATACTGTGAATATACTCACTGTAAGGCTTCAGATCTACCAGCAGAATGGATGTGTGACTCTCCCTTCATCACTTTATGAGGAACTCTAGAGGTTAAAATGCATTAGCCATCTGTACTGGGTCTGTCTGGGATGTTAACTTTCCCTGCAGCAGCCCATACAGTGCTGCGCTCTGCACTTGTAGCTAGAACAGCAGTGGTATCACACTGGTGTTGTGTCTGCTGCTGAGAAGTGCTGGCACAGCATCAGGACTCTCTCTGACCCTCCTAGGGGGTGGGCAAAAAAGTGAGAAAGAAATATCAGCAGGGCAGCTGTCCTAAACCAACCAAAGGGATATTCCATACCATATGATGTCACACTCAGCAATAAAAGGTGGAAAAAGGAAGAAGAGGGGAGGGGTGGGCTCTCATTGCGAAAATGTCTGTCCTCCTCACGAACACTGGCTACGTGCGTTGAGGCCCTGCTTCAAGGACGTGGTCAAGCATCGCTCATTTGTGGGAAGTAGAGAGTAATTTCTTTCCTCTGCACTTCCACATAGCCTTTACTTGTTTTGTTTAGTTATTCCCTTTCCCCCTCCCTCTTCCCCTTTCCCTTTTTTTCCCTTTAGTTGAATTGTTTAATTAATAATAATATTTCCTTAATTATATATAAATATATTTATTTTTTTTTTCCCTCTTTGATTAAATCATCCTTATCTCAACCCGTGAGTTGTTCTTTCCTTTACTTCTTCCCCTCCCCATCTGAGAAGGGGGAGTGAGAGAGCGGTTGTGGTGTTCAACTGCCTAGCACGGTAAAACCACCACACCATCCAACTTTTAGATAGATAGCTGGGATGAATTTGACCTCACCAGACATACAGAGGGATTCAGTCCAGCTGAGCTTATGGCATCTCTTCACTTAGGGATATAACTTAATGGCCATTTGAGGTCTGCATAGGAAGACTTAAATATTATGCTGTAGTTCAATGACAAGTTGTTTGTGCCATGGAGGACATCAGATCCCTGAACCCCCAACAGTTTGCTTTAAAACCCATGTTGCTATAACAGATACAACTTGAATTATGAATATCTATTTATAACTGACTCATGAGACCTAAGGAAAAAGTATAAAATTTGTCCAAGAAAACCAATGTGCTTGCTGAGAGAAAAGAGGTCATGTACACTGTGATGGTTTTCAACAGCTGTAACATCACTTGTAGACATGCAGAGTAGAGCTGCTGCATTTATGTAAAGTGCCCCCAGACTGTACAGCCCTAAAAAGTGTGTTCTCCTGACCTTATTCATAAAAAGGGACAGAAATTAATTTACTGGAGCTAATTAACTTGAGACAAAATATTGTCAATTCTGTTGGCTTGTTCTCAAAACGAAGGGAACCTCATCAATTGTGTGTTCCTGATTCCTACTGAAACAATTAAAAGGGAATGCTTTAAGATTTTTTAAAATTATTGAGTCCAACTGGAGGCACGATATTTCTTTAAAGTAATATGCAAATTTGATGTGTGTGTGCAGCGTAGTTACGAAGTTGAACCTGCACATGGAAAGAGCAAATCAAAATGAATTATTATTATTATTAAAAGACAGCCTTCAGAAGTGAGAAGTTCAACAATCTGCTTTTTCCTAACTGAAAGTAAAAAAGTAACTAAAATCATTAAGTCATTAAATTGGGTTGCAAAATTATTTCAGTATTATCAGTCTAAAGGATTAGTAATGTGAGGATGTCTGAGTGTGAATGCTTTGAGGATTGCGATTTTCAACTTGCTGGTATTTCTTTAAATGTAGCCAAGGCAGGAGAGTGGCAGACAACTGTTGTTTTTAAACTTGATAATCCTGCAAGAGTATCTAGATCGCTTACCCGCAGGCATTTTTCAGCAAATGTTCAATTAACAACTTGACAGCCATCCACTGACTTTAAAACTATCTGATCTTTTCACAATCAATACCTCGCGTCTGTGTAATTTATACCACTGCGATGCAGTTAGATGTTTAGCACATTTGCTGTTCTGACGTGTTTCTAAACAAAGTAAAAAAGGTCCTGTGGTTACCAGGAGGGACACTATCCCAGGGCAGCGTTGCAGAGGAAACTACGGGGCAGATACATCAGCTGGGAAAGGTAAAACAAAGGCCAAGCTGCAGCGCCATCCAAGGACCTTCCGTCAGGTCCGAGTCAGTTGGGACAAAAGAAGTTTTTGTTAGCAAACAAACCCAGAACGCTTTGTACCAGAAATGAAAGGCCCTTTCAGCTCGCTGGAAGGTGTGAGAAACAGATACCAGGGAGGCTGCGTTTCCCAGGCTTCTGCCAGGTCCTTGTACAGCTCCAGCTGTAGGAAGAGTTTTCTTTAATGGGGTCGCTAGGAGGTGGTGCACCGGGTCTTGGCTGACTGATCCACATCCATGACAGCTGCTTTCTAGAGACGAGAGCAACTCCTGCAACATCTGGCTTTGGAGTTAGTCACCTTTAAAAAATCTACGTCCGTAGCCTTGAAAGATTTCACAAAGTCAGCAATTCCTTAGCCAGAAACGATTACAGTTCCCATCGTGTCACAGAAATAAGTGAATTTCTGAACTCAGATGTATCCTGAACTTCCTATATGCAGCTTGCCTCTCCTTATTAGATGATCTGAATAGACGGAAGAGTAATCAAATGGACATTTCCCATTCCCTGTGGGTTTGGGGAAAAATATTCCAAACCTCCTTTACTGATGTAAGATGCTTGGGAGAAAATAACACAGTGAGGAATAGAACTGAAAGACAAAACTGGAGAAAAACAGAAGCGTGTCGGAATGAAGTGGGGCACCCAGAAACATTCTTGTATTGTATGATTAAATACAAGAGATGAAATTAAAAACATGTTCATTTGCTGTGATTACCTCATACTCTCCTGTTATTAATGCTGTCTAAGGCTCCTTTGCAAAATCAGCAGTTTAACTGGAAGCACACTCTTCACTTATATTTGATTTTGCTGTCTCCCACTTCACTAATGAAAATATAATGTTCACATGAATATTTTATTATCATAAAGTGACCGTTTTGTTCTGTGTCCATAAGCACTCAACAGACCATGCATGACATCTTTTGTGTGTGTGTGTGTGTAAATTACTTGATACCAGTTATTGTAGCAACTTATTATTTAGACATATAAATTGCCCCCAAGCATGGCGGGGCTTGCTACTACAAGGATCTTGGAGATACCCACTCCTCTTTGTCCTGCCCCACCATCCAGCCATCCATGACAGAGTCTGTAACAGTGGCTGTGGTGTTCGAGCCACCAAGCCCACCGACTGGGAGAAGGTTTTATTCAACCTCTGGTGTAGGCACAAGAAACCACATAAATTTCTAGTGTCAATAGTTTCGTACTTGTTTTGTTCCAGTGCTTAATCTTTCTGAAATTAATTACTGCCTCTGAATTGCATAGCTGAGAAAATATGGAAAAAAGTTATTGAAAAAGATATTCTACCTCTTCCTTCAGCACACGTGCTGCCTTTTGTGCTTTCTTCATGCATCTGAGCACACCAAAATTTGTAAGGTTGGCACTTTTCAGCTCTTCTTTAAACCCTGAGCATGCCTGCAGCGTCCATCAGTTAGGCAACTGGCAGGCTGAAGCTTCTCCTTGTCAGCCATACCGTTTATGGGGCTGCAGAATCGCCTTTCCCATTTGACTCCCCACGTCGGCAATCTTCCTCAATTCATTGTATACATACAATATATACATTAAACAAAACAGAAGGAGGCCCACCATTAATTACTCATCTACACAATGTCTAACACAATGGGAGCCTGGGGCTCCACTGAGTTTCCCAGAGCTGTCTAAATAATGCAGATAGATGATAACACTCCTTGAAAGCAGCCAGTCCATTCCGAGGGCAAGCCTTCCTCATTTTATTCACATAAAACTTCCACTAAAGGGGTACACTGAAAGAAACAGGCAAGATTTTGTAGTGACTATATTTCTGCAAATGTCTCTTTATCTCCCCGGCGCTCGTGTGTGCACAAATTAAGCCAGCAAATGCTTTGCATGAGTAAGAATTGCATCGATAGCATATTCCAAACTGTAAGGGTAAGGGGACAATTCAGAATCACAATAACTCATAGTTTTATGCTCTTTATTTTGCACCATCAAATAAGTAGGCAGAACAAGAAAAAACATACAGAAAAGAGAGAAGGCTGTTTTTTCCCTTTTAGCAGTAATGAACCTGGGGCTATTTATAAGGTGTATATATCATAGAAATCCAATAAAACAGGACTGGGAGTAAACATGAGATCATCTAGACTATCACACAGCCCTGAGTCAGGACAACTGTACTTGTGTCACTCCCGATAAATATTTGCCTAGCTTAAAATGCTCCAGTGATGGGGACTCTATAAAAATCCCTTGACAATCTACCCTGGGACTGCATTACCCCTGCTGCTAGGAAAATTATCCTGGTGTTAAGATAAATGACTGAGGAAGTTAGACTCCCTTCTGAAGTTAAAAGCAATGAAAAAAAAAGGGGGGAAAAAAAGAGTTACTACCTAAAGCAGATGCAAAGGCCATCTGAAACAAAGACAAATAGCCAATGGAATTGTAGGGCAGAGGGGAAAGCTGAATGCCTGGGATTGTTTTGCTGGGGAACAGCCTCCCAAAGCTATAGGAAGCAGACAGAGGTTGGAGTAACCTGCCTTGGGAAGGAAGCAAATGGATGGACTTTCAAGCTACCTAGAAAGAAAGAGTTTTAAAAAGCAGAACAGAAACCAAACCAATCCAAACCAAACAAAAACTATTCTGCCGGAGTCCCATCGTGTTTGAATGAATCTTCTGTAAATATTGCATGAAAGAAATAGTGAATTCTATCATCAGACTCTTCTCAAACAGAAATACCCTAAAAAACCCTAGATCCCGCCTATCCCTGCAGCTCAGGAGAGTACATAGAAAGTCTCTTGGGAAAAAAAAAAAAAAAAGGAAAAGAAAAAAAGGACATTGTTTACAACGAATCTTAGGTATGTGTGTGCTCTACTCCTGTGCAAGAGTGGTATAGGCTTCAACTACTGTTTGCAAATATTTGCTTCTATTGCTTCACAAGCCTTCTTCCTCAAAAATGATCGGTGATATTCTATCAAGCTTTTTTCTTTAAAACAAATAATAATAATAGCATCATTGATTAGCCTCCATATAGCTACAGAAGGCAGGCAGGCAGCGATCCCCCCCGGAGCATCTCCTCCAGCGGCGGGGTGCCCGCCCCGCAGTCCCGCCGCAGCCAGCGGGGGGCAGCACGCACCCGCGACGGGCCCCGGGCCACCCCCCCCCCCCCGGTCCCGGGACACCCCCGGGAGCCCCCCCGGGACCCGCTGGTGAAGCGGTGGTGCTCCCTGAGCGGCCCTTTCCGGGTGCACCTGTCGCGGGAAGAAGAACGGTCTCCGTGCTCGCAGCACCGGGGCCTCGCTCGCTGCTTGCTGTGAAACGCGGCCGCTCCAAACTTTCCGCTGGCAACACGAGATGGGAGCAGGAGAACACCCAACGCTGCACTTGTCGGAAAGTAGTAAGCTGGAAATAAGGCATGCTCCGGATTCCCCTCTGTTTTTTTCCCCCTCCCATGATAGAATGGACGAGCAAACATTTACATTGTTTCAGTATATATTTCATACAATTAACACAGGTCTTGGTATTACTGAATATGCACAAAGTTGCATAACTGTAAGCCCGATTTATTTAACCTAGAATTGTCTGGAAATCTGGCAGCACAATATTCACTCAGACGAGTAATCCATGCTCAAGAAAGAACCATTTTCAGACAGTATGGCTGCTGACTCTTTCGGCCACATGTGCAAAGCCACCCGTAACCGTTTTCATAGGAAAAAGAAACAAGAAAAAAAAATTGGCAGCCCCAGTCTCAGTGGGTGGATCCCTCAGAGCTGCTCTTGCTACAGAGGCGTAACACACGCCGGTAGCTGATGCTAGTGAATGCGTAGTATCAACAAACAGATTTATAAAACTGCCCGGAGAGATGGCCTGTCCTCCCAGCCAAATAACACAGGCTTCGCAACTGGGTAGTAGCTCGGTCATGGTACATTAGCCCTCAAAAGAGCTGAGAAAGGTTAGAGAGAAAGACGCTGATGGGAGTTCATGTCCTCTCCCGGTAAGGTTATGAAATGTATAACCAGAATGACACTGTATCAGAAGTATGCAAACAAATGTACAAGGGAATAAACTGACTTCACCTGTTTATGTAGAAGTTCAAGGACATCAAAATATAAATCACTCTATTTTGTTGGAACAGATAACTGTGCTCCTGATAGCACAAGAAAGTGTTGCTGACGCACATAATCTTTCTCTACACTTTTCCCATGGCTTGACTACCATCAGCTTTGTGATCCTGGCAACAGGTAGAAGGCAAGAGCCAAGCCAAACATCGAGCACATCCCTTTCAACTCTTGCTCCTTATCCTCTAATGGAAAGATATTTCAAAATGAGATTTAGACTAAGAACAAACAAAAATGAAGCACGGGACAAATTCTGAAATTCAACCAACTCCTGCATCCTGCCTCTCAGAAGGTTTTGAGTAACCTGGCTGTGATCTGGGGCAATATTTAAATATACCTACATATTCATAGTGCCTGGTGCTCTGAAAAAAACGGATCCTGCATGTGCTGGGCTTGTAGAATCAAGCTTCCGCACGTACCTAAAAACAGCTGCATGTCCCTAGAGGTAATACTTTTATCTGACCAGGTGCAGGCAACATTTAACTACTGTTCCAGCAAACAGCCTTCCCAAGCAAAATTCACTCACAGCTTGCAAAGTTCATTGCCTGCAAATCACAGTGTTGCTGGCCACTGTTTTATCATCTGTCCATACAGTTTAGTAATCAAAACACAGAGTTTAAATGTATTTATAAATAAATTCAATGATCACCTGTGTTCTTTTGCCATATAAGGACCCCAGATACCCAAAGAGTGGAAGCATGAAATCAGTAGGGCTCTGTGCTGGCAAAACTGTATTTGATATATCTAAAGACAGCTTCATAAGTAAGGACGGTGTAGTCCTTTCTTGGCATGTCCCTGCCAGTTGAGGGTGGAAGGAGTAACATATTACAACTGACATAACTGTGAGCACATGCCCCTAATACAGATAGTCCATTTTGATAAGTCTGACCATTACCTAACACAGCTTATTTTTCTTGGAGGAAAAAAAGAGATGGCTGGAACACGGTATGCTGGCAAAAGCACCGTTTAGCAAGCATGAAAGTTGTTAATATGAGCACTATTTTGTTGGTCTCCTTCATATATTGGCAAAGCATTCCCAGAAGAGACTTCAAGCTAGAAGATAAATGTGTTGAAACAGAGATGGGGCAGGGTGATATGACAGAAGAAAAGGAATGGGAGAGGTAAAACAAGATTGTTTTTTTCTTTCATCATGATGGAATTATTCTTTGGAGATGATTTAAGCAAACATCCTCTGGCAAATCTCTTGCAGTTACTGAAGATGCTACTGTCCCTATTTGCCCAGCCCTGTGTTCTTCCTGAGATGGCTCGGTGGAACAAGAGAACAAGTGCTATGCTTCAGCCACCCAAATTCATAGCCTGCCTCACTGAAAGCCCACAGAAATTAAAGCTAGTATGCTACACGACACATGGAAATGGCTGAAGCATGGACATGCCAGCCTGTAGGAAGTGAACTGTGGCAGAGAGGTGCGATGGAGCAGTGGTGCCAGTCCATTTGTTTCAATTAAATGCCCCTGTAATTACTCTGAAATGACTGTGAAAATTTTCCAGAAGGGGATATAGTTTTGAAAAACAATTCAGAGGAGTTCAAAGCAAACTCTGAATGCGGTAGATCACCTATGTAAACAAGGGTCATTCATTCTAGAGGGTCGGTCATGCAACAGAAGTTGTGTTGTTTTTTACCTGAAGTTTATGCACACCTGAGAACCACTTCCTGTTTTGTACCAGTTATACATGAAAAACAAAACAAAAACAAACAAAATGTTATTACAGGGGGAAAAAAGCTCGTTATGCATCAGCCACTGCTAAAATTAAACGATACAGATACTCTTTATATCAATGTCAATATAGGAATCAATTCTGAATGCTAGTCTATCTCAATGCCTGTCATACAAATTGTTTGCTTAGTTCTGCTGCTAGTCAGTACATCAAAACGTTTATTGAACTTATTGTAATGACTTACATACGTGAAAATACCATTTAGACAAATGAATATTCATCTTCTTTAGCATGTCAGATGTAAGAATGCGTGCGTAAGGTCACCGAGTGTATTTCATAAACGTCTGGAAAAATCTTTCCCAATTTGCAAGGGGTTTCCAGACAAATGACTCCTGACAGTGTTTACGGGCCCAGATTGCTCGGAGCGGCAAGAAATTGTTCACCTAACTCCCCTGAAGCCTGCAGCTGACAGCCTGTCGGTAGCACGGCCACTACGCCTGCTTTTCCACACGAAACCTTCCGCGTTGAGGTCTGTTGTGCCATCACAACGCGTCATCTAAATTTACAATTCCCTGCCTCTTCCATGCATTTTCCAGACACGGGAACCGTCGCCCGTTGCCAGGACAGCAAACAGGGTCAGCACGGCTTGCTTTCGGCTGGGGCGCGGGGAGGCGGCGAGGACCTTGCCCAGGGTGACCCGGTGAATCAGCAGCGCACGGCGGGCGCCCTGGGGAGAGAGGTCAGGGCCTCGCATCTCCGCCGCCCTGCCTTTCTCCCCACGCTTCCCCTTCCCCAAGAACCAACCCAAACCCCGCCACCTCCCAGCCAAGACCCAGCATCTCCCCGTGAGGCCCTCCTTCAGCGGCCGCCTTATGGCAGCCTCCCAGCATTATTAACCACCACGGTGGTCTTGTCCTGCCTCTCCCCCTCCTTCCCTCAGCTTCTCATTTCCAAAGGAGGCTGCGGGCGGCCCCGCATCGCTTTCTCTCCCCCTCCATCCCCTTTATTCTTGATTTTTTTAATATATTTGCGCGACCCCGGGCTCTCTTTTCTCCTGTGTGTGTGTGTGCAAGAGGCACGGGAGCCCCAAGCCAGGAAGGGGGGGGGGGGGGGGGGGGTGCTCGGCGTGAGCCCCGCGGCGTAAAAGCGGATTTTACTGCATCAAAGCCCAGCAGTGCTCTGCCTGCCATCCCCGCTCCCGGCGGCGTTTCCCCGCCGCACGCAGATAACAGCGGAGGAGGGAAGGAGAAGGAGGGGGCGTGTGGTGGGCGCCGCTGTGCGTGCGTGCGTGGGGAGGGCTGACGCACACACACGCGTGTGAGTGAGCGTGTGTGTGGAGGCAGGAGGAGGGGCGGCGGGCACACGCACACGCCCGGAAGCTCGGCTCCGGGGGCCCGCGGCAGGCGGGGCGCCGCCACCTGACGGCAGCCCCCCGGTGCGGCGGGGGGGGGGGGGGGGGGGGGGGGGGGGGGGGGGGG
>NC_048893.1:143138225-143174513 GCF_011077185.1 Oxyura jamaicensis | reverse complement strand
CTCTACGGCTACATGGCGATGGAGCGGCCCCCGAGCGGCCGCCTCTGCTACCGGCCCTGCCCCGACCCGGCGGCCGACCGGGGCCACCGCAAGCGGACCTACTCGCTGACCACCCCGTGCCGGCAGAGGCCCCCCCCGCCGCAGCTCTCCTCCGCCTCCCTCGACGAGTACACGCTGATGCGCGCCACCTTCGCCGGCAGCGCCGGCCGCCTCTTCCCCTCCTTCCCTGCCGCGGCATCCCCCAAAGTGACCTACACCCCCTACCCCGAGGACTACGGGGACATCGAGATCGGCTCGCACCGCAGCTCCGGCAGCAGCAGCACCAACCTGGGGCCGCCGGCAGGGGGGGGGGAGGAGGAGGAGGAGGAGGCGGCGGTGGGGGAGATGATGATGGCTACATGCCCATGACCCCCGGCGTGGCCGCGGCCCTCGGGCGGGGGAGCCGGGGAGGAGATGACTACATGCCCATGAGCCCCACCAGCGTGTCCGCCCCCAAGCAGATCCTGCAGCCCCGGCCGGGGGTGGGCGGTGGGTCCCCCGGGAACGGGAGCAGCTACAAGACCAGCTCGCCCGGGGAGAGCTCCCCTGACGACAGCGGCTACATGAGGATGTGGTGTGGCTCCAAGCTGTCCGTGGAGAGCTCAGACGGGAGGCTGAGCAACGGAGACTACATCAATATGTCCCCTCGGGATCCCCACCATGGGCCCCAGGCTCCCTCCCTCACCCCCCCGGACTTCTTCTTCGCCCCTGTGGGGCACGGGGCTGGCGAGCCCCTCAAGCCTGGCTGCTATTCGTACAGCTCCTTACCCCGCTCCTACAAGAGTCAGGGCCTGGCTAAGGACAGCGACCAGTACGTCTTCATGAACTCCCCGGGGAGGATGATCCCGGAGGAGGCGGTGTGCGGCACGGGTCCCTCCCCGGCCGGCACCTTCGCCCCCTCCAGCCACACGGTGCCTTCGCCCCTGCGGCACAGCCGGACCGAGAGCTTCCTGAGCCAGCGGTGCCAGCGGGCGGTCCGGCCCAGCCGCCTCTCTTTGGAGACCTTGCGGACGATGCTGCCCAGCATGAACGAGCACCCCCTGCCTCCTGAGCCCAAGAGCCCTGGGGAGTACATAAACATCGACTTCGGCGATGCCGCTGTCTATTCTCCCCCCTCGCTGCCCGCCGACAGCCCAGCCTCCTCCCTGGGCTCGGGCACGGGGCAGAGGCGCTCCCCTCTCTCCGACTACATGAACATTGACTTCGGTTCGCAGTCGCCCTCCCAGTCAGGCACGGTCTCGGTGGGCTCCTTGGAAGCACTTTCACCAGGCTCTTCTTCCAGCACCAGCCAGCCCGACGGGCGCTACCTGAAAGCGGCTGTGGGGGTGACTTGTTTGTCCAGCCCGTCTGACGGCGGGGATTACACCGAGATGACCTTTGGCATGGCCACCACCCCGCCCCAACCCATCGTTCAGAAGCCAGAAAGTGCCCGGGTCACCAGCCCCACGGCTGGGGTGAAGAGGCTCACCCTCTCGGGGGTGGAGGCTTTCATTCTTGCCAGCCCGCCCCCGGACCCCAACCGCGGGGCCAAGGTCATTCGGGCCGACCCCCAGGGGCGCAGGAGGCACAGCTCGGAAACTTTCTCCTCCACCACCACTGTGACCCCAGTGTCCCCCTCCTTTGCACACAACCCCAAAAGGCACAACTCGGCCTCGGTGGAGAACGTGTCCCTCAGGAAAAGCGAAGGCCTGGAGGAGGAGCAGGGCAGCAGCCCCATGTGCCGGGAGACCTCGGCCGGCTTCCAGAACGGCCTCAACTACATCGCCATCGACGTGGTGGACGGGACCCTGGCAAACTGTGACAAAGCCAGGTCGAAAGCCAGGCACGTCCTGAAAGGAGGTATCAACGGAGTGGAGACGAGCGCCTATGCCAGCATAGACTTTCTGTCTCACAACCTGAAAGAAGCAAGTGCTGTGAAAGGTGAGTAGCTACGTCTGACGGTGTCTGCCACGTGTGTGGCTTTGCTTAAATTTGTTTGTTCCTCATGGTTGGACCCTGCTTTGTCGCGGAGGGCACTCCCCTGGGGCCTCCTCTCCTGCCTTCAAAATCTTTTCCCTAACCCATCCTGAAATCAACGGTCCTGGAGGAACTGGCTTTCTCTTTGTATGAGGAAAAAGTTTAATGGGGGGATATTCCTTCACGTTTAAGTTCTGCTGTGCTGTTACGAATGTGTACTTCTGGGTACCCCAACAGAAGCTGATGTTTACACTGTTACCATGGTTGGGTTACACTTCAGAGTTTTCTTATGTAAGGTTTTAAGTGTTTGAAAATTGTGACCAAAATAGTTTATGCTAATGTAGCTTCTACGTATTATTTTAAAATGTAAAACGATGGAGTTAAAAACCAGAAGTGTTGCAGTGAGACCATCAGATTACAAAAAAAGAAATCTTTGGCCCTCTAGCTGGGATGGTCAATCGCAACAAACCGGGGAGGGTTATTTTAATATCTTGATTTTGAAATCTCTTATCTCTTGCAAAAGCTTAACAGTAAATCATGGTGAGAGTGGAATGTGAAATGTTTTTTTTTTTTTTTTTCTTATTAAAAAAAAAAAGCCTTTCCAGAAGATGCCGTACGCCTGAGCTGTTCCATGTCGCGTTGCACATTTTGCTCCGAGGCCGACCCTCCGGTGGTGGCGTGCAGCCGGGCCCCACTGGGAATCACCGGCTGGGTGGCGGGCTTGGGAGTGGGTCGAAAAAACACTGGCTGCTTGAAGACAAAAGCAAGCCTAAGAAACCCGAAACTGGGGGCCGAGGGAGAATTTCTGTTTTAATTATGTAGCTGTTCCTTTGTTGAGGTGCTGGTTTTGCTGCTTTTTGCCTTTTTTTTTTTTTTCTTTAGGAAAGAACAAAGAGCACCCCCCCTCAAATAGCAACCCGCCTCCTCTTAACAAGCGAGAATTCGTACACAAGTGAGCGCTAGTTGGGGAGGGCCCAGAGCAGCCAATCTGTCAAGGATTAAAAGTTAATGATGAGGCACCGTAGGGATCCTCTTTGCTGTTGCATTTATGCAAGACATGGTACTTTAAACCTGTATGCATATAGAGCTGTAATAGATGTTTATGGGTCCAGCGGGGTGAAATGACATACCGTGCAGAAGCAGTTGCTGGGAGGTAAATAGGTACTGCTTCTGCATTCATAGTGCTGACAGAGGTCGTCAATCATACTCAGAAAGTGACAGCTTGTGGAGCTACACTTGCGGTTTTTTCCTTCTGTTTTCTAACTAGCTAGCTGATTTTGAAGAAGAAAATATTTTCTCTTTTGATAGGAAGTACAGGAAGATGGAAAAGATGAGAGATCCACCGTTGGCAGAGCGAGCTTTGAACCTAATTAAGACGAGAGGATTGTTGAATGAAATGGCAAAGTTTTAAAGGATGAACGCTTACTCTGAGTGACTCGAAAGGTTGGGGGCAGAGTGTTCCTTGTCAGTTGCTTTTATTTTTGCTGGAGTCATTTTCAGGATTCGTGTGTCTTGACCTAAATCAGTGCGGATGCTGCAACTACTGGTGGTGTTGCCATCTGAAAGGCCAGCTTTGGGACTGCAGCCCAGGACACTGGCAAACGACTGTGCACGTTTCTTTGCAAAAAAAACTGATTTTTCACAGAAACAAGGGGTTTGTCTTGAGCCACCTATGGCTACAACTGCAAGCCAGGGGGTGCTGGGAAGGAGAGATTTCCACAACAGTCTCCAAACTGCAGAACCCAAGGCAGAGGGGGAGCAGGGGGAGGGGAGCGGGAGCCAGTGACAGAGAAAACCTGGCGTGGATGGCGGCGTTTCCATCAGCCAGGCAGAAAGCAGGAGTAGAGCAGCCGATCAGTCAGATAAGCTGGGGGAATTGACTGCTGTCCTTCTGACAAAGTAAACAAAAGGGTAATGCGATAAACACAGCCACGTTAATTTGGTACACGGTGTACAGAGGAGAGGGTTTAATTGTATATTTATCCACGGGTGGTTATAGACTTACTTTAATATGTAATCTGCATGTGTATTTATTTCCCCCGTTTCCTTTAAGCTTATAAATGTCGACCGCATCCAGAAGCGTTCTGGGTAAACTCGTCGAGGTTTAATCTCCACGTAGGAGGCAAAGCTCTCCTTCCCATCCTTCTGTTTCCCTGAAAAATGTGTCCGCCTACTGCGCATCGGTGCAGTCTCGCTGTGCTTGGGGATTGCTGTAGCCAATATCAGGCCAGGGCGGTAAGAAAAAACTTGCACAAGCATCCCTCAGCAGTGTTGTGGGTTACATGTCAAATGCAGGGTTTCATGCCAGTTGTGTTTGTGGCAGACTGACTGGGAGAGTCATAGCATGGGAAAGTCGGACTAGATCACAAAGAATCTTAGGAGTGTATGTAGGATCGACTTTTGCAAATTTCTGAGCTTCTCTTTTGTTTTTTGTTAGGACTACAAACTGAAGTTTGTTTGCAGAGCTGCTTCTGCCACTGTTAAAAAGATGATTTAGTATTGTGCCAGTGTATTTAAATATCCAAAGTTGTGGCTTGGGAGTTTGCTAAGACTTTCATATTTCTCAGAGAAATACATAGACAATTTAAAGAAAACCATTTATGAGCATAAGGAAGAGTAAACTTAATCTAACACAGAAGTAATTCTGATAGATTTGAGAGAATCTAATTTAATAAAGTAATGGTTTGTACAAGAGATTGCTTATATTGTATATAGTCAGCATTGTTTACTTAGCTCTTTGCACTTTTTTCAGACGTTGTTTTTGAATATATTATCAAAGTGGGAAGCTTTACTTCTTCAAAACTAAAGAGGGAGTTTTCTAGGGATTTTTTTTTTTTTAAACAATGGAGGATCCATACATGTTTAGTAGTTGGAACAGGGGAACATCTCAGATACAGGATATATGAACGTTCTCGTTGTAATTCAGTGTAAAATAAACTTAAAAAAAAAAGGAAATAATTGATTTGAATGCTTCGTAAAGGCCTGTAGCAATCAACATGTTTTCATGTGGATAAATATGTGAATGGAAATTATCTGTACCATTTGGGGGTGGCTTATTTTCACGTGTAGCTTGTCTCCTCTGTCAGTACCTGACCTCTGCTGTAGCAGTGCTGCGCTTCTGGGATTCTCTTCTGTCGCGACAAGAGCAAGCTCCTGCCGCCACAATAGCAGTCAAAACAGAAAAATCAAAAGGTTGCTCGAAATCATCAGCGCATTTAGTTTTACTGTACTCTGAAAGTGTGCAATTGCTTAAGAATCTGAGAAAAGCTTGCCTTCGTCCAACATGTAAATAAAATAATACTGTTACTGGTCAGTTAAAACTCTTGTTACATGCTGATAATTAGCTAGCCTTTGTTCTTAAATGCTGATTGCTTTTCTGCTTTAAAAAAGTATGAATTGTGTATGGTTTTCATTATTTATGGAGACGTTGACGGTTATTTTCTCATATAGTGTAAATTATTTATTCCACTGTATTTATGACAGATCACACCCAACAATGAGCTGAGTTTTTATGGTGGATCTTAGCTCCATTGAAGTCAAGTGGGAGCTTTGTCTCGATTTCAGTGGGGTTAAGATTTTACCCTTTGTGTGTAATCCTGGAATTCCTAAGTAGAATTCCCATTAAATTTAGTGGGTGTGTAACAGGGAATTTTGCTTGTCTGAAAACACCATACTTGGGTGTGTTATCTTTAATTCTGTTTTCTATTAACAAAATGCTCTGTAACTTTTAAATGCTTCTAGTAGTTGGTCTAATTTTCCAAAACTGAACAGATACTATGTATAATGATGCAAAAAAACCGAGGGTGGTTTCCTCCTGTGTTAGTTTCCTTTGTCTTGATTTATTTAACGTAGTCATCATCTGTAATGCATCTACTTAAGATCGTAATAAGGTGATTTTTGATAATAATGAACCTCCCTCTTGTCAATTAGCTCTTACTTTTGTGAGGGTTTTATGATTGCGCCTAAACAATAAAAAGCCTATCTTAAGAAATCTCTTCCTGTGTCTTTCTAATGGCATTTCAGATTATTTAATACATAACCCTTGTTTCCTTTTTCTTTTTAGGTTACTTTGCACAATGAATTATTAAGATCTTTTCCCTTCTACTGTGCCAAATGCCATAAAGTTTTGGTTCTCAGAGCGGCATGAGAATGTTTGTCTCGTTTCCAAAACTTGCATTCGTTTCTAAATGACTCCTTAAAAGAATTGAAAGAACTATATGCTGTGTTAGAAATCCGTACGTTTTAAAGTCTTCTTTGAATAAAGTAGTTGTAAGTGTAGTATTTTCTCTTACTGACAACTTCCTTGAGAACATTGTAATTAACACCCGAAAGAACTGAACTACTCTTAATAGTTTACGTAGTGGATTTCACCTCTTGAACTAAGAATTAAAAATGTGAGGTTGTCTTTTACTGCCTCTATGAATGCACTTCTTGTCTCTTAAAATTGCATTTTACAGGTGACCACACCAAAATGGTTAGGTCTGAACCGAGCAGAGCCATTCATTGAACAAAATGTAAACTGAGTTTATCTAAGATGAAACGAAGGCTTTGATATTTTAAATGATGTTGATTATACGGACGTCAGCTTTTTACAAGCAGACAGAATATTAAAACTTGTAACATGTTTTAGACTTTTATTTAGCTTTACACTCTAAATTATGTTTAGCTATACTGTTCATATAAAGAATGTCATGGTTGCTTTGAGTCATTTAAGATAAATTGTTATAGACTGAGTTGAATGGTGGGTTTGTTCTAAAATGAACCGGTACAGTCATTGCTCAAGGCAGAGGAAATGCTTAGGTTGATGATTGCTTCTGATTACTTGATTTCTTTCAAGATAGCTACAGAGACTAACGTTCACTTGTGAGTAAAATGGATGAAGGAATGTTTGAACAGAGGGAGCATTAGGACATGTTTTATATGGTGGTGTTTGGTTCTTTCTTTGTTTTGTTTTTGTAATAAGGGGAGAATAGCATGGGTTTCTTTACACTTACTTTACTATTAGTTTTAAATAGCGTTAATTATACTGGGATGCTGAAGTGGTTTAAAAGTTTAAATGCAGCAAGCATCCACAGAAAAATTGTGCTATCCTCAGTGTATGTAACGTAACTTTCCTCTCATCAGTTCAGTGGCAGCATAGATACATTCAGGTATTTTCTGGTTATATCAGATTTTCTCCAAAGCACTAAGAAGACATCAATAATGTGTTTATTTTTGAAGTACTGAACATACAAGTAAATGGCTGTATCTTTTTTTTTTTTCCCCCAATTTGTTGAGGTGTTGTATGGACTACAGTGGTTGTCCACTTATTTTCTTTGCATCTAGCTGTCAAAGCGTGTGCAGTAACAGTATAACGTGAGCAACTTACTTGATGAATTGGGGTGTGCGATTCTGAGGGTTTCACAACTCTGTTTGTTGTTGCTTGGTGTTTGCTTAGAAGTGAGCTGTGCGCATGGAAATCAGTAGCATCCATTCACTTTTAAAAGGCGGTGCAGTGACCCCAGAGTTCGGTTGTGTTTTGCTTGTGTGCGCTTTGTCTGGTACGCAGTTATTTTTAAAGTTTTTGTGTGTATGTATGTAGGGGGTCAAGAGTGGCAGCCTTGAAAAGCCAAGTTCAGCTGAGTAGCTCCTTGCTGCCAACTGCTGAAAAGACTGGTTTTCCTTCTAGAGCCTGTCCAAAGGGCAAGTTTTTTTTTTTTTTTTTTTTTTTTTTTTTCTTTCTTTTGCATTGGTATTTGTCTCTGCCGCCTGACCGTGTGCATCTCCCAGTAGTGCTCTAGGCACTCGCTACAGTGAGCAGGAGTAAACAGAGCCACCAAGGCTCCTCCCACCTCCTTTAAATACCTACTAGAAAGCAGCATGAATTTTCCCCTCAGCTTGACTCTGTCAGCTCTGGAAGGAACCTAGGTGACTGGTTTAGGTGATAGGTGTAGTTTGCACACTCATGTACGCAGGATGAGTCCCTTAGTTGCAGGGCTGTATTTGTGTTTGAGGTTTAGGCATTGTTAGCATGACTGAAAACTTAGAAAAAGCAACGTAAAGATTAACCTGCACTCTTACGGAGGATAACTTAAAAAATACACTTCATTGAGTGTAGGGTGCTAATAGAATAACCACTGAGGCTCACGTGTAGAGAGCAGTGGTGTGCCTTCTCCCCTGTGTTGGACACGAAGCAGTAATGCTCCTGAAGTCATTACCGTGACTCCTCCGGTAAGTGCCTCTGTCTTTGCGTGGAGAAGTGCTGCTGCCTGGCCCCTGCAATGGAAAATGGACCACCAGCACCAGTCAAAGCAAAACTAGCAGAATTTAGAATAAATAGCTTGGTCTAACCACGAGGGATGCAGCTGGAAATTCATTAAAAGATTAAAGACTCAAACTGGATAGGTAACTAAGTCTTATTTTCCAATTTCCTATTTTTTTCAAAACAAATTCTCAATGTTTTTATTGGCGATGGCAGCCCAAAATTGTGTATAGGTGTATCAAAAATACTAAATGTATATATATATACTAAAAAATTCAGTTTTTGCACACAGTGAGGGGCAATGCAGGATGTAAATAAGCCCATCAGAAGCTGAAAGCAGAGAAGTAATTTCTCAAAGATGTGTCTCTGGTACTAGGTTGTTGTTTTTTTTTCCTGTTAAATCCAGGTTTGCTTGTCTAAGTTAATGTAAAAAATGCTTCAGAGTGCATTATCATCTTAGTAAACCAATTGCAAAAATACTCAACAGGAAAAAAAACAACAAGCCCCAGACTGAAGCCCCCGCCTCTGATCGTACCGTCCACGTTGCGGAAGAGCGACGTAAGAGCTTGATTCCATAGATTAGGAATGATTCAGTGTTTTGTTTACATTTTGTCAATCTCTTCAGCATCCTAGAGGAGAACACTTCCTTCCTGGCAGATGGCAGCCCCAGGGCCATGCACCTGCCACGGCAGGCGCTGCGCTAGTAATCTACCCCGGCATCGCTGCTGACAAAAGGCTAATGATGGGAGGCTGTCTGCCTGACAGCCTAAACAAAACAGGATCGCGTTTGTCCTTCAGCCAGGGTCTGGAAGATCTGAGGAAGGACGGTCAGGACGGTATATGTGAGAATTACCGTGGAATTTAATTTGGGTTTCTTCGGAAGCGATTGCGGTGGATGCAAGGCGCTTCTGAGATAATTGTGTTGCAGAAAGTGAAGGGTGCCTCAAAGAAGGGATTTTCCATTTCTCCACTGGAGTGACATCCGATTTCCTACCTCATAGCTCTGCGTGGATGGCAGGAGCACTTGCGTGATTTACCTGTCAGCCATCCCCAGGGGACTCTGAAGTGCTGATGGGGGGCTCAGTCCCACGCTGCCCAGTGGGTCCATAGCTGCATTAAAAGGGACATTACTTTATACGTGGACAGAGTGCTTGGTAGTTGCATAACGTATTCATTCTCCAGGCATCTGATTTGTAATATTCCAGGTTTTTATTACGTCACTAGGCCAGGGGGGTCTTAATTTGTCTTTCGTAATTTTTTCTTCTGTGTTCCTGTTCGTTTGCTTCGCTTGTTTGAAATGCGTGTGGGTGACGTTTCTAGCGGATGCTACCCAAGGCGAGGGAGTCTTTGAAGTAGGCCAGGATGTTCTTTGCTAAATTTAAAAACTACCCAAATATTACCCAGAGTTTGTAGAGTATTAAGCGGGATTACATGACGCACGGATTAGACATTGTTGAGCAGCTTGTTTTTGTTTGAAGGGGTCAGAAATGGAGGCGCTGGGGCTTTAGTGTAATGCCAAACTGGTGAACTTGCTGGTACAAGAAACAGAAGTTTCTCAGAACCAGCAGGACACAGCAGCAAGTCTTCCATGCCTTTCCAAGTGATGCTCTGAAAAAATGTGATGATGAGTACAAGGCATGAAACTCACTGTTCAGTTTGGTCTCGGTTTCAAAGCTGTTTCTCAGACAACTTGAAGTAGATGAAGAATAATGCTGTAAGTGAGACTTGAGGCAGGGGACTTTGCTTCTCTGAAGTCAGACAAATCAATACATCTTTCCAGTAGCAGTGGGGAAAATCATGTCAGTGAAATCAGGGCTAGGGAGTTTTAGTTTTGCCTGTTAGCCTGTGCCCTCCCTGTCAGTATATTATTTTAAAAACAAGTGTTTATGATGGCCCTTTACATCCAGTTTAGCCCTTCATTAAATTGGGTGACATTTCCAAATTCTCATTCTGTACATGAGTTTGACAGACTTTTATTTTGGATCTAGGCTTTTGCTCACCGCAACTTACGAAGCTGTTTGGACAAGATGTTCCTATGAACATCTTAGGGGGAGATGTAGGCTTAGCTCTTCCATGGGAAGCAGTCTGCAGAAGGCAGCTTGAAGAGTAGCTCAAGGACAAGAAAACAGTATTGAAGCAGGCTTTGTCTGCCTTCAGGGATGAAGGTAAATGGCACTATAGAAAGTTTTTCTCAGTGATTGATAGTGCTACATTTTAGTGTTATTTGAAAATAGTAAGAAGAGATTGACATGGGGATGCAAATCTGTTTTCTGGTTAGTTAGTACCAAACTCCTTTACATCCCCAAGCTGACTGCTTCAACTACTGTGCTCTCTCCAGTGCTTGAATTACTGAGAGGTTGCAATGAGATTTTCTTCAGTTTTCTTTTCAGCAGTTTCTCTGATGCTGACTTTCTTTCCAAAACTCCAGTGATAGTTTTTGGTTTACTTTAAAAGGCAGAGCAAATCACCAATGAAGTGTCTAAACAAAATTTTCCCTGATACCAAGAAAAGACTTCTTTGCAAGGAGGTTGTGAGATTTGGATCTGGAAGGTAGAGATAAAATTCAGCTGTAAAGTAGTTGTGCTCAATTGTGTTGTAGTATCATTGGCTTTTACAACGTAAACATTTGGAAATGTTTGTGGGAGGCTGGACTTGCATCTTTTACAACAGATTTCAGTCCTGAGCAATTATTTCTGCCGAAATTAATGGAGTATTAACTATTATAGTATAACAATGTTGTCTGTTTAACATAAGAAGAAAAGTTAGGCTCCTGTTGTTGCAATATTGTACAAAAAGTATTGATAAAATCTGATAAATATTCAAGTTTGTGAATTTTGAAAAGTCATTTTATATTATTATTTACAGCTAATGAGTCTTTACTATAAAACTGTGAGCACTTTTATATTTAGACTTAGAATCAAACTTGTTAAACAATTCAAGCCAACATAATTCACATAACTATTGCTCGTGACTTTAACAATATTTACAGATAAGAGGGTATGCAGAGAGGGCTATTAGGAATAAACATACATGATCCTTCCTGAGGCACATAATAATTGAGGGAGTTGGCTATAAACTTAAAATGGGAGTACTTACCACTTTATAATCCCAATATTGCAGCAGTTCCTCTCAAACAGATATCAGACAGCTTCTTGTGTGCACAAAGGTATTGCTGCTTTCTTTTGGTGATCTACAAAAATGTATCATTGCACTCCTCTGTTTAAATCTTTAAATGTCAAATGAAAGTCGTACCAAGTTAAACTTTTAACAATAGGTAGTGCATTCTAAATAAATAGTAGATTGCATGGGTTCTAAATAAATAAATTGGTAGTAATCAATTGTTAAATGTTAGCCAATAGGACTATTTCCAAATATAAATGCACCTATGTATTTCAGTACCGTAAGTGATTTTTATACCAGGTCCTCATTATTTTTTTTTCACATCAGTACAAACGTTTTAAGTGATAGTAAACTAAAAGCTGTGTGAGAACTGATAACATTAGAAAACAAACATATTTTTGTTTTTGTTTTTTTTAAACAAATACATGCCAGAACGTGGTGGTAGTGAAACAGCTGTGTGTTTTGTTGTTTTGGTTTTGTTACTGATCTTTAGTAGAACTAGAATTTGCCCCTGAAGAAATAAATTGATGGACTGTTATTTTTAATAGCTGTATACTCGCCTATGCTAGGGAGCGTAAACAACAGCCTTAGATCTTGCAGCTTGAATGAGCCTGGTTAAACTGGTGTGCTTTAATGCAGAGGGAGCTGCCCTGTGCTGTGAACGAGCTGTGTAAGATGTTTAGATAGAATGCTGCTGTTTGATATAGTGATCACTGAAGGTCACGTCCAGAGCGGTCTGCAAGTGAAATTACTCCCCAAGTCTGCTGCATCTGTCAAGAACATGGCAAGTTTTGACTTGCCTTACTAGCCACGTGGATGCTCTCTATATTAAAAGAAAATACTGTAACATCATACTCTGCACACTCCTTGGTAAACGTCTTTTTCTTTGTACTCATAAATTGGCTCGTGTAGGTTTACAAGGTGATAACACTTCAACCATAATACTTTAAAACACTTTCAGAGTTATTTACATGACACTTCTTGTCTTTAGACTCAGCCTTGTATTCTGCTTATTTTTACTCTGACAACGGATATACTTACACTGTGTTTGTTTGTTTGTTTGTTTGTTTGTTTTTCTAATGATTTCCTTACAAATATAGTGTAGCTTGCTCTGTTTCCTTAAATTAAGCATAGGTGGGACTTTAAGACCTGTACGTAGGAGTCGGGACTCCTAGCAGATGGGAGGCATGGGACTGAGCATGAGTATATGGAGAAAGGCTGGTCCTTCAACTGTTCTCTACTTGCTGAATTTAGAAAAGAAAATAGTGAGCTCTTTTGAGGATTGGTGTGTAGGAGACAGGTTTAGACTCTCCATCCCAAGTGGAACGAAGTATATACGTATTGTCGTGAGGTATCTTAACTCAAGATGGGAGCATTAAGAAACGTTTCCTCGTTTAGGATTTCATGCTAGTCTATTTTGGATCCCATCCCCTTTATCGAGCACTGATTTTTGGCTTGTCTTTCTAAGGTGTTTTTCCCAAGCACTTTGTAGAGGGCTACCTGAGCAGCCAACTCTTCTTTCCACGTGGTAGGCAAACTCCTAGGGAGCTCTGCTGAGGGTGGCAGAGCAGTAGGCAAATAAATCCTGTATGAAAACTGTTAAATTCTTCTTTGCAATCCTTTATTATTATTTTTTTAACCATGTGAAACCATTGCTTCACTGAATGTTCAAGTGGATTTATGATGAAGTGGCTTTATCTTACGCAAATTAGTGTAGCTGTGGGTGTGTGTACCTGAGTAAGGTCTTCATTTTGCTTCTGTAGTCTAAGAAACAGCTCACATTTTGATATGTGTCAAAAAGATATTTACTCATTATTTGCATCATATACAAGCAAAGCTTATTCTTACCAGGAAGCAGGAAATACAGTATACTTGGTATGTGGAAAACTGTTGTCTCATAGGTTTCTCACAAAGAAACAGAACAGTGCTAAAAAGAATTATTTGGTAATTGTCAGTTAATGCAGGAGCAGGAAACACGTGTCCAAATTCTGTGATTTAGTTGAGGAAAAACACTGGAAATACACAGTACCCAGAACAGTACGGGATACAGCACTGTGGGCTGTGACTGTAACTCAGAATGAACGGCATTGCCATGTGTCTTTTAAGTCTGAATTCCCATTTCTTCATTTGAAGATCAGATGTTATTGGAGTTTCTCTTGTGTATTTGTGTATTTGGAGCATGTGTATTTGTCCTGAAGTATACGGTGGCACCTATTTTTAACCATCTCCTCTGCTTCTATAATGTGGTAACTTTTGATCTGATTTTGACTGAGGTTTCAAAGATCTTTCGTAGCAGCTATCAGATATTAATGGGGAAGATTGCATCCGTTTCTCTCCTTTCTCCTGAATTGTCTTAGATCCCTTTTTATTTATAATTAACTACATTAATTAAATCTTTTCAATGTATTTTAATTCAAAGTAGCTGCTGGAAATAAGGACCTTCAATATAGTATGAGCTACCAGCTCTGAAGTAGTCCATGGACTGCAATTTCTAAAGCTCCGGTGTTGAGGAACCACCCATTTACAGGCTGTTCATATTGGGTTTGTTTTATGTGTGTTTTATGGAGATGTTTTTCTCACCTAGGTGGTTTTGTCCAAGTCTTGTATCTGCTGTTCAGGAAAGTGTGTTCCTGTGGTCTCTCATCTCAAATACCGATTGAATCTGGCTTTTTTACTTAAAGACTCTTTTGATGACTGTTGGGGAGGCCAAGGCACCGAGCTGGGAAACACTGGCAGAGCTGTAGTGCCTTTTATTAGTACCTCACGTTGGTTGGTTTGTTTTTCCTGCTTGCGAGCAGACATCTTGTGACTGATGTAGAAGAGTTTGTGTGATTGATTGGCTTAGGCTAGGTAGGATTTGCAAGGTGAGGGGACGTATCCCAGAGGAGGCAATTAAGCCACATTTTCCTAACAAATTTTGTGGGATTTAGCTATGCTGGGCTTTTGTTTTGTTCAGATGGACAAAAGAGTATAATTAATAGGCAGAAATATCTTTTTCTGAGGCCACAGGATGACCACAGGACTTCATGTTCTTCGTGACGGTGGTAGTGAGGTAGTGAGGCACTGGCACAGGTTGCCCAGAGAAGCTGTGGATGCCCCATCCCCGGAGGTGTTCAAGGCCAGGCTGGATGGGGCTTTGGGCAACCTGGTCTGGTGAGAGGTGTCCCTGCCCATGGCAGGGGGCTGGATCTTTAAGGTCTCTCCCAGCCCAAACCTTTCTGTAGTTTTCTTATTCTGTGGTAAAATATTAGGGGACCTTAGTACAGGGGTTCTGAATGAAGCTGCCCAGTTCTACCAGTGTTGTAAGTTTCTAGTGTGTCTCCAGTAGTTCCTACATACCAGTATTCCTTTTTTAGGTTTATGTATATATGGTGCTTTCTTTCATCTAGCCCGTGTTTTTTCACTGTATGTAGATCTAAGAGGTTTTGGCCCCATCCATAGACACCTTGTTTGCACCTTATCAGGATCCCAATGAAACAGTCCAGTAAAGATGAGGATCTAACTAACGTAGGTAGTCACTGCAAAGATACAGGTGCCTGTAGAGTATTGAAGAGGCAGGTCAAAGCCAGTCTTCATGGCTGATACAAGCCTTTTGTCTTCCCTAACTATAGAGGGAGCCTACACACTTAGCATAGGTGGGACATCTGTTAGAGGGCTGTGGTTTGGTGAGGTCAAATGCACTGTGCTAAAGGCTATTTTAAACGTGACTTGAAAACAAGACTGGTATTCATAAATGTATCAACTGGTACAGTGGAGCATTCCTTCCTGGTCTGGCCTGTTCTATCCGTGATAGTTTATGGTGTATTGTGCATGGTCAATAAATGTGAAATTGAAAGGGATTTGCGTTTTCTCTAGCTATGCAGCTGCTGCACTGTTCGCTGAACACTTTTCAGTGTATTTCCTGATCTCAATTACAATACATGAAATATGCAATGATATCACCTCCTTAAAACTTGGAAGCAAACTTGTTCTTTAAAGCTACAGGCACGCCAGGGAAAAAAAAAAAAAAGGTATTTCTTCTGCAATCTTTTATTCCTTTTTTTTTTTTTTTTCCACAGAGTATTTCTACAACATCTTAGTTTTTTATGAAGTCTCATCTGCTGCACAGCATCCTAGCTGTAGCTCCTGAATGTGGCATCCTGAAGTGTTCAGAACACCTGCTTGAGATGTCCTAAACAGCTTCAGATAGCTGGGATGATGGCAGTAAATACGTGCAGGTCTTTTTGTACTGGAAATTCCCACTGAAGTTTAGGGGAATTCTCTGCTAGACACTGGTGGGACTAGAGCCAAACTCTCAGGTGTCGCGTCTGAAGTGACAAATATGTTTTTTTAATCTGTTTGCTTTATAGAAACACTCCTAGCAATTTCAAAATCACGCCAGTCTCAGTTATATCAGATATCTTGTTCTAAGTAGAACGTATTTTTCAAAATGCTATCTGAGGTACTGGTGAACATTTTTAAGGACATTAAGCATCAACGGTTGCTTATAAACATATTTACACAGCAACAAATAAGGTGAGCCATTAAACAAAAGAAGGCAAAGATGCATGTGTGAGAGCACCTGTGAGATGAGGAAAAAAACAGATCTCTTGAAACAGTCAAGTACAGCTTTGTTTGTACAAATGTGTACTGAGAGCTTTTGTAATCACAAGAGAGTGCATCGTGCTCTGGAGTTAGCAATATTGGACATGATTTATTCCAATTTTTTTTTCATCATTTTAAGTCTGTGAAGTTCAGAGAAAAGGGCTGTGAAAGCACACTGTGCTTTGGAGGGCGTAGTATTTCTCGTATTTAAACAAATGTTCTTTTCTTGAGGGAAGTAACGTTTTGTACTGCAGGTCTCACTGCAGAAAAACAGCCAAATACGTGCTGTTTTCTAAGCTGAGATTCATCACCTGTCTCATTCCTACTTGTTCCTCAGGGCAGACGAAACTTGGCATTTTGCATTCGCCTTCTTTAGCTACCCTTCTCCAAAGTGAAGCTTCTGCATCTGTTTGGTCTTGCTGAGCTAATGAATGTGCACTTGCTTCACTTTACATCTGCAGGAAACTCCTAGGAAAGATTCAAGGTGTGTGCAGTAGAGCTGGGAACAATCTCATTTATTCTGTATAATCTGTGTTTTGGGGATGAGAAAGTAAAATGTGAGTAAGAGGAGGATATTATTCTATATACTTGCTGCTATCGCAAGTTACTTTATGACCAAATTCCAGTTTTTAAACTGGTGTTCTCAGGAGATAAATTTTAAACAAAAATCACTTCTCTGAACAGTTCTACTGAGCTCGTTGCCTCTGCTTTTGAACAGAGTAGCAGTTAGCCTCCAGGTGTGATATGGGGATGGTATTTATGATGCCCATGTGACAAGCATACATCCTCTCCCTTCACCTTGTAACGTAATACTCACTTCCGTATGCAATACGATCCATATCAGCTTCAGAAATAAATATTAATTCACCTACAGATTAACTTCAGAACAACACATCGTAAAGGAAGTTACAGGTTCCCCTGTTTGTTTTATAAGTGAACATAAAAATGACTTATTATTTCTAACATTTCTCAGAAATGTGGCTTTCTGAGGGAGAACACAATCTAGTTTGTGAATCTAGTTTGTAAATATGAAACCTAAAGGATGAAGGTATTGAAATCAATGGGGACTGGCACCCCATGAAATCTGTGACTTTAAGATAGTAACCACACTGCAATGGGTGTTGGTTGCAAGCCTCCAGTCCAAGGATGTTAATGAGACCTCAGCTTACTGCCTTTAACAAGGTAGCTAGGACTACCTACCTTCTATAAACATTCTCCTGAAATATTATCATAGCCCCTGTGTGTACTTGAGAAAAGGGTGAGATGCTTTGATCATTCTCTGTGGGGGTATTATGAAGTATTTGCTTAAATTGGATTGTTTCAGTTCTGGGCAGGATCTGTCTCCCAAATCCCATGTCACTTGTCAAAAACAAAAACAACAACAACAAAAAAGAGGTTTGCATCATCTACCAACCCCCATCCTGCCTCTTGATACCCATCTGGGGGAAAACCCAGCCATGGGGGCAGAGAGGGAGTCCCTGAGCAGTGCAGTGGGTTCCCTGGTTGGTAGTTGTCTTCCTTACAGCTCAGGTCTTGAGACCTGTCAGGAGAGCTCCCCTGCCTTATTTCAGGTGTAGGCACAGACACTGCTGAGTATCTTAAATTGTGGCTGTTTTTTGTCAACATAAATCTGAGACTGAGTTTATAAATTTTAATTTTGTGTTGTGCAGACTATGCTTAACAGGTGCCGCAGTGGTAAGGAGTGTAGCTGAACACAGGAAGATGCACAGATTATAAAATAGCAACCGTAATATTGTAATGCACAGAAATAGATCTAAAAAAGTTATTGACCAGCAATAAACTCAGCTTGTGCTTCAGACAGCCAGAAATCATTTTCCTGCAGAAATATTTCAGAGGCTTGAAAAATGTAAAGGCTTATTCACAGGAATATGTATTCCCCTCACGTCTGTGTTGTCGTGTCCCTGATAGCATATTGAATCTGGCCATCACTGGTGGCTGGCTACCACAGGCAAAGTACTGAGATCTGTTCCAAGTGAAGCTTACCTTTTCACTACATTTCATTTGTGTCTTTTTCTCACAAATTTAGTCTTTTGAATTATTTTCACAGTACTCCAAGCACTTTTTTCGAGAGTTTTCTTTTAATTTCCTCTTATATATGTTGATATCACTAATATTTCATTACTAACAGGCGCAATACATTCAATAAAAAGCCATAATCACACATCTATTCAGATAATTTCCTGTGATTAGTAGAGAAATATATCGTGCCTTTGTGCATATGCAGTGCCTAGCACTATAGGCTCCATTAATAGAGGTTTCTAAGCACAACAGAAATACAAACCCCACAAAGTTTACAGAATAGAAAAAGCCTTTAAAATAAGAAGACTTTGGATAATGGAAATATCTTACTTTTTTTATCCAAACGTTTGTGTATAGATGCTTGAATTATTGTTTAGGACGAATTATAAAGGAAAAGGGGGAAGTGCTTAACCTGGTTTGTGCTATCGTATTAACAACTCTGGGCTAATAGAGACATATTCTGAAAAGAAGAGTAATATTATACACAATAAGATTAATAGCTGAATTGAATTATGTGGCTATTTAATGATTCTCAGTAATGATATTTCAGAAGATAAGAAATTGAGAAAGCAAACTTCCTAGATTTTTTTTCTAAGCAGCATTCCCCAAAAAAGTGGCTCATTTTTCTTTTAGTGTGAAAGGATTCTACACTGGTTTAATGGGGAAAACAAACAAGCTAACTAAAAAACCTCTTTAAACACATAAAGAAATGACACAAAAAAAAATGGAAAAAAATACCTTTGTATAAGCCTACTGGAAAAAGCATGGTTAAACACAGAATAAGTTGTAGGAGCTCTCTGTGTGGCAGTTACTGAGAACCCATTAGGAAATTATGTAAAAAGGGAATACTACTTCTGCTCCATTTTTTTATTTTTTTATTTTTTTTTTTCTAAAGAGAAGACATTACATGGGCAAAATATAGCGAACTCAGCACTGGACATCTGTGGATACTTTTTTCTCATAGGGAATTTTCTTTCCATTCCTCTCCCCCAGTTTGTGTACACTGTATACTTTATTTTCAATCAAAGCATTAGAAACTTCTTCAGGTAATATGCAGCATAGCTTTTCTTCTCCTAAAAATCCTGAAGAAAGGGTTTGTCAGCCATGTAGAACTTTTAATCCCAATTTCTCAGGACGGTATAGAAATTTTGGGGCACTGTTTTTGAGCCTTTCCATTGTCCTCTCAGGTTGTGTGCAGGAAACATCCATATGGGGGAATTGCAGCTCTACTTGTTTCATGTCTCAATATATGAAGTAAAGACATCGTGGGATGGTATATGGGACTCTTGATTGTACATGGGAACTAAAACTCCAGCTTTATTGGAGCCATTAAATTAACATGTGGCAGGTTGTGAACAAACAAAAGGATATCATTCTTCTCACACCCTGTAGTTGACATGTGAAACTCCAGACTACAGGTACTGAAAGTTCCCATGAAGAGAGGCTAGGTGCAGGAGTTGTGTTGTATTGCCCATTTCAATTAATGGTTTTGGGGGGGTTCTTTCCATTTGCAAAACAGGCACTTGATTGTGAAAGCTTAAGAGAGCTTTGTCTTTTAAAACATGGCACTCTCAGGAAGATAAATGTCTTCCTCTAGGGTGGAGGAATGTTCCAGTCTCCATACAGACTTTGTAAATCTGAAATCTCTTCATTCTAGGTGCCTAAGCCCTTTGGTCAATGATGAAGGAAGGGATCAATCTTTCAAAGAGTGCCGGGAAGAAGTATTTCTCTTCCCCTAGGCACAATGCTTAAGTGGCTAGAGCACTCACCCAGTACTGACCTGCATCCAGTAGCTTTCTAACTGGAAAAAAAAGTCAATTCTTTTCCCCAGTGCCCTAGTCCCTAGCACATCTTAGCCATATATTCTTCGGTTGAGTGCTCTCATTCTTTCTTACTGAAGCTGTTTTCATGGAATAATTAGATATCTGTTCTAGTGGAAATGGAGAGTGAACATGACTTCCCACAACTTGCATGAGTCCTTATTCCTGTTCCCATGAATATTTAAATATTTAATATGAATAATTCTTCAATTTAATCACTGGAAAAGATTGCTTTTTCTCCCAGGCGAGAGAGGAAAGGCATGCTTTTCAACTCTTTGAGTGCACTCTATCACTGTATGTTTAGTCACATGTACGGAGGTAACCCAGTGGCTTAGAAGAAGCCATCAGTCTTTGGTATTGGCCATTGGTGTCCAAAACGTCAGTTAGGTTCTTGCTTGTGGATCTAATCTGAAGTCCAATTCTGCTTTCTTTGTCATCGTTACCTTCCTGAACTATGTCTACCAATACGGATGGTGTTTCAGTCATCGTTGTGTGAGAATATCAAGCTCTAGTTACAAGAGGTCTTCTTTCTTGTCACTGTTGCCCTCACTAATGGCTACTGCTAAGGATTAGAGGGGGGACAAATATACCTTTGAATTGCAAGGTGAGCAAACTCTCAGTAGCTGTAAAGGTGTGTAAGATGATTTGGTCTGTGCTCTGAGAGGAATACAAAGCTGTACACCTCACAGACTTGGAGATTTTTTGTTACTGTTATTCATCTGAGCCTTGTGTGAAAGAGGGCAGATGAGTTGTTGCTTAGAAGTGCCTATTTCTTCCCCTTGACTATACAGAGCTTAGTCATTCTAGCTTCTCATAAGGTGAGTAGGTCTGAGATGTAGAGGTACACGCTGGGGATGCCAGAAGTGTGCTGAGATGAATATTACCTAATGTACGCTCTGAGGGGTAGACATGCAAATATAAGTGGTTTTGTTGAGTCTCTGAAGATGGGGATGGCAGGTAGTTCACTGTATTAGTCACCGATCCCTTCCTCCCTCGCCCTTCAACACTTGTAAAGTGAGCGCGTTGTTTTGCAAAGACTGTCTCTAATAAGAAACTTCCCGTCTCGCTATATATGCAAAGAGGTGTTGCTAGAATTTGCTCATTGCCATCAATCTTTCCCTGGGAAGAGCTGCACTCTCTCTTTGACATGACCAAAGGAGCTATAAAAAATCAAGCCAACAGGCTATTTGAGGCTACATTTCCAGTGTTCTGGTTTTGTGTCCACACTGATAAAGGAATAGTTTGATGGTTTGTAAGGTGGGAGGCAATTACAGTTGCATGGTACTGGGCATCAACCAAGAAGATGACTCCTTTTTCCATGATGGTTAAATCCTCTACTTGTGAACTGCAGAGTGGCTCTTTGGCTGCCCGCCACAGACTAATCTCTTCAGTAGCACATTTCCTATATAGTTGCCACATCTGCTTCTTTGTGTGTGTTTCTGTCCCTCTTACAAACTCCCAGTGGAAGGCCAAAAGGACTAGACTTTTTTTTTTCTTTTTTTCTTTTTTTGCCTGCTCAGAGAAAGAAGCTTGATTTTTGCTTAATTTCAGTTAACATTTTTAAACAGTTGTATAGCCAACTTGCTGTACAGCAAGAGGAGGATAATTGAACAAATTTCAGATAGGGCTATGTTGAGTTTTTTGTCTATTTTTTTTTTTTATTCCTAATCATGGGATTAAATCACATCTATACAAACTTGTTTAATAGTATACAGCGGCTGTAGCTCTGAAATTAAGAGGTATGATTGCAAATGTATTAAATTAATTGTGGAAAAATGAGCACGTTTAGTTTCTTAATTTTAAATTTTAAATGTCTATTTTTATTATAATTTATATGGGAAATGTGTTTCTGTAGCAGCACTTTAGCTATAAATTCATTATAATGACATTTGTAAGTTTAATCCTTTATTTTCCACATAATTACATTTTAATCTTTCAGTTATTCATATTAGAAAATCTATAAAAAACTTGACAAAATGATATGAAACACAAATTACATCAAATTCTGAAATCAACTAAGCGTAGCCCCCATTGTCATCTGCACTTCAACTGTAGGCTTATCTGCTAGTGAAAGATTGCTGGTAAAATATTTGCTATCCATGTAAATAGATGGTATCAAATACAGATGCTTTTGATTTTATTAGTACCTTTGGATAAAAGTTGACACTCAAAATAAATAGTGGGGATTTTGCCATAGATCAGACGAACACGTCAGCCTTTTGTGTGTATGCTAGGGGAAAGAAACAGTACTCGCAACTGCTGATGTGTAGGATCTTTTTCTAGACAACCTAGTGTTTTTTTCCCACTTTAGAAGATAGTATCTCTCCATGTTTATCATAATGCAATTCAAAGTGTTACGATTTTTAACGATTTGACTGAAGAGAGAGGAGTACTACAAAGCTCATGTTAATAGAGATGACTGTGGCCACAACATCCTTGCTTTGCTATCTGGAAGAAGTTCAGTAGTTTTCGTTACCAGTCATGAATAATCTGTATTGACCCAATGCTCACTTTTCTAAAGACATAAAACAACAAAAACATATCCAAATAACATCATGTACTGTTCCTTAGTGGACTTATATACCAAAAGGGGGTAGTTACTTGGGGCATCATGTCTCCAAATATGATCAACCATGACTTGTTTTTTTTTTTAAAACAACTTATAACGTGGCTTTTTAATTTCATGATTTAACTTGTTTTTCACATCAAATGTGGAGGCATTTCACTTTGGATTGCTGTTGTTCTTGGACTTTGTAAATTGCTAGAGTGTACTACTTTATGCTTTCCTGTGAAGTGGTGCTAAGGCAAATGTTTAAGCTCCGATGGAAACGTTTTGTTGTGATGATGGCCAAGCTCTGCTTTATTTGGTAGGAGCATTCTCGCTGAATTCCCTGGAATTACTGGTGGATACCCACAGCTAAACACACGTGCTGTTCTGTTATCTCTAGTAGGGTTACCTCTGTGCTTTTTATTAAGCGTATTGCTCCTTAAATTGCTTAATGAGAGTCAGAGCTAGGTCAGGATTTGGCTCCTGCCATGTATTTTGCAGGTGGGACCCTGGTCCTCGGGCCGTGCTGTCTAATGGCTTGGCCCAAAACCTGCAAACGTCCCCGTTGTTAACCTTGGGATTCAGTTATATCAATAGGATTGCTTTTCCAGGAGGAGTTAGTTAGCAGGATCAGAGCCTTAATTGATTTGGCAGGCCATGTGGGGAGGGGAGACAAAGGGACAAAGCCAGGGAGCCATTCGCCTGGAGTCAGGGCACAAGCCCGCAGCAGCGCTGGGGGCTCTCTGCCCTGTGCTTTATCCGCTCTGACGGTCGTGCTGCCACTTGAATAAATTGACTGATGATGAATAACCAGCACCGTGTTGTGCCACGAGCCACATGAGGAGATGTTTCTGTCTTTTGTGCTTAGCAAAAGAGAATTATTTTTAGGGATTATGAAAATTTTTGCTAATCAGTTACTGACTTTGAAAATTAATAAAAAGATGAGATCTTCTTTAATCCATTAACCAGTGTATTCTCTTACCAGTATATTTAGACAATCTTTGAGCATTTGGTCATTTCTGAGCAATTTCTGTGTATTTTATTATCTGATGTATTCCCCAGGAAGCACTGGTGGAATCAGCTAACACGAGGTAGTTGTTGAAACCCAGGAGCTAGCATGGAGGTTTTTTGTAACAACTCAAAACCAAGAGGGAACTTCAGCATCGAAACAGTGCTGCTCTTTGTATTGTGATTTGTGTGTACCCAGGGGGAATGAGGTTATCAAATAATACATTCATGTCCTTTGGGAATTCTGTTTAGTCCCAGGGTAAAGGTTTGGCTTGCAGTGATAGATTACTTTAAGACCAGTGTTAACCAGGGACTTGACATAAGTAGAAGATATTAATGGCTGAAGTAAAATAAATAAATAATAGCAATAATAATAGTGACATTGATGTAAATATCTGTGTAAAGCCCCGCGAACCAAGTCTGGGAGTGCTCTAGCCACCTCACCTGCTCCAGTTGAATTCTGGCTGGAAAGCACCTGTTGTACTGCAAGAGCAATCGAGAGCAATCACAGATTTACTTTGTAGCTAACGATCAATCTTTCCTGGTGGCCACCCTAGGCAGACATACTTCTCGAAACATTTTTGCCTGTTGTCTTTGCATGTACAAAAGTTTCCTTCTCTGATTTCCCTATCTGAATAAACTATTTTTAAATTTATCCATTTAAATAAAAATATTGGACTTTAGCTACTCTGATGCAATGGTAACTTAAACTTAGCTGTTGTCTTCGTTTCCATTTGGAGAAGGAAAGCAATTGCATGGAATCAGTGCATATCTTTAAGCACTTACATGTATGCCTACATTTAAAGGTTTGACCAGATATCTTAGAGGTATTTTCCAACCTAAATGATTCTATGATGTGCACGCATCCTGCTTCCCCAAATAAAAGTCAGAACAAAGAGGATTGCTAGGCAACTCTTCCTCAAACAAGGGATCTCTGCCCCTTCCTGAGAGCTTCCATGCTGCCCTTGTTCTCCTTCATAGCCTTGCTGGAATAGATGATGACTACCAGGCCAGTTGCTTTCTTTTGGTTCCCAACTCCAGATTTGAAGTTTACAAAACCCCCTAGAGTATGGTTTCATTTTATAGGATGTTCGGTATCCATAGCAGCTGGATTTACAGCTCACAACCAGCAAAAATGACAAACCTTGCTGTTCTTCCAGGCTTTCCATGTCCTCTTTCCATCTCAGCTTCCCTCCTACTCCCTCAGCTCCTATTTAATCCTACGTATCTGAGTGCTACTTCTAATTCTGTCCTACTGGCAGTTTTGGGGCTTCCTTAATTGTATCATAAGCCAATTCAGGTTATTAGTTTCGGGATGGAAAAACAACAAAAAAAAAGCTCTTCTGAAGTTTGAATGGCTAGATTTGACTTAGTGTCAGATCAGAAAAGTGGTACCAAATAAATGGCAGTGGTTGCGGGCAATGAGATACTTTCTTTTTGGTCTTGGCAAGCTATTAATTCATCTCAGGCTGTGTCAGTAAACTAAATCCTAAGTAACATCCTAAGTAACCGATCATACAGCAGCTCCAATTGACTTCGACAGTACTTATTCCTTAAGTAAACCTTAGCTCTGAGCAATTCAATAGCAATTTAGTAATTCTCACATATGTGCCAAGATATGTCAACCTGTGTTTTTTGTATAGACTTGAAGAAAAGCCTTTGTATTGGTTTATTAGAAGCTCATGTGGAGTGAAACTTGCACAGATCAGCACTTTGACATCCAGGGGTCATATATAATTCATAGTGGTCCCAAAGCAAATACTGACTGTATACATACAGTCAAAATTAAAGGGCTATGGCTTTTCTAGGTAACAATGTTAGTTCCCAAGTGAAAATCCCAGAAGCTTCAGCTTCTAAGAAAACTTTTGACATATGTCTTCAAACTAGAGTTTTCATCTAACTTGTAAACTTGGGTACAGCAACATACAACAACAAAATTGCTTTAAACAACTAGATAAACCAGATAATATTAATAGTACGTAGGAGGAATGTAGTGTTACAGCCTGGGATTGTATTGGGCTATATATACCACTTAGCACTTTTCAAAATGAGGTGTCAGCGGTTTTTCATGTAAAATTTACAGTCTTCGTGTTTTGACCACTACCGTTTTTACATTGCTGCTTTATAAAAATCTTAGCAAACTGTAAAACTCTATCAATAAACAACGAATTGAGGAAGTTTGATTTTTAATGGCCATGTTAACAAATGACCTTAATCTTGTGAGTTAATCAATATGACACCTATTAATGGCGGTGGCATATCTTATCCATTCATTCTTTGCAGTAAAAAAAAAAAAAAAAAAAAAAAAAAAGAGGGGAGTCAGCTGCGTTATTTAAAATAGGATGGGTCACTTCATAATCAGTTTCTGTGTTACTGTGTAATTCACCTTCGATGTTTAAAGTGGCTCTGTAGACAGTAATCTGAAGAAGGTTCCATCCATTTGCCAACAAATTCATATTTTTTTTTTACTTACAGAATAACAGTAAATCAAACAACTAACATTTAGAGCAGGGGCCTTTCTTTGCTTACGTTTTTGGAAGACTCTTTCCCTAAAGTTAAAACAGTTTCAAAAAACTCTTGTTTTTAATGTCTGGAACTGGACAGCTTTTGATAACAACCAGACAATTTAAAAAAACACTTGAATTTGTACCTACTTTATGCAATACCTTTTTCTTACTATTGATACAAAACAGTGAGGGTCACAACTTGAACTGGGGGGATTTTGTGGCGTGTTTTCTAGCTGTTTCTGCCTCCTGTGTTTTGCTGGTTTGAGGAGCTGCAGCAGGGAAATCCTACACAAGGAACGTGGCATGGGATTGGAAAGAACTCCCTTTGTTGCCTCCATAATGCCTTACAATGTATGCAAATAGAAAATCAGTTATTACGCAGCTTTTTATTTTTCCATGAACCCCCCTTCTGAATAATCTCTATATGGTATTTTTTTGTGTTGTATTAATCATCAATATTATTTTTGTTGCAGCTGTTACTGACTCTCTTTCGTTTCTCTTTTCAGAGTGAAGGAGTTAGTTTTATCACCATGACCTCAAACAACAGAGTACAACATTCAAAGAAGCTGCTCAGCATACATGGTTTTTTGTTTTGTTTTGTTTTGTTGTTGTTGTTTGTTTTTTAACTGAAGCTGCTTAAGGTTTACTTTTTGTTGTTGTCATTGTTGGTCCGGACAGTTACTTAACTTGCAAACTGTTGTGGACTAAACCGTACAGCAAATCAGCGAGGAAGGGAAAGCAACCTGCCCAACTCACGTCCTGTCAATGGCATCTACACTATGATTTTGCTGCTGTTTTGGCAGGAGTTGGAGATGTTCTTTAGACAGTAGGAACTTTTCTGCCGGCCTCTTTAACTAACGGCCAATGCCTTCATTTCCTTTTTCTGCAAAGACAAACTGTGTTTATCCTTTGGCATATTAGGGGATTCTGTGGCACCTGCTGAAGCAGTCAGATCTGGTATTTACTGGCATAATTTCAAGCCTATCACAGTACTACCTACCTCAGTTCAAAGTAAAGCCGGATTTGCGGTGTTTGGTGTACGACAGGACCTCCTTTATCTCTATGCTGAGTCTCTCTCAAGAGCGGTCGCCAGCCTTACTGAACTTGTAATGCATACAGCTGCTGCCTGCTTCTCCATCGCCAGCTGCAGAGCTTGCTTCTCAGACGGAGCCTGGTGAGGGCACTGGAAAGTAAGACGGGATGAAACTCTGTGGATCGGACTTGGACGGAGGATTTAGAGTAGTTGAAAAATAAAAATGTGTAACTGAAGTGACATAAGTTAAAACATCAAACTGTATTGGGGGTATCTCTCTTTACCTTTGACACACTTGTTTAATCCTCTCTATGTAGGTGTTGATGTAGGTACTTCAGATTGCAAAAGCCTTTTTTCCTATCTACAAGCTCACTTTTGTCAGTTTAACCCTGTTCTTAGCTGCGTTTCTTGTAACCAAAAATCTACATAGGCATGCTAGGAATGCAGGGATGATAGTGGGTATCAGACAGGTTCAAGCGCTAATATTAACACAGTATTATTTTGCCATCTAGGAAGTCCTAATATTTGCCTTCTACCAGAAAAGCATCATTGCAGCTACAGGCATTATTACAGGGAAAGACGAAATATTGCAGTCGCTTATCCAGAGTTATTTTCAAGACTACCTGTGCATCGAGTTTCAGGTAGTCTGAACATACAAGTGACGTGGCGGCTGTGGTCACACATGTCATATAGAGCTGATGCTCCAGACTAGCAGAATGTCATGCCACCTTGTTTCTCCTTTGATAAATTTGTTGAAGAGTTCATATACGTTTTAATGGTACCTCCCCAGTGCCTGCTCTGATAGACATGTAAGTATTACTAAGTTATTTGAGTTATATGAGACTTCTTTTTTTTGAAAATCATTGTGCTAGGTGGGACCTGTACATCACTATTAACAATGCATTATCATTTTGGATTTTTTTTTCTGAGGAAGACGAGAGTCAATGTCTTACAAATGAATGACAATGTGGTCTTCCTACTTACATGCTGAATTTTTAGAACTGAGGATTGTATTACAAGACAAAGATGAATGTAAACTAATTCCTTCCCTACCCCTTGAAACACTTTATTTTTCAGTGTAATTTTGGGGGTCTTAAATCACAGCAATGCATCAGTTAATACAATATTAGATCTAAAATCAATTTAAATATCTAATCTATCTGAGTTTTGTTGTTTTTTGAATAATAATAATACTATAAATGGTTCGAAAACATTCTAAAATGCTGCTTGTTCAATTCTGGAACTGAAAAAGCAAATACTGTTGTTGACATTTTCTGTCTGAACCTTCCCATAGCACTGAGCGTGGTACCTGCTGAATACAATATTTTGAACTTCTATTTTGAAGGAGCCCTCTGTACTGATTAGGAAATCATGCCACTAAAATAAACGGCTAAAATGCATACAGCAACTTCAAAACAAAAACTTGACAATATAGTCAGTTCTTCTCTATCCTGTATATTTCGCAAAGGCATATGCAATACTTACATTCTTAATTTAGTTTACAGAATGGAACCAAAATGTATAAATGTTATGTTTGCTAAAACTTCACAATGTATATTGGGTCTTTGTACATTTTGCCTGACTTACCTTAAATTTAAAATATTTTTTGCTATATAACCTTAACAGTTATTAAGCAGTGTTTTCTTTTTGGGTACGTATTGTTTCTGGATATCAAGATGTTAAATATATTTCTTGCTATTGTGATATGACAAGAGACTTAACTTATCTTGCTGTGTCTTCCAATGTACACGCTGTATATAAGGATAAATGTGATGCTGCTGGAGACCAGAATAAATGGAACTAGAGTAGTGTATTGTATTTAGTCTGTATTGATCATGGATGCTCTCCTTAATAGCCATATGCAATAAAATACATTATTTATGAAAGGAGTAAAGTATTTGTGTGCCTTTTTTCTCTAGGAGTGTTGTTGTTTTTTTTCTTGGGGGGCAGGGTGGGGGGGGAGGTTGTTTATATAACAATCATTTTTTTCTCTTTTAAAGTGAAAAATACACTCTGAATAAATCTTACTGCTCTGTGCATACTTAGTTTCTTTTAACACATACAACACTCGAAAATTTGTGAAATCATTTTAAATCTTTTTAGTAATTAATAATCTGTGTTATAAAGGCAAAGTTTATATTTTTAATCCCAGTTTAGAAAGCTCTCATCCCAACAGATGACTAAGCTAGTCTCTGGCAGTTTATTTAGAGGGAACACGCTTGCCCTATACATACCATATAGTCACTTACACTGGTACAAGGTGAATAGGAAGAGCCTAACGTGCTGTGCAAGTATCTGCATCTGCTGGTTTGTGTGGAGGGGATTTAGGGTACAGTCAGGGATGCCAGGGCGTCACTGTCGCCAGATTTGCACTTGGTCATTAGGAGGGTTCCTTAAACCTGTGTAAATGATTCTTTTTCAGTGTTCCTTGCATTCACTTAAATGCCCAGTGATGTGATGGTCACTGACTCACGACAAGGATTGTGGTGACAGTGGGATGACAGTAGACTGATAAAAAGCCTGATCTGTCTTTCACAGCTGAGATCTCCTTCACTTAAACCGAGGAGTGTCTGAATGACACACCTTTGTTGATCACACAGAGAAGACATCATCTCCCAATGCACCACATTTAAAGTGAGTTGAAATGAAATTCAGTCAACGTTATATATATGTTATGTTATATATAGCAACATCTACCACTAAATGGGCTGGTATTTTCATGGTTACCTTGCATTTGGGGCATAGTTGGAGGACCATATTAATACAACCTTGTTTTAAAAGGACAAAAACCCTGGCTTGCTGTGGCAAGCTCAGGTTCTTTCTCTGAAAGTGGCTCAAATGGAAAGAGCAACGCTGTCTGTTGCTGCAGTAAAATCATCCTGTGGCTGCTGGAGTGTCCATATAAGTCACAGAATGTAGACATAAATCACTGATAATGTGTGTGCTGCCCAAGAGAGAACATTTAGTTCCTTGTTATCTGTCACGACTGCCTCTGCTGTAGGCTTAGCTAGAGAAGACAGAATAGAGGGACCTTGTGGATCTTACAGTACCTACACCCTTCAAGAGAAAGAGCAATTACTTTAGTCTACAACATAGCTCTGGAGAAACACAACTATCCAAAACTATCTTCTTCTCTGTTGGACAGTAGTACTATGAAAGGCATCACCTTGCAACAGCCTTTAAATAACAAACACAACAAGCAAGTTGCCTTCTGCCATCTGTCCCTACTGTTTCACTTTTTTTTTTTTTTTTCCTCTTCATGAGAAAGAAGGAAGGGTTCGGGTCTCAGCTGTATGAATTCTGTATTCATTTGTGATTATTCTGAGTGAGGAAATGTAGTTCAGCCTCTTCTCTTTGAAGAGCCATTGCTGAATAGCACAAAGTGAATAGACTTGGCCAAAGATGCAAGCCTTCCTGCTCTCTGGGAGGCAAACAACCTACCAGATCTTTCAGTATATTAGTACTTCTTCAGTCATTCCCAGACAGCTTTCCATCTTGAGGAACTTCAGTTAGCTCTTGCACAGACACCAAGATACAGTGTAAGAACCACCTTTGCACCTGGCTTTTTTCTGGATGACAGGAGTCTCCGAAAGGGTATGCAAACAGAAGTTATGCTCAATGAATGGGTGACTGGCTTTCTAGGAACCCTAAATATTTAACTTACAGTTGAAGATAGGTATTTCTTATTTAAGGGTACAATTTGTGACATTTAGTTGGAACTGACTACTGAAAACAGACTTCTTTGAAGTATCCCAACAGCCTACCAAAATAATAGGGACAGAAAATATCACCAGACACTTCTGAAAATAAAGATCCCTGTTGTTTTGTTGTTGTTGTTATTATGTGTTTAATCTATATATCAGACTAAACATATGTTTTATACTGTTTAAAACAGGAATGGGATAACTGGCCTGTGGGATTGATATGACACATAACATTGCTACATATGAGCTATGGCCTCATCATTTTTTTCATATCATTAGGCAACACTGTGTCACATGTTGAATGTGTGGCTTTCAAAAGTTTTTGAAATGTTTACTTGATCCTCGGTATTTCTTCACAGGTTATCTTCACATCTTCTCTTCCCCCCTGCTGAAAGTGAGTAATGCACATAATCACAAAATACATCAGTAAGTGCTAAAGTGAATGTAGAAGGTATGTCTAGAAGATGATGAGCCCTGCTGGCAAAATACTAGCTCTTACACAAGGTAGAAGAAATAAACATCAGGTTGTGTTTACATATTGTAAGTGGAGGAGGCAGAGGATGGAATTAGACACACCTTGAAACATCCATTAATGTGAATATCATTGGATCTAGATAAAGGAACAGGATTCCCCTACTTGTAATCATGCTTGCTGCAGATGGACTGGTAAAATTAAACTCCCACATTTGACAGGAATTAACATTAAAATACTATTCTGTGTCAACCTTTGAAATTTATGCTGCTGCTTCTAAAAGTAGTTTTCCTTCTCATTAAGAAGGGATCCTGTCTGAAAATGTGGGTGTATCCATCAGTACAGTTATTTCCCCATTCATTCGTTAGCCTGAGTAAACTTTATTATGGAGGTGAGTGTCCAGGACTACCACTTTAGACTATTCCAACATTAGAAATTTTGCATAAGCAAGAAGGCCCATACTTAGTTCTTACTACATTGATTTTCTTAAAATGAATGACTTACAGTGTGCCGTTATTCAAGATAAAGGGATGAATTTGCTACATCTGAAACCATTATATTTTTGTTTGAAATGTCTGACCTAAAGTGGCAGAGTTACTATTAGTCTATTAATCATGTCCCAGGGCTCCTAGTTCCTTTAAAAAATTTCCTCACCCAGGCATAATGCCATTTTGTACAAAACTGTATGCTAAATGGCTGTGGAAAGGTCTCCCAGGTGTTCCTCGTGAGGGCTTCACAGGTGCAGTCTGGATAGGTACTGCTACAACACATGAAGATACTAGTTGGCAGAACAGTTACTGCTAGACAAAAACAAAAAAAAATACAAATTTGGCAACATCAGCCTTTTACGGGCAATTGACCTGATTTAGAGACAAGTGCTGAAGAGATAGGAACTGGTGAGACTGGTTACTCTCAATACGAACTCAGATCATTTGCTCAAGAGTGCTCTTATCCAGCAGCAGATGAAACTCCTCATTCAACAGCATAATTTTATCCAAAACAAAACAAAACAGAAACAACAACAACAAACACAGAGCAACACTGTGACTGATTTCTCTCAGAGTTGCGGGCAATATCTTTTTGTATCGGGAGACACCAATAATTCCAGGAAGATGTACCTTCCTGCCTGTTACAGAAGACTAACAATTCCCATTTGCCAAGAGTATTGGGTTTACATGGCAACGTTTTGGTAGCTGGGGGCTGCAGGGGTGGCCTCTGAGAAGAATCCAGAAGCTGCCCCCGTTAGATAAGGGCCAGTTTCAGCCGTCTCCAAAGGGACTTGCAGCTGGTTAGAGCTGAGCCAATAAGTGATGTTTATTGTGCCTCTGTGAGAGCAGATTTAAGGAAAGGGGAAAAAACCTGCTGCACAACAGCAGCTGGGAGAGAGGAGTGAGAACCAGCCCTGCAGCCCCCAAGGGTACTGATTCTCACTCCTCAGCAGGAGGGCAGGAGGTGCTCCAGGTGCCAGAGCTGAAGTTCCCCTGCGGGCTGTGGAGAGGCCCCTGGTGGAGCAGGCTGTCCCCCTGCAGCCCATGGGTCCCACACGGAGCAGATCTCCACGCTGCAGCCCGTGGAGGAGCCCACGGTGGAGCAGGGGGATGTGGCCTGGAGGAGGCTGCGGCCCATGGAGAGCCCACGCAGGAGCAGGGGCCTGGGGGGAGCTGCCGCCCGTGGGGGACCCGTGCTGGAGCAGTTTGCTCCTGGGGGACGGACCCCGTGGGAGCAGTGCTTGAAGAGCTGCTGCCTGTGGGCAGCCCATGCCTGATCAGTTCAGCAAGGACTGCATCCCGTGGGAGGGACCCCACGGGGAGCAGGGGCAGGGAGGGACCGTGAAGGAGCAGTGGGGACAAAGAGTTAGGGACTGACCGCAGCCCCCATTCCCCAGCACTGCTTGGGGGAAGGAGGTAGGAGAGGGTGGTGGGAGGAAGGTGTTTTATTTAATTAATTACTTAATTAATTTTGTTTCTCACTGCTCTAGCTTGTTGGTAATAAATTTTATTAATCTCCCGATATTGAGTCTGTTTTGCCCATGATGATAATTGTTGAGTGACCTTCCTGTCCTTATCTCAACCCTAGAACACTTTTCATCATATTTTCCCCCCCTCTTCCTTTGAGGAGCAGGGGGTGAGAGAGTGGTTGTGGTGGAGCTCAACTGCCCAGCTGAGTAAAACCACCACACCAAGGATGCTCTGGGGCAGAGCAGGGCTCCCCATGCTTCTCAGGTATAAGGGTTGAAGCTGGTCAGCATGACAAAGCAGCCTGTTCTCATCAAACCTTTCTGACAAGTGTTGTCATCCTGCAAAAGGACCGGAAAGTGTGAGATGGTGTATTACGTTTTTACTTCAGCTGCAAGATAAACCTACATGAACCTGTCGTGGTTGAAATGAATGTGGATATACTTAAACAAACTACGGAGATAAAGGGAGGAAGGAATAAGAGATACAGCAACTGTACCACCATATTTACCATTTTACTTAATCTTACCCGTGATAGCTGTGAGGTGTTTACCCCTTCCCTGTGGAGCAGTGATTACCTCAAATTACCTTGCACTTGCCATGGGATCAGAGTTTAAACACTAAGGCTGGGAAATAAATTTGCACTGAGCTCACCCGTAGTAGGATCATCCAGGTCGCCTACAACATACCCAATATCCACCCATTGTCCTTTTAGTGCTGCCAGATTTCAGGCTAAATATTACAAGCTGTTGCACAAAGATAAACCCCGGGGCCACGGTCTGGGTGACCGCAGATTAGGAATATGCCACCACTGCTTTCATGGTGATTTACTATACGTGGAGCTCTGACTCAGAGGTGAGAGGTTATTTATGTGATTTTGATTTTTTTTAAAACCTTACGTCCTGTGAAGGATTTTCTGTTTGTCTTGCCCTTGAGCAGTACTTCAAGTAGTGTAATTGTAGTCAGTTATTTATCATGTCTATCAAGTTGTTCTATATAAGTATCTTGATTCTTAAGTGGGATACAATAACTTTTTTTTTTTTTTTCTTTTTTTTTGCTAGAATGCCAAACCCCACAAAGACTGTCCATTTTCTTAAGGCTAAACTGCTTTCAAACGACTTTTTTTTTTTTTTTGGTTCCTACTCAATGTGTCAATGCGAGCAAAGAGGAATTTCCAGGGCCAGTCTGTGTCTTTAGCCAATGAATCAATAAAGCAATCCAATATTAATTTCAGATGCAGGTAACTGAATGTTTCTCTAAGGGTTGCAGAAGAGTAAAGGTTAAAATTTCATCTTATTTATCTAACGAACAAATATTGAAGTGTTTCTACTTTGAGCAGTCTTTCCTTAGCAATAGAGTTGACAAAAGAGGAATAATGTTTTTCTTCTCTGACTTCAGTGCAGTGTGATTAATATGCCAGTGCTGGATTCTGTATTATTTTTATGAAATAATGGCTCTACTGTTTCAAAGGAAATAATTTTATAATATAAACATTTGATTACTTTATTGACTTTGTATTTCTGTGAAGGTAACAAAGCCCATGATTTCCCTGTTCTAAAGTAAGAAAGACAATGAGATTTCTAATTGAGCAGCTGTAGTCCAATGCCTTCAAAAACAGAAAAACTGCACTGCAAAGAAATTCAGGACACCATAATTTTCAGTTTGCAAACCTGCAGTCTTCTTGGTTACCAAGCACATTTCTTATGTGATATACCTGGAGGATATAACCCATTGCTGGGTAACATTGGTGATCTTTGCTCTTCATTTACAGAAATACAGCTCAGGAGAAACCTCCAGGAGGTATAGTTAGAAGAACCTCAGTTATGTTTGGACTTGCCTTTCGACTGTCCAGCCACTGAACTGCCCATTCTACTGCAAATCAGAAGCTCCTGCAATTTTGTTGTTTCACAATGCAATGTTCCTCAACTTTACAGATAAAGTAGCTACGTACCTTCTCAGTGTATGGGGTGTGTTGTTTCTCTGTGGGTATTCTCCCATGCTGTTCAGCTAAACTCTCCAGTTCTTATCTTCTGCAGAAGCAACACTGGATTTTTATCAGTGGATACTGTGCTAGGTGCCTAATCATACATGATCCTACACAAGAAATCGCAAGTTGTGTGTGCAGTCAAATATAGCTTGACAGATGTCAGTGTACAGATTACCATGGATCTGGGGGGGGTTGTTTGCTTTTATTTTGCTGACGACTAGGCAACTATTTCATTTGTCCTTTAGCACAGAAGCTTGACAAGGAGAAAACCTACTGTCTGGTGAATTCAAACAGAAATTTCAGATGGGCCTCTACCTTTGGCCAGCCGCTAGAGACTTCATCTTCCTCCCTCAGAACTGGGACTGCTGGTTGTGCGCCTACCTCCATTAGTGCATGCATTTAAATCACCACATTAATCCCTGTGACTGAGACTTAGTGAGGGAGAGCGCTCTGCAAAGCTCTTTTTGAACCACTGTCTTAATGCGTTAATCTGCAAGGTGGCTCCGGAACGTGACTGACTTGAGCAAGAGAAAAGGGAGACTTTCCATGTTCCTTTCCCATCTGAGGATCTTCAGGAGCCTTTCAAGGGGAGAAATTAAACCTTCCAGATAAGAATAGAGCAGCGTGCATCACTATTCAAGAAACCCCATAGCCTTTACATTGGTGGATACAGGAGCAGTGTACAAACATGTGCTGGCCTCCACAGCCACTGGGACCTGGAGAACTAATGGGATGCATCACCTGCCGGGCTCAGCTCAAGCTGCTCCCTCTCAACTGAGTGGCAGCAAGTGGGGAATGTCATGAAGCATCAGACTCAGCCTTGTCTGATTCCTTCTGCCTTTATGCTCTTTGTGAAAGGGCAAGAATGGCATCCTTGAGGTATTTTGGTGCATCCCTCTGAGGATGCTGCTGGAGGAAGTGGCCTCCTGCAGCCCCCATGGCCAGGAATGAAGTACCGCATGTGCCCCTGCAGCTGCCAGTTGAGTTGACTGCTTCTGCTCACATGCGTGGCACAGTGATTGCTCAGATTGTGTCTGCCTCATGTGCAGCACTAAAGAGGCTTCATCAGCTGCTTTGATGTGCTTTCTGGGATCCCTGGCTTGATGCTGATGTATTCCTCCCTGGCAAGGAGCCAGCATTTTGTTTACCTATTAGAAGGAGATTCATTAATGTATTTTTCCTGTTCTAGTTCGTGTCATTTACCCTGAGCAAGCAATTTTACTTTCCTCCCTTCCCTTCCCTTCCCTTCCCTTCCCTTCCCTTCCCTTCCCTTC
>NC_048893.1:143057680-143133225 GCF_011077185.1 Oxyura jamaicensis | reverse complement strand
TTCCTTCCTTCCTTCCTTCCTTCCTTCCTTCCTTCCTTCCTTCCTTCCTTCCTTCCTTCCTTCCTTCCTTCCTTTCTATCTCTATCTCTCTATCTCTCTATCTCCTTTCTTTCTTCTGTTTCCAAGCTAAGTTTTACTAGCAGCTATTTTTATGCAGCCCTTCCAGTCAGTAGAATAGCTTAGTTTTAACTAAGCATGCAATCAAGCCCAGTCATTGCTCCTTCAAACTTTCTCTGCAGCCTTGTTTAAAAGGGTATATTTACATGATAAATCCACCACTGCCAGCACCGATGACCCTGCAGCAGCAGTAGATGCAGTGTGACCATTAGCAAGTGAAGCCTGGTATTTCTAAACTGTTAGGGTAAGAAAATTTAAAAGAAACAATTACTGCAGATCTTGATCTGCATTAATATTACACTGCTGCCAGAAGTGATGGTGCTATTTTAGCAAAGAAATAAGATTCAGATTTTTGACGGTGTAGATAAGGCCTGACAGGCTGATCAAATGAAGTGGTGAGAAAGTAATAATTTCACAACTTTCACTGCACTATCCTACAGAAGGTGTAACTTTGGTATTTTTAAATGACGAGATGACAATGAAGCTAGCTGAGTTCCTTCCCTTTGTGTTACATGCACCAAGTGATTTTTCAAGCTCTCTGTGGCCAGTTTATGTATTCTAGAGGGGCTGTGAAATGAGATGCTGGAGTTATTCTGCTTTCAGCTGTGCATGGAGCTGCTTCTAGGGAGCACAGTGATGGCTGGGGCAGCGTGGGCAGCGAGCAGCAACCTACCAGTGCCCGGGCTTGGAGAGCCAGTCAGGAGGAGAGGAATCAGTGAGGCCAGATGCCCAGCAATGGCTTTCACATGGTTATTTAAGAACAGGAGTTCATACAAAGCAAGAGTAGCACACACTTTTCAGTAGTTCAGCCCCAGGCTTAATTAATTTTGTCCTACAAACTGTAATTTTGGAAGAAAATAATTTCAATCATTTGATCAAAGAAGTTCAAGATCAGGTTGAGAGAAGGAATTAATGAATAAATTTTGCAAGAAAGATACTTTCAGTTCAGTGCCTCTCTGTCAGGGAATGGTGGTGATCAATTTCCTCTTCCCATAAAGCTAGAGCACTGGGACCTGAAAGATTTATGTTAAAAAAAAATCTCATTTCAGGACAGAAAAAATGTGATTGATCGGTTCCCTCAAAGAAAGGAAGCCCTTGCCTAATTAACACCTGTATTTGCTCTCTTTTAAGGTAAATCAGCAGGCAATGCTGTGCAATGACCTTTCCATATATAATTCTGTGAGCCAGGGTCAGCAATGCAGACACATTTTCCACTGGCCCCGTTACCAAACCGAGGCTGATTTTAAAAGCAAAATCCTACATTCCCTGATCTGAAAAGAGACGCGTTCCAAAAAAAGTACAGAATCTCTTTGTCTTCCTGACTACCTATGTTTCAAGTTTAAAACCCGTTTCCTTGGTAACTGGGCTCGCTAGGCTGGTCTGCTCACATGATACGTGCAGAGGTCACCACATATTGTCCAAAGGTTATCGAGCCATTTAGCTGCAACCTAACATATGAGATTTTGGTCCTTGTTTCAAAGGCAATAAGACAAATGACAAACTTTCTTTGCTGCTCGCCTTGTCCTACATAAAATATCCTCTAAAGTCTGGTGACAGGGAGTGGCGACAGTCGCTCTTCCTCTTGGCTCTTCTCTCCACCACAGTCCTTCCCGGATGCCTCAGGAGCACCGTCCGCCGTGATGCCATTTTACCATCCTTCTTTTATCTCCGAAGGGGGCTGTTACAAAATATATTAAAACTTGGCTGTTCAGGGCCTATCTCTGTGCTGTCGTCACAGGGCTGAGTGGCGGGCGGCGATTTGGATTTTCCTGACTGTCAGCTTGAGTCCCCACACCCAGACAACGCGCATTCACAGCGTCCTTGGTTGCCTGCCACCAGGCCCATCTGTTGGGCTGATTCTTTGCCCGTGTAAAAGTCAGTCAGACAGGCCTGTGGGTGCCAAGAAATTGTGAACTGAGAAGGGGAGCCTGCACAATGCTGCCGGCAGAGTGTCTCCAGCGAGGGCCTCCTCCTCTGTGGCCGCCGTCGCTGCCAGCTGCCTCCCTGCCGCAGGTTACAGCCGCTGGCGTTCACATGCCGTGGAAAGGATGCACGGATGCAGAGAAGAGGAGGGGAGAGATTTCGGGGTAGCCTTGGCAACTTGCTAAGCAAGCTGTGCTGCTGCAGGTACTGGGCTCACAGCACAGCGAACACGTGTGGAGCTTTTGGTGTATTTACATGTTACTTGGTAGGAAGGAAACACACAGTGTGCTTGGGGGAGCCCATTACACTCAAGAAGAGAGCCACTGGCCAAACTGGCATAACTTCAAGAGGTCACTGAAGGTGTTTCTTCTCCTCTTCCATAAAGGAGATCTGCACAAGGTTGTTAGCTTTGCCTGGGGAGAGCTCCGGACCGCAGGGTGGAGATTCAAAGACAAGATCCCTTAAGATAGATCATCTCTCTCTCAGCCATGATCGGGTTGTGCAGTGAAGAGGATTAACTCATCTGTGTGTAACCATTATAATCCCAATCTGGAGAGTGTCAGGCACATGGGTGCTCGCAATCCCATCCGTAAATATGTATTTCACTTCAACTCTGGCTAGCCAGAACTATTTTATGTGTGAAGACCACCTGTGTATCTGTTTTCTTTGCTAGGACAGCTCTTCACTTCTGCTGATTAGGCAATACCTGCTGCTACCCTTGACACCAGAGAAACAGGTAACCTGTTTCCACCACCATCACTATACTTGAATATAAGGAGAGAAATACTTTCAGAGTTGATTAGTGGGAATTTGCCATATCTTTGGCTGTGGATCAACAGTATACAGCAGCCTAACTAGTTTTTCATGAATTATATAATTTTCTGCTCAGACTTAAAGCACAAGTAGACATGGGGGTCAGTCTGAACTCCAGAATGCTTTAAGTAATTCTTTATATACTGAAGAAAACAATCATCCCAAAGCACATAAATAGCTCTGTGTGATCTGAATTACTTCATTATGTTTCCAGGCTTTTTTTTTTTTTTTTTTGGTTGTTATAAACAAAGACAAGGTTTTCCCAGCTGCCAGGAGCCCATAACTAATGCATAGATGAAGAGCACCAAAATGCTGCATAGGCTCAGCAACTCAGTCTGGATGTAAAATATGGTGGTTAACAGAGAAACAGGTTGCCCAGGGAGGTTTTGGAGACAGAGGTAAAAGGGGAAAGACAAGAATTGAAAAAGACTGGGAAAAAGGGAAAGTTGAAAGCATACTTTTAAAAAACATAAACATTTCAAAGAGAATGGCATGTAAAAAGTGAGAGGAGAAGAGTGCAACACATCCACAGGAAACAGATTTGGATGGGTGTGGAGATGAAAGGAACCATTCCCCATTGCTCAGTCAGTGCTGCAGTCATTGAACAGCAACCTGAAGTTGTGTCCAGCCTCGGAAGCACCACATAAAGAAATATTCTTGGGATAGAGTAGAAGAACAGCAGAAAAGGTGGGCAAAAAATGAATGAAAAATTAAAAGAAGGAACAGAAATGAAGAAGATGGAAGTTGGCAGGTTTCCTCACTATATAATCAGGTACAGGAAAGGAATCAATCTCTAACTCCCTCTAGTCCAGTTAAAATGCAGGCACTTGTATAGTTTGGTGTTTTTGTTTGTTTCTGTTTTGTCTCCCTCTTCTCATGAGTCTGAGGAAAGCATTTGTGAGAGGCATTGAAAGCAAAGAATTGCCCATGTCTTTGAGGGTCTGCTGCAGTGAAAAGATGAACTTCCAGATACAAGATTATTTTTGTCATTTTCCAGCTGTTGTTATTTTCTCTTTCTGATGTTTTGGCCGATGTCAAATCCAAAGCAAAGAACCCCAACTTCCAGTAGTCTGGGGTAGTAGGGCTAAAGAAGGGATGCACCATAAGTGATGTGCTTTGCTTTTGCTGATGGCTGCAAGTAATGCTGAGGAATCTGGTGCTCAAGATGCTGTCTCTGAGCCAAGAGTTAGGGACCACTGCCTGAGGGGACAAGGAGCAGATGTAGAGAATTATTTACTTGCTCACCAGTGAAAATTTAAACTAACTAAATCCATAAATAAAAAGAAGACAAGTAAAAATATAAATCAATAGCAACAATTCTCCCCTCTCCCCTTTTGCTACAAGTGCCAGACAGCATGCTGCAGCTCTAAGCACACCTGGTATCAAGCAGTACCAAAATTATTAGGTACTGATGCTTGTATAGCCTTGCAACACCAGTCAGCTGCTCTGCAGTGTGTCAGTCACATGGCTTGGGGACTCTCTCCCCACTCTTATCCCCTCCTGTCTTGCATCTTCAAATATGTAAGATGCAGAGCACAGTCCTCTGCCTCACCAGCTTCATGGGGATCATCTGGGTGTAGGTACTGGCTTTCTCTCTACCTTGTTTGTCCCCACCAGTCCTCCTCTCCAGGAAGATCTCATGGGGTCTGGGATGAGTCCTGGGGGAATAAGGATGTAGGATCAAAGGGTGAGGTGTGGGTGAGGTGGGACATTGTTCCAGAAGAAAAAAAAATGCAGGAAGCCAGCTTGGAAGAGTGGAGTTCAGTAGGCCACGCACTGAGAGAGAGGGAGAAAGAAAAGGAAAAGAGAAGGAAAAATGAAGAAGACAAAGAGAAAGTGTTGGAGGTGCAGGTGTCATGAGGCTACTTTCATGCAGTCTCTACTCCAGAGTGAAGTCTGCCAGGAAAGTAACATTGTCTGGAAAACAGAGGTGTTAACGAGGAGAAACCAAACCCCTGATCCCATCAAGAGCCACCTGCAACATGGCATTTGGTGGTATCAGTATCATCAGAGATTCAAATGGCAATATGTAAATGCATTGGTCATCAGCAGATCAGTCCATCCTGGGCAGAGGAAGAAGCACAAAAGAGTGAATAATGTTATAGACGAAATATTTAATATGTAGTCTGACCAGTACTTGAGAATACAAAAGTTCTAAGAACTGCATTAAAAAAAAAAAAAAAAAAAAAAGTAAAATACTTGCCTGGTGTTAATGTGCTGCAGTCCAGTGAGCAAAGTTCTGGTCAATGAAAGCAGCCTTTTAAAATAGCACAGCCCAATTCCTCTCTTTTCTTCCATGTACTCTACGGGGATTCATGCCAGCAGTTGAACTGCTGCTTTTTGGTCCCAGAAAAATACTTTTAAAAAAAAAAAAAATCTTTTTTTTTTTTTTTTTTTTTTCTTCCTTATTCAGGAGTATCCAGAATTTAGATGAGAAAAAAAAATAAATAAAATCTTTATTTAAACTTCTTTTAAATCAGGTTAATTATTTTGGAATGTATTTTTCACCAGAGCTTTTTCAACAGTTGCTCTGCTGTACCTCTTGGTAGTGATAGATTATGGGAGAACTCAATGATCAGGTCCTACCTAGGTCCATTTCCCATTCTGGCTTACAAATTTTTATGCCAGTGCTTGGAAAATGCAGCCTTCTGAGTTCCAGATTTGGATATTTAGCATTAGTGCAGTTAAATCCATGCAGTATGTATGCTGCCTACTCTCTGAACGTTCTGTATATTTTCTTTGTGCAAGCTCTATGCAGTGACTCTAATAAATATCCTGCATAAGTCACATCCTCTTACCCATTTACAGAAAGGTGCCGTGGAGGATGTCCTTCTAAAACAAGTCAGTGAATTTGGAGGCAACAGCAAGAAGGAACGACTCCAATGCCACAGGGTCATTTATGACCAAGTTAAGCAAGCAGACAGCACTGCCACTGAAGTAAGTGGTCCTGCTTCCTCCTTGCCCCATGACTATTTCCCTTTTGACCCTGTGCCATGCTGTTCTTTGTGCTTCTGCAGGGTTTCATGCAGGGGAACCAGGCCAGGAGAAAGCTGTGCTGGGCAAAAGGTCTTGGCTGGCTTTAACATGGTCCACTGCATGGACCCACACCTTCTGATGCCAGGACAAGGGAGAGGGCAACGTCCAGTCACAAAAAAATAAAAAATAATAATAAAAAAAAATTGTGGCAGTGGGATAATGGGACTGCTTCTTTTGGCCTCAGTGCTGGACTCAAGTGTTTGTGGAACCGAAGTCTCCCAGAGCCAGGTCTGGATCTCTTGTATTAACGTTGTTAAATCATGAATAAAATCTTGTTCTGGCAGAGAATTTTCTCTGGCCTGCAGTAAACAGCATCCATTGCTTATTCACTCAGGTTCCTGGAATATAGGCAATAAATACGCTTCTTTTTTATTGTTTTTGGGGAAGTTTGGATAATAATGCTGGACAGCAGCTAGTCTTTTCCAGTCTGAGTCAGGCTGCACTCCCTTTTCTCGCACTCCAAAGAGAGATATTACAGACTGCCACATATGCTTTGGCACATATTTGGGAACCTTCATTGTCCACATAAATCAGTGGTGCCATGCAGCGATCACTGCTGGGGTGTGGGGTATTTCCCGGCTCGAAGCACAGTGTGCTTGTGTGTGTGTGGTGGGCAGGAGACGACCAGAGAGGGACAGCAATTGCTACTCTTCTGCAAGGCAGTTGGACTGCTGCCCTTTGCTGTGTCCCAGAAGCTGATGGCATAGGAAGGGGTGGCTAGGCATCTTTGCTAAAAAAGGCTTCTGCAAGACGTGGCCCAGCACCAGCTCTGCCAGCCTCGTCCCTGGCCAGGGGCCTCCATGCGGGGCCATATCCCTTCCTATGTGGCCAGCAAGGCTGCGCTCAGCTTTTGGAGTATTTCTTTCCATGTTCTTGCACTCTAAGAGCACAAACAATACTGTAAGGGGCTGCGGTATCAAACATTTTGTCAGGTTGCACAATGCCTCTGCGAGTGAGGTAAACGTGTGTGAGGCAAGGTACAGGATGGCCAGTCCTCGGGAAAAATACGCACAGTTCGGCACAAAAATGACAGCCTTCCAAACATTACACAATCACTTGCTCAGAATCCCAGATAATTAAAAAGGAAACAAACCAACATCAATTCAGACGCTCTACATGTAGGGAGAAGCCGTGTGTTTCAGAGACTGGGTAAATGTTTAAAAAAGTAACAAAAAGAATGGAGTCCCTGTTCAAAAGAGCCCGTGTAGGGCCAGTGCCAGAGGGTCCTGGACAGACAGACAGAGACGGGCAGAACAGACACATAACAGACCTCTGGTGTGCAGGAAGGATGTGTGACAGTTTTCTTCAGTAAGGCAAGCTTGTGGATCTCTTAGATTGGAGGAAAACACTTCTATTGATATGTAAACCAGCAGCAGTAGGATGAAAATAGATTTTCTTGTACAAACCACACCAGCCAGAGCTGGGGTTGTGAAACATTGAAAATATAGGTGTACCTCTCAAACATCAGGAAGTAAAGTGCTTTTACATCTTCACAGGCACTGCCAGCCCTCTAAAAACCTCTTTCTTTTCCTTTTCTTGTACAGAGCCACACATTCCCCCCTTTCTTCCCCTGACCTTTTGCTTTACAATATCTGAGTTGGAAAACATCTCCTTTGATTGTCAGAGTGTTGCTTTCATTTGCAATTCTACTTTGTTTTGCAAAATCATTCAGGAATTCTTGATCCAAAGGCAGTTGTTTGAAAGCATTTCAGTAAAGCCTGTAGGAAGACAGACATCTATTTATTCGTCTGGTATTCGCTTTCTCCATCATTTTCCTTTTTCTTTCCTTGACTTTGCTGATGACCACTAATTTGTGCATTTAGAATCCAAGGAAAAGTCTGCGTTTATATTTGCAGAAAAAGCTAGTGTAATTTTCTATCCTTTGCAAGATGCAATATGTGCAATTTGCTTATTGCCTCGAGGTCTGAAATCACCACAACAATGCCTTCTGCCATCAAGGTCTCAGAGGCTCCTTTACAGCAAAACACTTGAACAAACACTTAAAGTTAAATCTCTGCATATCCTTATGGAAGGTGGTGAAGTATGAATATACCTTGAAATGCACAGGGTTTTTGTGCAAGCGTACTAAAGATTTGTATTCAGAAAGGAACTGATGAAAGTTTTGCACAAAAAGTCGCTTTTAACTTGAAATGGCTTTTCAGTTGATAGCAAGAATTTCACATTATTCAACATTCCACAAGAAGGAAAAAAAAAAAAATAAACTCACAGCCAAACTTCCAACTGGAAACTATGTATGTATATCTATTTCACTCTTACAAAGTTTGAAAAATTAAGAAAATTGCAGTGCCATTATCTCTAGGTCTAAACTAAAAAATGACATGAAAATGTAGGGAAAAGAAATCTGTTTTTTGTTTTTTCCTGCTTTGTGGTATGTAAAAGAGCCTGAAAATTTTGGAGATCAGATACGGTCACCTCTGAAGCAGAGTCCAGTTCCCCATGTTCACAGTGGTTGAGTTGGGTATTCCTAAACTTTCAGGCTTCTTCAAACTGTTCTCCTCTTTGGAAGGACAATTTGCAATGCTGCTTTCTGTAGCCGTAAATGACTACATAAGCTTTAAGTACTGGAAAATTGCCCTGAAATGCTGTTCCTTTTACCTTAGCATAATCAGATGTGTTTCAGGGAGTGATTTGCATCCCTAGAGGTAGGATCACCGTGTGGGCATGGTACCATAAAACCCAAGATGCCCAAGGGCTGGAAGTGCCCAGCGAAGAACTGTAAATATTTGCATCAGACAAATGCACTTAGGGATAGATTAGTAACCTGTTTCTGACATGGGGAATCCATCAGGAAGTCTTCACACAAATAATCTGAAAGATCAGACCCGGTGTAATTTGGATTAAGATGTCACTATGCTGTTATCTGGGATGAAGTGTAGGATTTATATAAACATCTTTCTCTTGCTGAGAATCAGCCAATTCAAACAACTCGTGTAAGTGGTTTCCATGCTAAAGAGGACTGTGTTTACATCTTGAGCAGCTGTTGCTTTATTGTGGACCTGCATGGGGAATAAAAAGAAAAGAAAAGGAAAAAAAAAAAAAAAAAAAAAAACCTCTTTAATTTCACATTTATTACCCTGTTTCCAGTCCTCTTGGACATAGTGGCCGCTTTGTTCATCTGGCAGCAAAAAAAACAACAGGCAATTTGGCCAGAAGAAGGAATATTCCTGCTTCGTGGGATCCCCAGGTTTTGTGAAGTGCTGCTGTGATTCCTCTGCCACTCCCTTCTAGAGATGAGAAAGGAAAGAAAAGACAGAGGGGGGAGGGAAGAGAGATGTTTTTCTGCTAGACTGGCTTTATGTGAGACGTATAGAGACATCTTCTGTTGATGTCTAACTCAGTCACTGCAGCTCATTTTCTGCCTCTCTCAGTAATACAGGGGAAGGATCTGGCAGCCTGGGATAGCGGGGCTCTGGACTGATCATTGCTCTCTTGACATTAAATGCTGCAGCAGCTGTCACACCTGCATTAGGCACCTCCAGTGTGATGCCTTAGAGAATGCCTTCGAGACCTGGGGCTGAAGGTTCGTAACAGATGGCTTAAAACCAACTTCTGGGCACTCTGACCACCTGCACTGAGTTTTCCTGAGAGAGGATCAGCATCCTTATTTCTCCCTTAAGAACAAAACGTTAAGTCTCTTTCTTCAGTGTTTATTCTTTCCACACACAAATATAAGAAACCCCACCTTGTGCAACTCTGTTTGCAGCCCGAGCACTTCAAACAGACCGAAGCATAAGGAGGAATGTAACCCTTTAAATCTTACTCATTCTGCAATTTGTATCTCCCTGACAAGAATTATTTCTTTAAAATTTGGAACCTGTGTGTTAATGAATCTCACTTTTCCTAGCTAGTCCAAGTTAGGTCTGATGAAAGCCACCTTTGATTTTTTTTTTTTTGTTTGTTTGTTTGCATTAAATGTCTTTTTGAACTCTGGTGTGGGTGGCTGACCTTTAGAATAAAAAGGCATCCTGGTGCAATGCAGCTAGAAGCAATGAACAAGTGTACTGACAGTTAAATGAAAAGTGACTGGCTGGGCTGAGGTACACCTGTCACATTAATGCTGCCAGGGGAACTTGCTGCTCACATGCTTGCTTGTTATGTTTTTGTTTTTATTTTTTATTATTATTATTTATTTTTTTCCCTATAAATCTTAGTTCTATAAATTTGCTACCTCTCTGGCTCCAGAGGCACCCTGCACGATATTTAGAGGAACTCTGATTCCTTTTCTCTGGAATGCTGGATCAAGTGAGGGCTTACACATTAAAAATGAAAAACTAAATCAAACAGCAGTGGCTTATTCTTGAAAGTAAACAGAGCAAAGGCTATCAGCGTCAGCCACAGCAGCAGTCAGGTGCATGCTGACAAAGGAAAGAGTGGAAAAATAAAATCCTATTGGGGGTTGCTAACTTTTTCTAGAGAAAATAGTATTTTTAAAGAATGAAGGTAGATCTTTTACATTATAATAACAACAACAACAGCAACCCACCAGAAGGCAGATTTGTTTTCAGTAAAACCATTGAATTTTATCTAGCTTATGACACTGCTTAGAAAAATGCTGAGCACCCCAAGGTTCAGAAAAAAGGTCATTAGAAAATTAGGTGATGCTCTCAGAATCAAGTGCAATGTCAGGGTGAGGCAATGTTTAAGGAAATGACTCCCAGATTTACCATTAAGCTGTAGGTGAGGAACTCTAGACTCATTTTGCCAACAGGTAAAGCTATTTTGCCCAGTAATACCAAAGGACACAGCAATTCACTGACCCTGCTGCTGTCTACCTTGCTTCTTGGGTAGGGAGGGGGAGAGGAGGATAAAAGAAAAAAAAAAGAAAAAAAGAAAAAAAAGTGTTTCATTTTCATTTCCCAGGCTGCCTGGATTCTGTTATCTGTTCTGGGTTTCTAAATGCTAAATTATTATGTGTTTGACTATTATTTGCTCTATCAGGGGTTAACTTCAGTGCAACACAGTACAAAATAAGAGCACGACAATAAAAATAAAAAGTCTCTTCTAAGAAAATGGCAAAAATCAAGAACGACCATATTTCCATATAATGGCAGGTATGTATCAGAGAGGAACTTTAGTATCTTGTCAACGATAACATCTTATCAGCGAGAAGTCAGTGATTTCAGACTTCTTATTCCTTTTTTTCTTATGCAAAGTTGTTACTAGTGGCTGATCTATCTTTAGTCTGAATTATGTGCATACAATGCAAAGGAGATGAACCTACCCGAACAGCAGCATTGCAGTGACTTTTGGCAATGGCATTTTGCTACATACTCGTGCACCAGAGCCACGTCCAACAGACACTGCTGGGCTAAATGAAGGTTAGGAGGAGCAGAAGGCAATGCAGGTTGTATGCTGGAAAGTGCTGGAAGGAAATCCCAGAAATATGGCTCACTGTGATAAAGTTGTCTTCCAGACAGATTTAAAAATCATGTCAGACAATGGAGATGTTTACAGCTGCTTTGCGTCCCATGCTCCAAAGTCCAGCCTAGGCAGGCTGGGCTGCAGCCCTTCGCCTTTACCTGCTGAAGTGCCAGCAGTGCAAGCACTCATGTCCCTGAAAATAACATCACGCAGTGGAGATTTGCTGAGTAAAAACAATCAATTTCTATCCATAAAACAAGAAGTCTGACTGCATGTGAATAATTTTTACTGGTTGCAATAGTTATATTTTTGTTAGTGCTGCTATTTATTCTAATAATAATGGCAAAATTTCATGACACATTTGATCCAGATTAGTAACTGCTACCCGTGAAGGGCAGATCTTATTTTACCCTTTTCCTTCTCCACTTCATTATTTTCCTGCCCCAACTCTTCACCCCATCATTCAGATAAGAAAAAAAAAAAGACAAAAAAACAACCCTACTTTCTATTATTCCACCGAGTTTGAGTATCATTTTAGTCAACTGAATTCACTAAACCTCTTAGTTTTCCCTCCACGCCACTGGAGAAACACCACAGGTAGCACAAGCAGTAGGCAGAGGTATCTAGACATAGTGAGGGAGCACTGGTTTCCTCTTTTTCTATATTGGAACAACTATTTGGCTCCTCCCACCTTACAAAGACATGCCCCTAGCACTTCATCCCAGGAAAATTTTCCCCATCAGCAAAGACAGTTTAAGAGGTTATTATTTTTCCTGTTCCTCTACCTGTTTCCACTGCCTGCCATATTTCTCCTATGTGCCGTGAGATATGAGATTGACCAGATCTCTGAAATAATCCAAATCTCTCTTCAGAAGTAGTTCTTAAGTAAATAAATAAATCTCTCTGATCCTTCTGGTGGTTGGGACCAGAGCACAGCCCAAAGCAGCCCTGTGGCCCTCTCAGCCAGCACAGCTGAGGGCACTGAAGTGCAGTTGTGAGCTAGGTGAGTCTGCAAAGAAGGGAGCTGAGCATCCAGGGACAGGGAGCGATGAGCAATTTTACACTGCTTTGCCAATAGAGAAGATGATTGTCTAACTTACGGGGATTTCATGTTTTTGTTTTCAGTAAAGACTGCAGCGAACACAACATGGTAATGTTCAGCAACAGATGAACCAGAAATTCTAACCACCAATGTAAGTATGAGTTTCTACAGTGACAAACAAAAGGCTAAGGACTTCAAGGTGGCAGCTGTGTTTTTGGCTTTGATCAAAGAAATTGAGAATTGGTGCCAGCTGGGAACCATTCAGCCTTTCCTGGGACTGACTGCAACAAAGAACCAATTTTGCTCTAGGGGCTTGTGGGCCTTATTTGTTACACCTGACTGACCTGTGCTGTATTTATTACTTGAAGGTAAAATACAGATTGTTTTCTAGGTTTGGATGAAAAAAGTGCTCATCATCGTAGCTGTGGCTGCTTTGCATCAGAGACTGTGAAGTACTGTATGTTCTCCTCCAAGGCCTAGATTACAGAAACCCCAAACCTAATATCTCTTCATAGTTATTCATCTAGGGTTATGCCCACCTTCAATCAACAACACATAACGAGCCCCATCATGCTGTAATTTATGTGCTTGTATAAAATAGAATTGCTGGTTTTGATGTTTACATGGGATACAGATTTTTGTTTGTAAGGAATGTATGCACTGAGAGCTGAATTTGTTGAACACCAGGCAGAAGGGAACATTGTCTTCCTGAGTGAGTTAATGACTTGTTTATATTAAATATATAAATAGTCCTTAACAAGTTTCTGTTTACCAGGAAATAACTCCACCTTACTATCTGAAAGGGGCATTGATAAGTTTCAAATTTAGAGGGAGGAGGCCAATAACACTTCAGGAGAAGTGTCAAAATTATCACTATGATGATATTGCAGATCATAGGTATCCATTATGGGGTAAGGTTTTGAGTCTGAATATAACCTCAACAAGAGCCTAAGCACTCATGCTCCTGGCCTTCGAGAAGGTTTTCTTCTGAGTGAAAGGTAGGAGTTTAATCCTAAGCATACCATGTATGGGAGCATCTTGGCAGTACTTGGAAAAAAGAAGGAATGTTTTAGAGTGGATCTAAAGTACATATATATAATCATTATTCTCTTTTTTATGTTAAATTTGAATTTAAACCAAATAATCAGCTATTCAAACCACAATAAATAATTACTTATTATAACTGTGTCTATATCTACTTCTGTATGCGTTTCCCATTATCCATCTTGTGTTTAAAAGCAATTTGAGGGTAATCCAAACATCAAAACATGTATTTCTCTGGATGTGGCAACCCTTAAAGTTTGGGTTGTTAATCACTTTCCTGTGCTATCACTCCAGTGAACATGTTTTGAAGACCTGAAGTGTAAGTGTTCCTTCTTTAATCTATTTAACTGGTTTGAAATAAAGAGCATCACTGCAAATAAAATCTTTTTCAGTAAGCAGCATTAACCAGAGACTCCAAGTTTTGCACTGGTACAGGAAAGTGCTTGTGTTGAACCACAGATATAACTGGAAGCAAAGATGCTGCAAAGAACCATGTTATCACAGTGTGAGAATCTTGCTTAAAATATCAGACACGTGATTAAATAAGCAGATTAAAAGCAGTGCAGATAACTTATCACATATAACAAGAACATGAAAAATATACAGTCTGCAGTTGTGTGAATAATAAAAAAAAAAAAAAAAAGAAGAATATTTATTCTAGAAATTGCTTCAGGTGTATGACATTTAGGACAAGTGCTACCGAACTTAACCTCAGTTCAGCATCTAAGTTTCAAGAAGGCTTTAGAGCATTTACAGATGGGAATCTAATGAGGAATACAGGTTCAGTGCCAGAGGGGACAGAACTTTTGTTTGTTTACAGTCGGATCTGCTTTCTGACCTTCACCCACTGAAAGTTCCCACTCAGCTTTAAAATTGTGGATGTTCTCACTACCAGTGCTTTCTAGACATCTTATTTCTTAGTACCATGACTAAAGCTCAGCTAGGCACACACTGTTTACAATTGTTCATCTTTGCTAAGCTGCTCTTGATAACGTTATCTCAAAATGTTTCTAATGCTATCTTACACTATTCAGCATACTGAGGTCTCTTAAAGGAGTTAAGATTAAATTTTTGATCTGTACCTGAATCTTAGCAAAAACCTTTTGGAAAGCTTCTGTGGAGTTTAGCTTTTTTTTTTTTTTTTTCTTTTCTTTTTTTTTTTTTTTTTCTTCTGTCTGTTAGAAGAGGCCTGTCTAGCTTTTTCTTGTATTAAGCGAGAACATCCAAGGAGTCATAGTAGGGTCTGTAATTTTTTTTGAATAATAGAACTACAGTAGTGACATTAGAAAGGATAAAAGAGATCAAAGACACACACCCTGATGTTTTAGGATCCATGTTATCTAGGTGGAATTCAGAAAAGATAGTGTGTGCAAGGTTATTTCATCTATCTTAGAAGTTCTTAGAAGAATTTCTCTTTCTATTTCCAAGGATATGTATGGTCTGCTGCTTTGAACTATTGTGGGCATTCTTAGGTTATGACTTATTTTTCAAGCACCAAGAAATATGCAAGTCGTCACCAAAAGCTAGCAAAGGTATAAAGTATGTGCTATCAAAACTTCAAAGTGAAGAGAAAAAAAAAGCAGCTACCACTGTGTGGTTCACAGAAGATATATTTTCCTAATGTGACCAATTTGACAAGGACAGTGCTCAGATGCTTGCAGTGATGGGAAATAGTATAAAACACTAAGGCTGTCACCACTGTCAGAAGGGGACATTTTTACCACAGTATTACCTGGTCACGTTAGCCACCTCGTGCAGAAATGTATTAGAATGAACTTTTTGCCATAAGAAAAGCAAGATGTTAACAATGCAGAGGCACGTGGATGGTTACTTTGGGAGATAATCTACTTCACTATAGGATTTTAGAGAGCTCTGTAACTGGAGGTAATTCTGTAGAGGTGGAATTGCTATAAAGACTTTCTAGCTGTGACTGGGAGAGAAATTTTGCTCTTTTTTTTTTTTTTTTTTTTTTTTTTTTTTTAAGTCAAAACAGGTTCTGCTATTACTTTCTAGTTCCGTCCAACTCAAGTCTTGTTGCCTTTGTAAACACTCCATGTTAGATACCTTGTTATAACAGAAACCTTCTGTGTTTGTGAATATAAATCCCCAGATGAGATAGGGATAGAAAGATTTAACAAATAGAGATAAGTCTGAAAAGTCTGAACATTCAGAAAATAAGAATAGACAAAGATGTAAGAAGAGGAACACAGAAAAAATGTACTCTGGTCATCTTCTTGAAGAAGCTGTTCAGGGGACAGCAGGAAATGACCCTATAACTAGAAAGCCAACCATGTAAATTATCTTGTTGGTTCACTTTCCACTTGGTCAAAGGAAAATTCAAACAGAAGTGCTTAAGAAAATTGCTTTGTGCAGGGAACAAAAAGAGCTTCTTTCATTATTCCAGTGTGGAGGAGGATGCATGGAAGAAATGCGTGTAGGGGATTTTCCTTCCTTTGAGGCTTTGTTCCTATCTCTGGTTACCTAAACCATACCCTGATAAGCAAGACAGGCTTTACTGGTAGTTTATAAAGGACCTGTTCCCACATGTACTGAGCATCTCCCCTTCCATTAGGTATGAAGAAACATATCAGATATGCCTGAGCTGAAATCAAGTCCTAACTCTGGCAGTCACTGTGAACAGTCATTACTTTTATGTTTATCATCTTATAAAGTTGAGTTCAAAGGTACTTACAATGAGATAAAGAGAAATCTTGGCCTTTTAAAGTCTATGGGAGTTTTGCTGCTGATTTGGCTGGAATCAGGTTTTCACCTTGAATATTGAGCCTGTTGAATGTCCTAAATTGCACTATAGAGCAGATGCTTTCCAGTCTTTAGTGGCTAATGTCCCCAGCTCTTGTAGATCCCTGCAAGACTTTAATTCTCAGTCTCTGCTTGTCACATGTCCTATAAGCTACTTGCTTTGAAAACTGCTTTAGAAACAGGTGTGTACTCTGCACAGGTGTTAGACTGATGCAGAGTCTAAGTTGGCAGTCAGTTGGTCTTCTTGTGAGCGGGATTATTTATTTATTACTGATTAAATCAAGCATCAGGCCTGACAGTAAAGTCTACTTATGATTTTAGCCTCCAGAAAAGAAGCCGGAGTTTAATTTTATTATGAGTTTGCCTTAGAATCATTTCATTCAGATTCATGACCCTGCACTTGTGTATTGATATTCAAGAGATTAATCTTATTTTAAATGACAGGTGAAAGTCTTCAGATCAGGCGTATGGTACATATCTATCTGTGCAGCAAATCTCCAAATGGATTCTTCCTAGATAATTAACAGATTTCAAGGCACTGACACAGTGATAATAATTCATCCCAGAGTTCAGATACATACTTGATTGACTTTAATTTAAATATGTTAAGGTAATAATAATAATAAATTCTGTGATTCAGGCATTGTAAGAGCTTAAAGGCAAGTATCGGTTTGTGCTGCACCTCCCAGCAGATTAGTTTTCTAATATATCTGTTTTATAATGAAATTGCAGTGGCAAAGCTGTAATTTGGGTTATCTGCCAAATGTTCTTATGCCTATTTACATTATAAGCTTCAGCTGAAACTGACACATATTAGAAATTTCCCAAATACACACCAGATTCATAAAGCACACAGAGAATGAGATATTTTTAATGCAAGATGGAGACTCCTGCTCATCATAAGTCCATCTCAGTCATTTCATCCCAATGAGCTTCTTTTAATAAGCATTAATAACTGTACTGATTGTACAGATTGCATTCTCAGGACCTGAGAATACAGAATCTCCTGCCACAACAGGTGTTACTGGAGTTCCTCCTAATTCTTGGTGGCAATAATGTGGAGGTCTGCTCTCTGCCACCAACAGGTGCTGAACGTGCTGTGGATGCTGGCCACTGGCAGGGCTACTGGAGGTGTCGTGCTCCTAACACTTCTCCCCTTGAATGCCAGGATACACCTTTATAGAAATTAAATCGCTCTGTTACTACAGCTCTAGCTTATCAGTTACCATTCCTTTACCTTATATCCACTCCTACTTGCTGATTCCAGAGCAGTCTTTACTCATATGCATGTCTTCTGCTTGCATGGTGGGCACCCTTTGATAAATCGGAGGTCTTACAGATAAATGCCGTACAGGGCCTTCTGGAAAGTGTTTTGGTTGTTAACAAGAGTAAAGAGCAGATAGACAGCCAAGGTGGGGAAAGAAAATGACACCTCAGAACACAATTTTTGATAAAGGGGGAGAACTGTATCAAAAATTTTGATGCTTACATTTTTCAGACCTTATGAATTTAGAAAATCTGAATAGTCAACACTGCACAGTGGAAAAGAAATCTGGTTTGTATTAATAACAGGAAATTATATGGCTCTTCTGTATGTTTCAGGATTTAATTTGCAGCTCCCTGTATGACCCTATATATTTCAGGAAGGAAGTTTGCTCACAAAGAAATAACTCAAATAAGGATTTTTCTGCCATTATGAAAAGACAGGTATTTTCCTCAGAATGCTGAATGAATGGCAATTTCTGATCTTACTGATGCTTGGCTGAATGTGAAGAAATTACAGTGAAACCACTGAATTATATTTACATTCATGCAAAACCAAGGGGAGAACACAATCAGCAATAATATAGCATTTTTTTATTATTTTTTATTTTACTTCAGAAAAGATCGCTAATATTGTCAATACCTACTACAGTCATAGCCTTGAGGAACTGTACCCTGATCTCCTATCTCTAGTGATTAGTCCAATGAGCTCAATTAAAGCAAAGAAAGTTATTTAGCATTAAGTTTGCTAAAAATAGGCCTGAGGCCTTATGGCCTTAGACAGATTAAGCTGTTTCTCAGGTGGTGAAAGGGCAAACTTCTCTGCCATTATGTCATTATTGAGCTATATCTCTCTGAAGGTAAACTTATGTGTTTAAAAAAATAAAATTATAATACTCAGCACCTTAAAAGAAATCACTATTGTCACCTACCTGTGTTTTCCTGTCTTTTTGTCCTACCTGCCTACAATGTGGTAAGTATTAGAAATGAACATTCTTTGTTTCCCAGACTTATAAATAAATCATACACTTTTGTTCTGTCTGCTTTTCTTCTGATTGCACATCAGCAAGTGATTGCAATTGCTTCAGCATAGATACGTTTTTGCAGAGTACATCCCACAGTCAAACAGAACTTTCACATTTCTGTTAAGAAAAACCTCTGTGTAATTTTATTCCTGTTTCATGTTTCTAGAAATCCTTCCCCTAACCTTTTCTGAAAAGCATCAGTGTCTATAATGCTAGAGTTAAAAGCATCAGCTTTCTCACTGTGGCAATTAAGCTGCTCTGTGATTAGCAGTGGGTTATGCAATAGACTAGGAGACATTGCATCTACCCCTCTGCTTTTTCTCCAAGGGTTAGTAAAGTAACCTTTTATTTTATCAAGGACAGAAGCACCCTGAGAACCCGTATAAATCTATGGTCCTGGAGAAAATACAACTGCCATAAATACCATTTTTTTTTTTGCAGAAGCTAATGTGTATGTAGCTTGTAACTCAGTCCAAAGCTTTTGGAAGTGAAAATCTTTTTCACCGGAAAGCATTAGTGATGAATTTGGTACTGTGCAGGTACTGTAATGAGTACAAAGGAAATGCAATAAATGAATATTAGCACAAAATTTTTACTTCAACAGGTTTATTTCTTCAGTAGGTATTTATTCTTTAGCAGATTCATCATACATCATAGCCTGGCACAATATATTAGTAGGATACAGCTTTTACACCAGGCTATATACATTTGTACCAACTTTTGTTATGTTTTGAGGGGTTTTATAACTTTGTTCTCAGGCTTTCCCTTGGGCTATGCCTTGGGTGAAACAAACCTTGATGCAGGAACAGCATTTAATTTTTAAAAAACATTCTTAAAAACCTGGATCGCTCTTTTCTTTTAGATCAAATTGTGGCAAGGTGACATCAATGACATCATTCTGCTAACAGCGGAGCAACATCTCTCCTGCTGTGTTACTTTCTAATTCCTACTCTGACAACCCCTCTCCTCCTCCCTCCACCCCCTGGTCTGCCCCTCTGGCTAGATGTTTGCAGGTTAGGCAATGAATGAGGAAGCATTCACTCCCTAACACTCTGTGATCTGATTCCACAAATAGTTTCCCAGGCACAGAGTCCAGCTAAGATCAATGAGATCATTCACATAAGCAAATAAAGATTTGCGGGATCAGGCCCTTGATCGTCTCCTCTTTTCTCTTGGGACTAATGTCCTTTCCCAGCACCACCATAACAACACACTTTGGCATCTCTTACTGTTTTCCTTCCAGTTTGACCATTCAATATTTTTTCCATCCCTTAGCTTCCTTGAAAGTTCCATCTATCCTTTGCTTTCCCAAAGTTTGTTTGGGAAAAGTGAAAACTCAGGTAAAATTAATTAAAATGGTTGTTTCCTCTTATGTTTGATTACTGGAGCATGATTCTTCTCTGTATCATGAAGTGTTAGTACGTGCTTCCTCCAGAGGCTTTCTATCCTGCAATGGTTTAGCTCCCATGCTCACTATGCCACAGAGAATTATCATTATTACTGAAAAATTATTTCTTTACATCTATGCACATCAAGAGCATCATTTTTACAGTGGGTTGCATCATGTGATGTCAGAGGTTTAAAGAAAACAATTTCTTAGTGGGAAAAATAGAGAAACCACCAAAGAGCCCAGCGCTGCTTCATTTGAAATCAACAGAGATTTGGACATGGAGTTCAGCGGGAACAGAATTAGCTCCCAAGACTGTAAGACCACACAGCCCCAGAGAGCCTGATTTACACAAACACTTCTTTCTATAAGAAATAATATATTCCCCAAAGCAGTAAGGAGAAGAGTCTGTAAATGCTTAAGTGCTTCCTCCTGTGCCACCAGTACCTTGTTGCCCCCACCCAGTCTTTTTTATGGTGGGCTAGAAAGGGAAAAGGAGAGACTTTCAGCACCCAGAAAATCTCTCTCTGATAAGAAGTGTTTTCAGATGGGGTTCCTGTGAGATCAGTGACAAGGGAGGAGTCACATAACAGAGGGCTTATGGGGAAGGAAAAGGTGTGCAGCAAGAGGCTGTGGGAAGGGACAGAGTGAAACAGTGCTACAGTGCTCCATTTTGATATTCAAAAGTTAAGGCTTGTCCTACATTTGTTGCTTTGGTAGAAGCCTGCAAATTATACTCAGCTGTCACATGGGCACCTGTAAGTGCACAGAATTGTTAGCAATGGATGTGCAAGAACCCTGACAACCTCCCAAAGTTCCTCCAGAAGTCTTCTGATGGAGACGGGACTCTGGCAAAGACTGAGTGTTTTGTGGAGAGGCAGGAGGGCCATGAGCAGACTCACCTCCGGTCATGCCATGGCTGAGTGCAGCCTATGTGGGTTGTTAAGGGCTGAGAGGGGTGTTTCATCTACCATGTCGGCTGCCTGAACCTGCCAGTGTGGTCAACAGACTTGACTGTGTATAGATACAGGTACAAAAATCCAGTAAGTCTCTCTGTTGACGTGCCTACAGATAGTGTTGTAGACAGGCCATAGAAGTGCTATATTCATCCCGAGATATAGAAAAATAAGAAGAGATCCCTATCTGAACAGCCCCTCAGCCTTTCAGGACAGTGACCCATCCTTGCTCTTATGTGACGCCTCCTCTGAGATGTCTTTTTCCCTTATGAATGGAGCTGGGTTGCCAATCCAATGGTGCAGCTAGAGAGAAAATCAGCAGACATAAGTCACAAGCTTTGGAAAGTTCTGCAAATGTAGTCCTGCCATTTACCTTAATGTATTATATTTTATTCTGTTGCATTATCCTTGAATGCCTAAGTTAGCCTGTATTATGGCATTATTTATTACTGGCAAGTTATTGGCTACGCGGCTGTATTTCAGTACGGAGAAATAAGAAAATGTGTACAAATTGTGTACTGGCTGTTCCCGGGCTTACAACCATCATATTCCCAATGGACATGTTGACAAAGATTTTAACGGTTGTGAACCAGCTATTTCTGTGCTCATGGCTATTAGAAAGTCTCCACCGAGAAGCCAAAGGAGTTTATAATGGTCATGAACCAGCTATTTCTGAGTTAATGGTTATTACAGATTCCTGAGAAATACCAGTGAAGTTTATCATGTTCACAAACTGAGTGTTTCTGTCTCACAGTAACTATAAACTCTACTGAGAAAGTGAAAGAGTTTGTAGTGGTCACACATGAGCTATTTCTAGGCTCAGCGCTATTAGTAACTCAGATAAGAAGCCAAAAGTTCACAAAGTGGTATTTCTTTCGCCCCTGGCAAACTTCATGTAGAAACTGATAAAGCTACTAATGTTTCTCAGAAAACCACACTCTAATTCACAATAACACCTCTCAGAGTACTACAGTGGCACAAAATCTCTGCTCTGCTTAGAGCCACTGTGGCAACTTGCCAGGAGCCTGAGGGCTGCAACTCATTTATATATGCATTTACATAAATTTACATGAATTTTGTGTCAATTTGTATTCCATCAATGTTGCAATGAAAACTATACTGAAGTGAATAAACAACATATAGTTAACTGACTAACACTAACACCATTTTTCTATTTTTCATTGTATTTCCTTTCAATCTCATTTCCTTTTCAGCTTTCTAATGTCTATTCCTTAGCTGGATTGACTTCCAATCTTGGACACAGTCTGTTTCGTAGGGTAAAGAAAAACACTGTTTCATCTATGTTTGATGGCAGGGAAGCATGGGGTTGTGGCTTCAGCAAATTGCTGATGCTGTACACTTAGCAATCTCCCCAACCACCAGCAACTAATATACATATTAAAGAGGGCAGTGCTAGCACAGTCCCTTGCTGACCTCCAAATGTGAAGCCCTCAGAATATTCATGAGATTTTAAATATACACATTAAAAAATCCTGAATATCAGAAATAGTAGGTCTCTTTGAATGAAAATGACTGTAAAAGTAGAGTTTTTGAGATAAAAATATCTCAGTGCACTGAATTAATCATTTAATAGCAGAGGTCCCCTTTGTGACAGGATCTATTAGGAATTAATGGACTTTGATGCCATTATGTACATTTGCCTTCTCTTTAGGATGCACAGTTTATATAGTGCTTCATTATTCTTCAGTGCAGTTTTCAACAAAGGCCGCTATGACTTCAGATAATTATCTCTATAAACCACAGCCTCATATTCCACTTTCTGCTATCCTCACAAAACCACTGGCTTCGAGATGAGAAGAATTCCTCACTTGTTGCTTGAGGGTATGACAATATTTTAAAGTGGAGATGGATTTAAATCTTTTGTGGCTTTGCCCTGGTCAGGTATCAAGAAAATAGCTTCAAAGACTGAAGATCCCTCTGCAATTATAAAGCACTCAGATGGCTGATAACACTTCCTTGAGAAACCTTGCTAGGTTAGAAGTGATGGAAGAGGCTACAGCTAACCACTGTTAACTTCAGTGTTTTTAAATGCTGCAAGTACAGTTTACTTTGGCTAAAACCTATTTTAAAAATGTTTTCCAATTTCTACTATTATAGTCCAGTTAGCATGTAACTTGTGTTGGAGAACAGCTACAGTAACAAAAGCATTTTTAACAGCATTGCTCACCTGAGTGACCAGGCATTCACATCTGGGCCTGTATCATTGGGGTACATGTAACACCTTCACTAGAAGTGGAGGCTTTAAAACTTATGCTTTAAATTTCAAAGGAAAAAACATTAAGCACAATAATGTTGTAAGGTAAGAATTTACTGAGTTGGACCAAAAGTCCTTTAGTCCAGGATCTTATCTGGCTGTGTGGAGGTCTTTCTGATATGTGTTCTTTGATAGAATTCATCTGGAATGAAGACCAGGAACAAATGCACAAGGAAAAGAACAGCAATTTGGTTACCAAACTGTGAGGTTTCCTATGCTTGGCATCTGGCTGTCTAGTGGTCTTTGGAATGAGGACGTCCTGATATCAGGTGCTGGAATCAACATCTTAGTATGGAAGAGTCCTGATAGATTTTTATTGCATGACTTCCTTTAATTGCTTTTTGAACCCATTTGCAGCTCTGTCCTACCAATTTTACATTAGAAGGAATAGTGAAAAAACATTAGTTTCCTTTCCCTGCTGTCTTGGTTTCAGTTAGGACAGTTATTTTTCCCTCCTAGTAGCTGGTAGGGTGCTATGTTTTGGATTAGGATGAGAAGAGTGCTGATAACATGCTGATGTTTTAATTGCTGCAGAGCAATGCTTACACTAAGCCAAGGACTTTTCAGCTCCTCACTCTGTCCTGCCAGCGGGCAGGCTGGGGGTGCAGCAAAAGCTGGGAGGGGACAAACCCAGGACAGCTGACCCAAACTGGCCAAAGGGGTATTCCATACCATCTGACGTCATGCTAAACAATATATAGGGGTGGCTAGCCAGGGCGGGGGGCCGGCTGCTCGGGGTTGGGCTGGGCATCGGTCAGCGGGTGGTGAGCAATTGCATTGTGCATCACTTGTTTGTACATATTATTATTATTATCATTATTATTTTCTATCTTAATAAACTGTCTTTATCTCAACTCACAGGCTTCACTTTCCCGTTTCTCTCCCCCATCCCAGAGAGGGAGGGGGGAGGGTGAGCGAACGGCTGTGTGGTGTTTAGCTGCCAGCCGGGTTAAACCACAACACCTGCAAAGTCAGTGGGAGTGAAACAAACAAGGATTTAGATAGGGAGCTTTTAAGCCAATTGAACATACACAAAACATGGGACTAGACAGGACACACCCAGGGGTGCTCCTGGAGCTGTTTCATGTCACTGTGAGGTCACTGTCTGTGATCTTTTGGAGACCACAGCCTTAAACAGAAAATCTAAGTCAATACACAGTGATAGGCTGAGCTTTATGGAGATATATACCTATGCTTAAACACTGCCTTGCTCCTCATTAACTCAAAATGAGTTTTGAACTCAAAAATTAAATGACTTTCACAATCATTCTATGGGGAAGGGAAGTATCCTGCTGGCAGAGACAGGCAAATGGAAGCACCACGTGACTGCAAGACTGAGCCAGGACCACAGAAGTAGGAAGATGAAGATGTATCACTGAAGATGGGGCAGGCAGAAGCTGGTCTTAAATGCTTTTTTGCAAAGTGAAAGCCATAATAGAGTCTTTTACTGCAATATATTTCAGACAAGAATGAGAAGGCAGTAAGAGCTCTCTCCCAGTACCTTTCCTCCCAGTCCCCAGAAAGTTTTGTAGGCTAGTAAGGTACAGAGGCAACATACCTTCTGTGCTGCTGCTGTAGCAGTCTGCAGGACATTGTGCCCACTTCAGATGTAGTGCCCTCCAGAGCTCCAGCTACATCACTTAGGATATCTGTCAGTCTTGTACTCTAAGAGATTTTTTTTTTTTTTTTCTGACATCGGCACTTCAGGGAAATAGCCTTCCCCTGTTTTAAAAGATGTCCCTCATTTCAGTGTTGCACAGGGAAAGAGAAGATTGGATCAGTCAGTCAAACCATCAGACATTCACAGTGCAATGCTAAGCAATATAAATGTTGATTAAGTCTTGTTTTAAGTGCAAAATCCACCCTGGAGAAATCCTTTAACAAAAAGTAACTACTAAGCTCACAAGAAATAAGGTTCTTCCTTCTGTGTTTGGAGATTACACTGAATTGAAGGCTTTTTAATACAAATAAATAAATAAATAAAATCATGGATTTGCTTTCATGCTTTAGATTGCTGCTTAAAACACAATATTGCTTCACAGTTCTGCTTGGTAATACCAATAAGCAATTTAATGCAAGAAAAAAAAAAAATGGAAAAAATATTAATAGCTATATAAAAAGCAAATGGTTGACGTACACAGGCAGCAGACAGTTGTGAAGTGACTGAACACTATGCAAGGTAGAGTTTTGATATGTGGTATCCAGACAGTTTCTTGTGATGGAACCAGGATGTTTTCAGAGAGAATCCTTACTGCAGCTCTCTAGAAATATCCACCTGGCTCAGTAGCTCATGACTAGAGAAGTGCACTTCCTCTGGGGTTCTCAGCTCCAGGTGCAGCCAGAGAGAAACAGGCTCCCCTGGAAATCCAGGTAATGACATGGGGAGGGTGGCAGAGGACAGTGGTAAAGTATTTGTGGAAAAAAAATGGGTTTGGATTCTACCCATTTCTGTGCCAACACACTGCTTGAAAGAAGAAGAATCTAGCTAGAGAGAGGTAGGGACCTGGGGGCAAGCCAGGGAGGTGCTAGGAGTGCTCACTCAGAGTAACATCTTAGTGGTTTGATCTCATCTTTGTTGAAAGCTGTTTAATTTATGAAAGCATTATGGCTTGAATTCAAGGTCTATACACTGAATCACAGCCAACAGCAGTTTAGAATCAGAGAATATCCTAAGCTGGAAGGGTCCCACAAGGATCATCAAGTCCAACTGTTGGCTCCGCACAGGACCACCCAAAAATCAGACCCTGTGTCTGAGAGTGTTGTCCAAACACTTCTTGAACTCCGGCAGGCTCAGTGCTATGCCCACTGCCCTGGGGAGCCTGTCCCAGTGCCCGACCACCCTCTGGGTGCAGAACCTTTCCCTAACCCCCAGCCTGACCCTCCCCTGTCCCAGCTCCATGCTGTTCCCTCGGGTCCTGTCACTGTCCCCAGAGCTCAGAGCTCAGCGCCTGCCCTTCCGCTCCCCTTGAGAGGGAGCTGCAGGCTGCCATGAGGCCTCCCCTCAGTCTGCTCTGCTCTGGGTTGAACAAACCAAATTAACCTCATCCACTCCTCATATATCTTGCCTGCTAGACACTCCACCATCTTCATACCCTGACTTTGTATGTTGTCTAATAGTTTTATGTATTTTTTATATTGTGATGCCCAAAACCGCATGCAGTATTCAAGGGGAAGCTGCAGGACAATCCCTTCCCTCAGCCAGCTAGCAATGCCTTGCTTGATGCGCCCCAGGGTATGATTGGCCCTTTGGGCTGCCAGGGCACATTGACCTTTCGAGTCCTGCATCCAAGTCATTTATAAAAACATTGAAGAGAACTGGCCCTAAAATGGAGCTCTGCAGAACCCCACTAGTAACTGGCCACCATCCTGATGTAACCCCACCTAGTGCAACCCTTTGAGCCTGACCTGTCAGCCAATTGTCCACACAATGTATTATGTATTTGTCTAGCTGTATGCTGGACATTTTGTCCAGAGTTTACATTTCATGTAAGTCATCTCTTGTAGGAGAAGTGCAACTAGATTTCCTTCTATGCTCAGTTTCTTCTGGTATATGGAGATTACCTCATTCCATGCACCTAACACGGGCTGAATATTTTCTATATGGGAACAATACTTAATCCTTGTTGTATATATAGCGTCTGATATATGTATTGGTCCTGTACAACATAAAGCAGTCGGATGTGACAGGGGTCTGTGACTGGGTTAAGGCACAATTTCTGTATTTTCACTTGGCTGACTTCTTACAAACTATGACCGACCAGTGACTCAGTGGCCACATTCTGACAGCAAGTTGGCATATACCCACTCAAAGGCAGAAACTATCACTTTCTTCAAGGAATAAAGAAATGATTTCACATGGATCAGATCAGAGTGATTACCATAAGACATATCACAATATATACAGAAGTGTCTCGGTTATAGCAGACTCTCAGATGTAGGCCTGCATACAAATGGAGCAGATGATTCAAATAAGTCTAATGTAACTCCAAAAGAAGAATGCTGAGAAAAAGATATAATGAGTAATGTGAAAATACAGTAAATAACTTTTTTCTTTTTTTCTGCAAAGGCAACAAAAATATTTTTGTCTGCTGTCATGTCAATAGATCGCTTGATTGTGATCTAAGCTAGGAAGTGCTATCTTCCTAGCTTCATGCATAGCTAAAATGATAAATCTCTTTGTGAAGAAGATTTAGGTATAGCAAACACAATATTAGTGTTCTTTCAATTAAAGATATAAAAATTGACTTGAGAGAGTATTTTCTCTTTCACCGTGGATGCCTCAAGCCATGGAAATTCATGACTACTACTGGTAGTTTTCATCCCTACACTGCTGATACAAGACTTTGCAGCACCATGTTGCAGAAACAGTTGTGTAGGCACAACTAGGGGAATAATGAGCAAGGTTGGGAGAAGTACAAGGTTGGGAGATACGGATTGGGACAGGGCAGATGGGAACTGTTTAAGCAAGTTTTATCAAGGCAGGAATATTTCAGTAGTTATTTCAATTAGTTGTCACTATTTCACAGAAAAAAAAAAATAGAAATCTTCAGGCTTGTACTCACAAGACAATTATCTCTGTGCTGCAGCAGGATCTCTATCTCTCTCTCTCTCTCTTTGCAGGATCTAAAAAATATTTTCCATTTCAATCTTTTGATCCTTAGAAGAGAATTACCAAATTGCAAGTTCTGTGCTCTTTATGAATGATCGAAAGGATAAATTTAACTGCTACTTCTGTTCATTTCACAAAATGCTCAAAATTATTATAACTTTAAACTGGGACAAAAATTTTGCCAAAATCTATGATAGGAAACATAAGTTTAAGTAAAGAATTATTTGGTAAGAAAGGTTGCTTTTATTTGAAGAAATATGATGACAAAGCAGAACACATGGAGAGGGATTTCTCGCCTATGTGTATTTTAACTCATAAGTTCCTGATTTCACATTAGATTACAGCAAGAATTATATTATGCAGTCTTGATCATGTTCTTTGAAAGGTTTATCAGGAAACCGTGAGCATTACTGAAGTATTACAAAGTAACAGAGGCCTTGGTATGGATTTTTGAATCTCAGGATGAATGTTTGACATTGAGGAATTCTACAAACTGTGTGTAAATACTTTAGAAACAAGCCCAATGTTCTACCTTTGAATACCATTCACTTAATGGAATTCAGTTCACACTGCTGGAATGTTTATTCCAATTTCTGCAGCAGAACAAATAATTTTTTGTTTCTTGGATAGAGGTAGACCTACTAAATATGGTAAAGCTTGAGTCCCGATTAGAGCAAACCTCTTCCACATTATTATTATTATTTTATGAATCAGTTACAATGAGGTATTGAAATGTATTCATACTGACTGTAACTCCCATTTGAAATAACATACTGAGACCTAGGGTAATTTAATTATATATATGAAGTTAACACTAAAAATAGTGTTAGAACAGATAGTTTTTCTGTTTTTTTTTTTTTTTTTTTTTTTTTTTGAAACGAAGCCTGGATTTGGTGGGAGATTTTCAATTCATTTTTTGTCCTTTAGTTACATTTCATAAATATGATTACCAAAGTCCTTTCATTTATTTATTTATTTATTTATATTACAGATAGTTTTCTTTCTCCTACCCTTGAATATACTTTATGTCCTTTATAACAAACATTTACTGTGTTCAGTATTTTACAGGATAGATCCCTATTAGCATAGTACAGAGAACAGGATAGTTCTCTACAGTTCATTACTGATAGTGCAATGAAGTGCTCTGTTTATTTTAGACCTCACATCACACTTGTCCCCAAAGTATCTTAGCAGTGCAGTGCTTGAACTTATCTACCTGTGAAAAGCAAGATTGCTTCTTCTTATGCATGTGCTAGTGCCTTATCCAGTGTAGCATGTGATGTGTCAAGATATGAAATTTCCACTGCTTCCCAGGAGGCTGTTTTACCTTAGTAGATCTCCCTGGCAAGTAGCTTTAGCCTGAGATGCAAGTTAATTTTGAGCTGATAGTCTGAATTTTTTTCTTCACTATTAGAAAGCTTTCTGAAAACCTCCAGTATGCACCTGGAATGCGAATGTTCATTTATTGGGATGAGAAAAAATCTTGAAATCATCTTCTGCTGAATGCCCCATCAACACTACTAGGTCACAAGAGTATGGAAATTCAATGAGTGGTGACTCATGTGCCTCTGAACTCCCATTCTGTCAGCAGTTTCCATTCTTCTGCTTCACTGATGTAAATAAGAATGAATCTGTGCTGATTTACCAAAGGAGAACTTGGCACTGCAGTGTCCTTGTTTTGCTAAATTTAATATTATCTTTTGTTTGTGTCCTTGTTTTGCAAAATTTAATATTATTTTTTGTTTGTTTTCTTCCCTTTGTGTTGCATCGTTTGTTTGTTGTGACTAAGATAAGATCCAGGATACAGCTACCTAACAGTAACTTCCAGGCAGGACAGCTGCTGATTTACTTACTGTGAGACACAGAAACACAAGCAATATTGGAAAAACTGGGAAGGCATCACTGAGTAGCATTTCCCACACACACATTGTTAACCAAGGAAAGCAAACAAGGGCACGTAGGTCACATTGGCAGCTGAGGACCTGAGTCTCCGTGAGCTCTGGGTTCCCTCTCCCCAGGTCCCAGGTAGCTCTGGAGCAGCCTCCCAGTTTGTCTCACGCCTGTGGAAAGTCAGAAGTAGAAAATACCATTTTCTAAACTGGCTTGTTACTCTGGTCATAAGGAAATCAGATTTGAAAAGTGGTAAGTATGCTGCATTATTCCTACGATTGCATGTCTGAGCGTATCCAAACAAGTGTATCACTGCCCTGGCATCACTGCTAAGAAGAGATCAGAGGGGATTACGAAGTATTTTGACATAATAATAGCTAATCAGCTGGGCAGACTCAGACTGCCCTGATCAGTAGAAAAGGTAATGGGATTACTATCAAAAATTAAATAAATAAATGGAAAGAGCACGCTACTCACTGTGCACACAAAAGCAGACATGACAGTTTGGGAACATATGTTACCTCACATAGATTGTTTTTAAAGATTTCACCAGCTAATTCACTGTAAAATCTGTGGAATATGGGAATCAAGCTTTAAAATACAGGGGAACCATTAATGTACACTTGTTACTAAATAAATCCAGTGATGAAAGAGAACCGTACAGCAAATTGGTTCCAGTCTTTCCCATTGGTGCAAAGCAGGAGGTGCAAGTGTTAAATATTTGGTATTGATCACCGAGACTCAATCTGACTAAAGTAATCTGAGGAGCCAGTCTAAGGGGTGCCCAGATTGCCCGTCATTTGGCAATGCTGCTAGCAGATGATGGTGTTATTGACTGTCGTTCACGTTGTTTATACATTTCTCTGAAACAGTTAATTTTAGCACAGTGGGAATGAATGTCTTGCTACAAGTAGGACAGTCAGAATGAATGGTTTCATGGGACTTTTAATTACTTTCTTTTGTGTTGTCATCAATTAATAAATGCAGGAGCAGTTTTGCTACTGTCAGAAGACACTTTCAGTGTTGTTTGAAGAGGATAGCTACAAAAAGCCAATTAAAGTGAATACTTCTGTGAATAAGGTTCTTTTCATGATAGCGTACACATTTTTTTCTTCTTGCTCTTCAACAGGGAATGAAATCTCTTTAATGGTGCACTGCATGAAATATTACCTTTGTGATCCGAATGCACTGCAGCCTCTTAGAAATACGTTCCTGCTTCCTTGTACAAGCAACAACGTGCTGATGCTTTTCATGACAGTACCAAGAAACCCTAAGCTGACAGTATTTCTGTTCTCAATTCTTTTATAATGCCTGATGTGTCTATTGTCAAAATGGAAAAAAAAGTATTTTTGGTACCTCTGTTACTATTGCATTGGAGGACCTTATAATCTTCATATCTGTAGGATCAAAATGCTCCAGTGAAGTACCATGATCCCTCACAGGGACCTCCCCGTGTCTTTACGAGTAGTCTGGAGCTTGCTTATCCTGGTGAATTGCTAGGGTGATTCCTGCCCTGGTTCTGACCTAAATCATCTACTACTCTCCTGCTCCCTGGGAAGGGCTTGGGAGCTTTACAGAGATGGGATCATTTCCCACAGGCAGGCTGGAGTGTGTGCAAACTTCTAAAGGCAGAGAGCATTGAGTACACGATCAGTTGTAAGCCAATTGGATTCAATGCCAGAGTACAGCTCATGGCATGTTTAATTCTCTAGTAAAGGAATTAAATAGTGCCCTGCTTAATTCATCAGACCCCTCTTCACACAAAGGTTTGAGTTGCTACTGATGTAAAAGAGTGCTTGGGTAAGTAAAAACTACTTTAAAGCCCCAACTACTGTCATAAATAGGGAGATACTACTGACACCTATGACAATGACAAGTGCAACAATGGTGTCTCTGGAATATAGAATTATATACTCTATAGAAACCATATAAAAGTAATGGAACACTATTACTAATATAAAGCCACCTAGGTTACAAAAACTCATTACTAAGTATCTTGCATTTCTAAGGAAGTGCAAATAAATGACTTTGCACTTACTGAGTTACCTAAAGCCAGTGCAGGCTGGGGCAATACAGATGAGTGACAGACACATTTCAATAATGTCTTTGTTCAGGCATATGACCCTACCAAAGAGTGGAGATAAATGCCCTCTAAAGCAAATTTGAAACCAAGAGGGCCATGTTGCTGTGCTTTAGTATGTTTTCTCCAACTTCTTTCTGAAGCTTCAGTGAAGTATCATTTAGACTGCTAAGCTCTCGGGTGGCAATTTGTGGTAGGGGCTTAGCCTGTGTTCATAAAAGTGATTAAGTGGAATGGAAGATATCAGTGGAATAGTATAAACCTCTTGTGAATAAGATCCAATAAAGCATTTTAGTCCTACTGTGCTGATTTAGCTCGGAAGTCCAATATTATTCAGAGGGTTTAGTCCTCATAAACTCCCTGTCCTCGGTACAAAGGTTCATTAAAGATGAATAGCATTAGCACTCTGTTTTGCAGCTGATCCACATAAATAAAATGTAAACAAAATGGAACTAGCCAGAGCTTATTTTCTCAGCTGTTTTCTGATGCTTTTTAATTTCAGAGGAAATTGAGCTGAACATGGAAATTGCTAAGCTATTTTTTATGTGAAATCTTTCAAAGTATTTATTTGGACAATATAAAATGCATACTCTTTTCTAAAATTCTGAACTCTTAGTTATTTTGCACTTGCATGAAGCTTCTTTCAATGCTATGAAAAACAATAAATCTTAAAATTATTTACAACAGATATAAATTGTCAGAGTGGTGTCACAGTGAGGTATAACAATTCTTTCGTTTTTACGGATGGGGTAATTGATGAGGATAGCAGTTAAATGGACCTAAATTAGCCTACATTTAGGTGATAAATTACATGTTCTTAAGATTTTGTCTTGCTTTTTAGTTATAGTAATATCGATACTGAGTGAAAATATACTAATTCAACAAATTGCACTTTCCAACTCACTGAAAGGGATCCGTTAATAAAATGGCTTAGAAGTACTTTCTCCTACTGCAAGATCTCAAAGTCCCATCAAACATATACCTTTCTCAAAATGCAATTCCATGGCTGCTCTCCATATTATTTCCCTTGCTTTGTGACTACTTCTGTGACTACATCACCTCCTGTCTTCTCATTCTCAGGTGCATCTGGTACACAGATATGTACTGAATATATGCTGTATATACAGACATTTCCCAGGACCGGGTGGGGCAACTCATTGACTATCTGATGTTGTGGGAGCCAAAGAACTAGCGTTTTAGATATCGCCTCTAGGTCATTTCCTGTGCAGGCAGCAGTCAGCCTTTATTGATACAGGCACTGTCTCCTGCACTGTAAATATAGTCAGCTCAAGGATGAAAGGAACAACCAGCACTGAGACAGAGCATAGGGACCTGATAGCCTTCCCTGTTCTATCTCTGACACAGACCAGTAACTGGTGATGAGGGGATGGTATGAGAACAAGCAGAATATAATGAATGCTCCTTAAATACACTTTTCAGCAGCTGGGGGCTAGGGTCTACCTAGCACAGAGGTGCTATCTTGCCTCTTAGTAGCTCACAATAGCTTTTCTTCTGGGAATCTGCAAAGATAGCTTTTTTTTTTTTCTTTCTTTTTTTTTTTTTTCTTTTTTTTTGGCTTTCTACCACTCTGCAGCAGCCACAAGTCCCATAGTTTATTACGTAGCACATGATAAACAAACAAACAAAAAACTCATGGACTAGAATTGCATGGAACTTCCAAAATGCAGTGGCATAGTGGATTTATTCTACTGAGCATGGAGGATGTACCCCTTTTTTTTTTTTTTTTTGTGGAGATCAGCTAGCAGGTGCAGATCTACCTATGGACTTGCCTATAAACCCATTCTTTTCTCTTATTACCCATCCCTCTGCTGTAGCACTTTCAGATGTGGCATTTGCTTTCTTGCAAATAATATGGATGTCAAATAATATGGGTGCAGTAGGGTTCATCTGATAGTTTATGTATGCATTTCCTAAAACTAATCGCTAAGGACTAATTGCGCCTGCTGAAGAACCTTGTCAAAGAAGGTTTCAATTAAAATAGCATGACCTCAGTTAAGATGCCACTTTACGCCGTTTTTTACCTCTCAGCAGGATGGAATTTTTTTTTCCCCAAGCCCTCAAAAACAAAGCCAGGAGATTATGAAGGACAAGTAAGGGAACAGAGTCTATGGTCTAGCTGAGAAGAGACCTATTTTCCTCACCTAAGAAAGTATACTATGCACTGAGAAGTAAACCATACAGGGAAGCTGTATGCAAAGGTGTTACAGCTTCCAGCATCACAGATAATGCTCTTGCAGCATTTGTATGCCTCATAGTTTTTCTTGAAACCTGGTAGAAATGGGATCATTAACTATTTTGTTCCATATTGCATCAGCTGACATTGTTAGCCTGTACTATGTTTCTAAACACGTGTCCGTGAAATGTCTCAGAGGGGTTATAATGTCTCACAAATTCAGCATTTTCTGAAGAAGCTTTTTATTTTTTCTCTTCCTCCTGGGAATCATTTTTGCAGTGGGTGATCAAGAAGCATGAAAAGCTGAAAATAAAAGGCAGAAAGAAATAAGCAATTGCAGACCACATTGTTTTATTAATTTTCTGAGAAAGTGCTCTAATGCAACTGTGTAGTGTTTAATTGTACTTACTGATATTTTGTGAGATGTATTTTGTTATTCTAAAGGCTTTAATAATACAGATGCAACATTCTGTGACTGAGGAATAAAAAGGTGATATATATGACAGAAAACACAAAAGCTGCCAAAAATACTGTACAAATCACTTTTTACTTTATTGTGATATACAAAGCAAACATACAAGATGCTTTACTACAAATGCTGAACAGCTTCATTCAGCATTTTGATGTGTTCAGGCTAATATGCTATTCTGCTCTACTAATTTGATGTTATTTCAGAAGAGTAGTGTTCTCTCAGTTAATTAATACAAGTGAATATGAATAGTATTTTTTTTTCCTGCTGGAAAAAAAAATATTACTGGAATGATGTTACTAGAAATAGGCTTGTCTGCAGGCTGAGGGAAAATAGCAAGTACCTGGAAAAACAACATAAAGGTAAAAATGCAGCCAGAAGCTAAATCTCTCTGCAGGATATTTCTGTGGCATCTACCATTCCTGCTTCCTCCCTGATGGAGCTTTGAAATTCTCAGCAATTTCCAGCTCTCAGTGTAAGTAGCATAAAGCTATTAACATATGCTCTGATAAGAGGACCAAAACAATTGTACCAGAGAAATAACACAGCATGCCTTCTGGAGTGCAGAATAAGTGCTACCTTCACACATCGGATTCATCGGGACACAGTGAGGTATCTAATAGCAACACATTCCTGCTCTTTGTCTCTCTTATGTGCCTATTCTCATACACAAATACCTACAAAAGACTCCTCAAAGTTCCCATTGATCAGTCAGTGTGTGTGAGCAGGAAGCATGGCTCTCTGTAGTATTTTTAGGGGCTGGCTTGCTGTACAGTTCTCTTAAGAGCAGGAGAGAACAGCTTTATTGCTACTGAAATCAGGTATAGATCTGGCTTTTTATTTAAATATACAACTGTGGCATTACATCCATAGAACAATGTGATGGGAAAAAAAGAAAAAGAAATAAAAGGTGGGGCACAGTAAGTTAGAGGAAAATAATAGATCCAAAGAGATGAGACCATAGCCCTTTTCCCTACACCATTCTCATCTCCTCCTCCTCCTTTCTACTGGTCTTACATGACTAGTCTTAACTAGGACAAGAGGTTTTTTTTCTCCCCTTCTGCCAGTCTTCTTCTCTTTCAAATATTCCTAAATATCTCTTTCAATCAGTATCTTTCCTTTACCTTTCATTTCCTTTCCTTGGACATTTTTCTTTGGCTGTTACATATTATTTTCAGGGCTACAAGATGCATTCCTCTGAGCATCCTCCTTCTCATGAGCTGGGATGATTTATGCATTCCTTGATCAGGAAAACTAGAATCACAGTAATTGTATTGCAGTTTTCTGGGTGTTTTCCATCTCCAGGAAGATGCTTTTAGTATGGCTGTTCTCCTGCTCTTAAGCCAGGTAATATTATGGACTTCAACTGCATAAACACCTGTGGCAGCAAGAAGCAATATATCTGACTGATACAGTTTTGATGGGAAAAGCCAAAAAGCCTCTGTATAAGCACAACAATCCTGGCTAAACTTGCTTTGACCTCAGCTCTGGGGTTTAGCTCTACTCTTGCAATGTAATACTTGCTACTGCATCAGCATTTGCAATAAGTGTATACTGAGGTAACATATTGGTCTCCATCTTCCAGTGGTGCTTGGTACTTTGGTTCATGTACTTGGATTTGGGGGTAAAAATTAGGTATATCCACTTCTAATTGGCAGGCTGGCTGATAAGAAAGAGGTAAAAATCTCTCAAGCCTTACTGGCGCTGGGGAGACCTTATTGCAGCCTTTCAGTACTTAAAGGGGGCCTGTAAGAGAGACGGAGAGAGACTTTTTAAAAGGGCATGAAGTGATAGACAAGAAATAATGGTTTTAAATTAAAACTGGGTAGATTTAGATTAGATATAAGGAAGAAATTATTTACCATGAGGGTGGTGAGGCACTGGTACAGGCTGCCCAGAGAAGATGTGGATGCCCCATCCCTGGAGGTGTTCATGTCCAGGCTGGATGGGGCTTTGGGCAACCTGATCTGGTGGGAGGTGTTCCTGCCCATAGCAGGGGGGTTGGAACTGGATAATCTTTAAAGGTCCCTTCCAACCCAAACCATTTTGTGATTCTGTGATCTTGGGTGTTGATTTGGACCCCACCTGTATGGCTCAGACCCTTATTTTCTGGGGCAGGGAGACTATCTTTGTATGCAGAGTGTGCATAGCTATGTGTGATGGACATCATGCAGAACAGTTTAACCAGACATCTAATCTCGCCTGGAGGGAAGAATGTTTTTTACAGTGTGTGTATTCATTCTTTTATTAATTTAGCTCCATGTTTCTGCACTAGTGGGTAGGAATAAATCTTTATATTGTATTCTTTGAATACTACTAGAAATGCTGTCATCTAAGTTCATCATGCACCTTATTATGCTGTAAACATAGGGAATTTCAAAACCAGACATGCAACTTGTAACAATTCAGGAATACATGTGCAGACGGGTAACTGAACACACACTACACTCTAGAAGCTAATTTGGTATTTATATGCTGTTTTTTTTTAATGTTTATATATATATATATATATATATATATATATATATATTCCCCCCCATGGAAATATGACAACCATGACTACCAACAACAGAAAGATAGTACTTGTATTTCTCATACACATATGATGCCTGAAATGACCTCCTAATATGTGTGCCACAGTAGTGCTAACATTAGTAACATTAGTAACGCTAATCCTCCAGATGTAAATCTTCAGCCTAGTGGTAGACTAAGCAAGAGCAGTAGCTATACTCTCTTTTCCAGACTGTGTGTCCCTGGAGCAGCTCTGCTGGCTCAGGATTTGTGGAAAGGTTGATCAGCTCCACAACATGTGGACATACCCCATGGTGTGAAAAACATAACATTCCCTGCTGCCTGAAAAACTCCAACTGCAATCTCTGCCTCCAGATCCAAACTTGCTCAGCATTTGTGCAGCTGGGATTAGGCTTGGGGCTTGTTTCTGTTTTAGATTTTGGAGGTTTTCATGCTTTTCTTTGAACTCTGCCTACCCCGTCAGTTCAAAGTGGACACTGTGAACATGAAGACCTACAAATTCTAATTAAACCAACTGGCAAAGGAATGTGAACAATCTCAGAAAGACTGTGAAGCAGAGACTGAAAAAACTTGGATTTGGTTTATAATTTAAAATGCAGATTGTGTTATGATCAAAACTTAAATCGAATTCTTACACTCCCAGAGCTTGTATTTTCACTTACTTTAGTTGTAAGGACCCAGATAACCAAGCAGCAGAAAGGAAGCTTTGTGCATTGTAAGGAATGAACACATTCAGGTAAACACAAAACCATTGCTGCCTATCTTGCTCAGCATCACGTCAGGGGCTGTTCACAATTACTTGACCATCCTGGAGACATGGAGCCTTCTGTGACTCTCCTCTCTGAAGGAGGCAGATTTTTAACAACTCCTCTCACCCAAACAGGGAATTGCTTTATTGCACACTGTGACTCAAGGAGACCTGCCTTACTTCCTGCAGTATACCAGCTCAGCTACATTGTTAAGCCCTACCCAGATAAAATTAGAGCTTAAATTATATATGTCTTAGTGGGCCTTTAAGGCAGGGTTTCAAGATGCAACATCACTTCCTTCTGGGAGAAAATGGGGAAGAAAGGGTCCACCTGCTCACTCCCATTCTGCACCAAGGAACCCAGCTATGGGGGAAGGAGAGGAGCAGGCAGAGGTGCCCACCCTCCCGCTTTCTAGGGCAGCAACTTCCCATCAGCCACACTGCTCTGGCTGACGAGTGATTGCATTTGTTTTACTGGAAACCTCAGTTAGTAGGACTAGGGATGTAAGTAGGGTTTTCTGGCTCAGGACCAGCACTTTAAAAACGCTCTTCAGTATTCATACCAGTGTGACACACGTGAAATTGAAAGCAATCTCTGATTTCTTGACTGCCCTCTCTTACCAGAACCCCAAATCTACTTAGTTAGCATTCAAAATGTAACCCAAAAAATCACTTTCAGTGAAACATTCTTCACATGTGACTCAATGAAGATCTTACAGAAGGCATTGAATATCCCAGGAACCAAATCCAGATCATCAGGTAGTGTGAACCAGCATTAGTGAATAATCTTAAATCACAATCAGTTAATTTACTTTTGAACTATGGTAACTGTGTGCCACCAAACAGTATTTTTTTTTTCTCTCGAGATGACTTGGACAAGGAAAAGCTGCATTCTGCTGAAGACTGCAGTCTTTGGATCCTGAACTAAGGCAGTTGCCTCTTCCCTGCGAGAAACCCTGGGTGGCTGGTGCTTTTGGTCTGCGGAGCAGTTTGAAACCCTGGGTCAGTGTGTGTGGTTCTGACACCATTACATTTAATCTCTAGTTTCACAGCATGATAACGTTAAGGGCACAGCATTTGCCTCTGCTGACTGCAGATAATAGAGGCTGAGCAGTGAAATCTTATGTGCTGCAAATTGCTCCAACCCCCCTATCTGATGCTGTGCATTATACTCCTGACTCCCAAAAGAGTTTGCATTTGTCTTCCCTGCCTTTTTTAGAGGTGGCTTGAGACATTTCAGGAAAGTGCATTTTAGGTGACTTATTTTCACAGACTCACATTCTACTCTGATTCTGATTCATTTGCCGCAAGAGATCAGCAAATCTGAAACTGCCGTGCTAAGTCTTCACAACTAAATCATAGAGGGTGGACACGCAAAGTCCTCAAGGCATGGCTGGGGCTTCAGGGTTAAGGCTGCCCAGGAGTGTAAGGGCTGGAGGGAGAGGAGAGATCAATAAACAAGAAGGCATCTGAGATTGTGGCCACGATGATGCTCCTTGGGGAGAAAAGCCCTGGGTCCTTGCCCCTGCTTTTGATGCTGTTCATCTGATGACACTTAATTAGGAAATGCATAAGCAGTGCCAGGAACAGTGCCTTGTTTACTCTCTCACTGCCCCCAGTCCCAGGCTTGCACCAGACAGATGGAAAATGGCCACACCCTTGCCTTGCCCCTGTGGGGTTTGGCGGGCTGTGGGGAAGGGGAACATGTCGGATCCCACCCTGGGCCTGGCCCAGCAGGGAGGGTGACTCAGAGTGCTGTAGGTGAGGCATGGAGGCCTCACCATCAAACCTCAGCAGCTGCGAGCAGGGAGTGTCTCTGGAGCGTTGGTGGGGCTCCTGAGGGTGAGCATGGATTTACTTCCTTGGCTCTGCACAGTTCACATCAAAGTCCTATTTTTGTGGTTGTTTGGACCCTCTAACGAGTGTCGTGGCTTCCACCTGCCTTTCCTTCAGTGAAGGCTGGTGTCACTACAAGATGAGCTTTTGTTTGGATATGGGATCAGGGCACAGTCACGGCATGCCCTTAGACCTGGGCATGCAGAAGGTCTGCATTTGGTTGGACATACAAATAAGGCTGCATCTCCATGTTAAAGAAAGACTATGTGCTTTCATCATGCTGTAGGTAGTCAGCCTAGAAGAAGTGTGTTTAAACAGAGACCTTTGTGTCTTTATTCTCCTGTAGTTCAGGATACTAACTGTTTTCCTAAAGGTAGGCACCCAACAGAAAAGCAGACAGCAGAGTAAGGTACTTAAGGCTCAGCTTTCCTCGGCCAGGTCAGGAAATGTTTCATACTCCCAGGAAAATGTCTTTTTTTTTTTTTTTTTTTTTTTTTTTTTTTTTTTCCCTGCATTATTTTGACATTAATGTCCAGAAAGCAGAGGCTAGCATTCTGGCATTACCCTTTGCCACTGAAGTTCGGTCTCATGGTTGCCGGCTCTCCTGTGGGTCTCACTTCCTCGTCTACACTGTGTCCCAAATTTCCAATCCCAAAGATGAATCAGTGTTCTCTAAGTTCTGTTACAGCATCTTGCTGAGATGTGGGACTCCAAAATGACGAAGGTTGTGTCCCACAGTTATAAAGAGTATACTGAGTACAGTAACCTGTTCTATCTATTGATTTCATTTAGTACTCCACATACACCCTGTTTTTCCACCCTTCACCCCTAACTGACTTGCTTGAATTTGATGAGCAGTGAGCTTCTGAGGAAGACGGTGAACTGTTTAGATGTTTCTGTCTAGAAAGAGGCAGAGAAAACACTCGCTTTTGAAAACTGACCTTGAGTGTTTGGTCTCAAATATGCAGTGCCTCAGGAGACCTTTCAGAATAATCATCTGATGCAAGATCAGTTGGACAAGATCACCAGGGCACAGAGAAAATGTATCTCATTTTAGGCCTGTAAGCAGACATTTCTTGATTTTCAATTTAAAAAGCAATCGGTGCCTCTGGCCACCACGAAGCTGGTCAGTGCAAACCAACATCTCTAAAAACTATTCTGTTGTTAGCAGATGTCAAGTTGGCAGTTGACTCTTGATGATCCTGATCCTGTCCCTCCACTACATGCGTATTTAAACTGTGTTCCTGGATGCATTCTCTGCATTACACTTAATGGTTCTTCCTTGGCTATATGGAAAGTTTAAGTTCCTGTGTCCTCCTGCCCAAAAACCAGGTGAAACAATGCTTGGTGAGGAGCACATGTTAGATGTGTTGGGCAAGACTGCTGATGGAAAGTGCCTGCAATAGTGTGCCTGAAAGTTCCAGTCTAAATCTTTCCCCTAGGAAACGAATGATGTGAATGGGTGCCTCATATACTTCAAAGCAATTCAAAGTAAGTTGGGCACTTAACTACTATGACTACCTAACATATTTAGGAGCTTTAAAAAATCCATTTAATCAATTTAAGTACTTGGAATTTCTCACTGCTAATCTGGCATAAATTCATTGTACAGATATTACAATAGAGTTCAAAATCCTTCTTTTTATCCAGTTTTCCAGTTGCATGAGTGTGTGTGTGTGTGTGCACGTGCATGCATGTGTGTTCAGATTCTGGTGAAAATTAAGACTAAATGGAGCCCATTTTATGCTGTTTGAAGAGCAGACTTACGTTTTTCTGAAATGGTGGTACTGTTTTACCATAGCCCATTTACAGTGTAAAAGAAGGGCACCAATGAGTTCAATTTACATCATATATTATTCCTCAGGAACATCATGATGTTATTATCATCTTCAAATACAACCTTTTGTCCTCAGATTATTATTATTATTATTTTCCTTGAACTTCAATTAAAAATGTTTTTTAGGCTAAACTCTCAGTTTCATTAGCAACGGTAATCTCTCCCAAAGACAAAATTTGATACTAGTGTTCATGGCACACATGAAATATTATGGGATCATCTTTACCATCATGTTCTTCCTGCAGTTGTGACAAAAACACAGTTGATACAGTTGCCTGCACAGCACAAGATCTGTATATTTAATAGATTTTTAACAGGCATTCTAACCCTGCTAAGTTCCTTGAACATGAACATAGGTTTTGTGTTAAAACTTTTATTGCTTTTTCTCTGTGCAGATTTTGCTGGCTGGAAATGCAGGAGTTAACCAATTTAAATTTTGCATGAAGCCTACTAAGTGATCCGACTTAAAGTAAACAACAGTCCGAGCTGCAGTTTTCTTTTTATTAGCTGACCTTGCAAGCTAATAAATTCATCCTGTATTTTTCTGCTACTGCCAATTTGCAGCATACAGGAAACTAATCTTGTACAATAACTACCTTCCTGTACTCAGTTCTTAAATGGAGCCAAATGGATTGGTGGCGGAAGAGCTCCCCAGCAGTTCCTGTGAAACAGTGCTGAGCGCAGCAAGACCTGACAGAGGCTGGTTGCTATTATTGACTTTGACAATGTAATTATGTTCTCATTTACCTCCCTAGCACTTAAGAAAAAAAAAATCCCTCCAGTACAACGACTACAACAATTTTAATGTCAAATTAGATGCGAGATATGTATTTGTAACATGCTAAATATATGGCAATAGCTCTGATTTTTGAGAAGTAAAACACACAAGCAGTAGCCATTATAGCACAATGGTCTTTCATGTGGATCTGGCTTCCACAGCAACACTTCGCTCCAGACAAAGGATCATGCTCAGCAGTGAGTTAATAAAGGATCTGTATTCAGATTAGAAACTCATATGTGCTTTTTAGCATTAAAGATGGATTACTGCTATCAGAGGGTATACTACAAATGAATCTAGGGTCCTTTATTTATGAGCTAAGATCTTTCTATCAAGTTGAGTATGCATATTTTGCATACTTACGAGTGGTTTCTAATTGCACACAGTGAAATCAGTTGAAAGAGCTACCCAAACTTCATTTTTGCAAGGACAAATGCATGCACTAATCCCCAGTGTGCTGTAGCACTGTGGACATGTGCAGGTGGAGTGCATGTATTTGTGCAAGCTGATATTCTCATTTTGCCCTGTGTGGGGAATGGACTTTCAAAATGGAGGTCCCCAATTCGGTTGAGTGAGGTAACTGTCTGGCCAATATGGAAAGGAATGTGGAAAAACTTTATTTTTTTGGGATCTGTCATGAAGCATTTTTATAGCTAGCTTCCCTCTCTCCAAAATTAAAAAAAAAAAAAAGAAAACAAACCAAAAAAAAAAAAAAAAAAAAAAGGACCTCTTGAAACAAAACAGAATAACTCTTTGAATGACATTTTTGAAAAACATGTTTGATTATATAGCTTCCCAACTCTGGTTCTTGATTATGCCTGACTCCTGCTTCATTTACCCTCTTAGAAAAGGTTAAACACTAAGTATGGTTCATATATTGCTCTCTAGGGCAAATGACCACGATAGCTTCCGAGCTGTGGCTGTCATTACTGTAAAGCATTTATGAGAAATCACACAAGCTACTCCACTAAAATGGATACATTTCTCTGGAGCAACATTTATTAGGGCTCTGTACCAGCTGTAGTTATGAATACAGCTGGGCGGATAAAAAAGGAGAGAAAATAGAAATGAGTTTCTATGTTCTTTCAGTGCCATCTTTTAATTTGTGATTTCTTTTAATTTTAAACCAAGACCGGAAGCTGAACTCAGGTCCTGGAGCTCTGCAATGAGTTTCAAATTACACGAAAATATTCTTTATACATGCAGATCTGTGGTAAAGGTTTCTGGGTCTGTTAGGTGAAACAGTTCATTCAAGGGAATGAGTGGTTTTGGATGGAGGTCTTCTCAATTAGTGTCTTAATGGACATTTTCTACTGCATATAGTGGGATATACTCTTAAAAATTCTCCACAGGAACAATTGCTGGAGTGACTCTGGAAATGACAGCTATTGATGGTTAGGAAGGAGGTCTGCAGATAAAGCTGAAACATGCACGCTTAATTTAATTCAAATATAGGAATATTTGCTTTTAAGTAAACTTATCAACTATACATTGTTGGCTTAATCTTCCGCCTTTAACATTCCTCGGTGAGTACCTTTAAGCTCCCAGAGCAAGTCTTTTAAATGAATATACTTTACTTTGCACTCATAGAATGAATCACAGAATCACAGAATGGTTTGGGTTGGAAGGGACCTTAAAAATCTTCTAATCCATACCCCCTTGCCATGAGCAATGTTAGTGCTGGTCTTTTTCAACCTTTGAATTAATTTTGCAACCTTAATATTCTTTAAAAGGTGTAAGGTTTTTGTTGTTGTTTGTTTACTAAAAATAAGCAGATAAAACACCCACAGGAAAAAAGCAGCCCCTTTCCCATAGCTATTTAATCAAACAGAATAATACAGGATTCTGATCTGGAGTTTACTAAGCAGGTTTCAGGCTTCTGGCTCCCCAGGTTTCTGCTGTATCTTCTAATGAAAAAGCTAGTGGCAACTCTGGGCTGTTAATGGCTGTTTAGGCAGCTGATTAGACAAACATGGAACAGGACAACGTACTTTGCCACACATTGCACAGACCACATTGCACAGACGTGTTCTCTGGGCTCAGTTTCTAGTTCTGAAAAAGAGTGTGCTATAGGCAATCCTGCCTGTGCAATCAGCACGTCTCTATCTCTGTTCTCTTCCTACCCAGTGGCCATTCAGCAGAGCTTTTGTTCTCCAACACTGTTTCCTTCTCTCCAAATCAGAGAGAATTTATCACCTCCTTTCACTCGTTCTTCTTCCATTCTCCTCATTCCTTCCTCCTGCCTCTCTCTTTAGCCCCCAGCCCACATCTCCAGGTGCTGATCCTCTCCTGGTCTGTGATTCCTGCTCTCTGCTCATTTACTCTTGACTCTGCATCATCTTCCCCCAAACTTGGAGGCTACCAAGAGAGGAAGGGGAGTACAGCAGCTCACCCTCTGCACCAGGGACTGCGTCTTGCAGCTGAGTGCAGCAATCCTCCTTGTAAGCAAAAGTCTTGATCCCCAACATTACATTGATCTATGAAAAGGTGCAAACATAGTTTGACCGTGTGGAGGACCTGCAATGAAAAGCTCAGTCAAAATGTACTCTTAGTCAGTACAAAGATGATGAACTCCATCACCATCCTCATCAACTCAGAGCAACTCAGAGCAGTCCTCAAAAGACCAAAATTGCCCAGATTCTTTTATGACAACAAAATTTTTCTTAGGGATCGCAAAAGACAGCAGCAGAACAAATCAACGTGAATTCATTTCAAGCCTTTACTCTGAAGTACATGAAAAAGATTGGAGATTGACAGTAAAATGACTTTAAAATTATTTTCTAAATAGGGAAAAATGTGTATTTCTATGATACTGTTCCTGGAAACTGTCAAGTCCTTAGCAGAAATGTTCCCCAATATTTTCAGGGGACAAATGTATAATGTATATCTAAAACAAAAACAAAAACATAAACATAAACATGTACAGCTGAATGGTTCATTTAATCACTGAAAACATGATCTTATAATAGGCATTTGGGCAACCTTTGATATAATTTTCATTAAAGTTCTGTCTATAATATTTATAGAATGCTCTTTTACAGGGGTACATTTTTACATGGCTACAGAAGCTGTATCATCACACCTGTCAGATTTATTGTACACATGTTCAAGATGTCACCTATTTAGCTTTCCCTGAACCTCTAAGACACGCATGTTTACTTGTTTTTGTACAATTAATCTTCATAGTTGACTGCACTTTCTCTCTATACTTCTCAAATCCCAAAATGTCTTGTTTAATCTGAATTGACAAGAACAGAACGCTCTGTTCTAAGTGGAGCCCTACCAGGGAAATGTATTATTCTCATCATTATCACTGTCTTAGGTACAGAGAAAACCTGCCGTGAATGCTATTCTAGGGCCTTATTTAACTTCTTAGAGTCAGGAGCAGATAAGTACTCCCTCACCTGTCTATCAAACCAAATTCTATCTCTCTTTTTCATCCAAAACCATATCTGGGTGCACAAACTTCTAATCCTTTATTTTCAAAGGAATAATAGTTCATCTGTTTGCCAGTTTGAGTCAATCTTTTTGGTGCCAATGAACAGTTTTTCAGTGCTGTAGGTATATTTCTTCTAGAATTTCTGATTTTCTGAAGCAAACCTGCTTCTGCTTTGACTAAAAATGTGACCTAACTCCCAATTATTCATCAGCTAGTTTATATGGACCCTGAAACTAACTACCATTTACCCACCAGTGTGGATATTTGTTACTCCAAATAATGCCTAATTTATTCATAGTCATCAGTGGCAAATAATTCCATTAGCTTTCTTTATAAAATTGCATTAACACCATGTTCTATTGAAAATGTTTTAACTGCAGAAGTATGCCTAAACGCAAGGACTGTATGGAAAACAGTCAAAAGACTATTCATAACAGCTAGTTAATAGGAAGTTCTGAGATTCTGTACTAATGATCTCAGGTACTTAGCTAGATATCCTGGACTTTTTTTTTTCTTTGTTTGTTTGTTTGTTTGTTTTGTGCTTTTTGTTTGTTTGTTTGTTTGTTTGTTTGTTTGTTTTTGGCACCCATTGCAAAAAGGGCATGAAATGCAGCCATTCCTATTCAGTTGCATTTTACCCTCCTTTTGCTGAGTTGTACATGATTCAGCAAAATGCAGAGAACCTGGCTTCTGTACTTTTCCCATTGACCCTGGTTTGCAGGTACTATGGCAGAAGGACAGATGCGTTTCTTTCTCTATATGCAGTTTTTTTTTTTTTTTTTTTTTTAAAAAAAAAAAAAAGTCTTCCAATACTGAGTGCTGACTCTCTCACTTTCAGACTTCTGAGACCTACTGTGAACTTAGCAAGTTGTCTGTGGTGGGGAACTGATCTGTCACAACACATGAGGATAAGCCCCATCTGTGCTCCCTGAAGCCATCAGTTTGGAGTTGCTAACTGGAGTTAATACATTTCTGCTTCCCTAGTCTGGAAGTTGTCCAAAATATCAGACAAGAAAGTATTGTGCGGGTGCCCATTTTTAAGGTTCTCTTTTTATGTAACTACATTTAACTACATTTGTACAAATGTAACTACATTTAACTACATGTAACTACAATGTAACTACATTTGGGAAGTTTTCATTTCACACGTGCTTTGTGACGTTGCTGCCTGTCCTACTCTGTATTACTCTAATTCCTGAAACTTCCACTTAATTCAGGGTGGTGTATGCTGTCTTCTTACCTCGGTCTTCTCTATAGATTTCTGCAAGGAGAGTTGAGAGAAATCTTTTCTGAAATTCAGTTCAGTTTCTTTCTGATGGGATCCACAAGATCTACTTTAGCTACTACAATACCTGACTATTTGGTGCCCTGAAGTGCTAAATTCTGATAAGAAACTGGTGAAATGGCACTGAAGTGCATCACAGGTGAAGAAATCCTGGGCACAAGCCATGAACTAGCTTTGGAGTGGGTGCTGTGGTTAAAAAAAAGATGTTTACCTGTAGGTTATACAGAAGATAAGAAGCAAGAAAATGCATGTAAGCACACAGTAATTTTTATTAAAGCTTAGCTTAACTATGCTTGCTCTTGAAGATAGCACAACACTTTCTAGAAAGAAAATAATATTCCCTTCAGTGTTGTGCGCTGGTATGAATGTATGATAAGGTGTTATGTCTTTCTGGAATCACTACAGTGAGTTGTGAATTATTCATAAAATTAAAAATCCCAACTAATTCACAGAATCAAATAGTTCTGGCAAGTGGTATATAGTGAAGGGTGAAAAATATACACTACATAATAAATAAATTATCCAGAAAAACAAAAAACAAACAAACAAAAAAACAAAAGCAAAAACAAAAAAAAACCTTTCTTATTCCTTAAATCACTGGTTCTGCACTGTTTTCCTTACCCTCAGGCATGCTGATACTTTAAGTCTTTAGAAGTGATTTTTTTTTTTTTTTTTTTTTTTTTTTCATATATCAGGATTTAGATATTGTGATTCTGTGTTGTGAATAGGTTACAGTATAAATGGATTTGTAATTAGCAATCAAAAAGCTTTTGGAAAAAAAAAGTAGCCAGTAAAATTTCACACCTTCATATATATATATATATATGTATATATATATATATGATAAATAAAACCCAGGTGCAATGTTGTTTTCTTATTATTGTAATGAAAAAAACATTTCAGAAGGTGAAGAGAAGGAGTAGAGAAGTCATGCCAAAAGTTTGATCAAGAAACACTCATATTTTGTCAAAAAGTGCTTGCTCAGATTCCGTTTCAAAACCATCAAATACAGAAGATGCTGGCATTTGTCACAAACTGCAAATTAATTTCACTTTTGCATAGTTTTCATCTTAAAAATGGATCATTTCCAGTAGAGGTGTGTCAGCTCTCTAGTTAAATCATTATAACTGATCTTTTGATTTTGCAGGGGTTTGCAGGCAGTTTACTATTTCCTGAATTTGTTCAAATACAAAAGTCCTGAAAGGTGAGAAACAAAACCAGGAAAATGTTGAGAACTATTCAAGTCTTTACCCAGCCCCACTTTCTTGGAGAATGCATATGCTGCCATTTGCAATCCCTTGTGGATAATAAATAATACATATTCTGGATCTGTTCCACGGCTGTTTTACTCAAGGGTGTTACCAACTACTTGAAAACCAGTGGAGGTGTATTACACTAAAGCTCGAGCACTGCAGTGGGGTGTCAGGTTCATTTTATATCTAATATGTGAAAGTAAGATATACAGATATGGGCTTCCATTATACCAGGTCTTTTTATTCTTTATGGTGAAAAAAATAATAATAAAAAAAATGAACTACCATTATCCCAAGTAAAAGAGCTGTTACATTTACTCACTCACTCGTTTCCCTAGTTTTCTGAGCTCATCAGGAACATACGCACACCTGCTGAAATAGCCCTTTTGCAGCTCAGGGCACTCTCTTTAATTTCCATTTTTCCTCTTTCAGTCTTTTTTCTCCAGAAAGAGGCACTTCTGTGCAGTAGCTCTGATCTGTTCACCATTAGGAAGCTGGACAAATAAGGAGTGGTACCTGATTTGAGGACAATATCCTTATTAAAAGTCAAATCTCTGGAAACAGCTTCAGAGGGCTAATACAAGTCCTTGAACTTTCAAGGTTTTATCTTTCAAGTGTCTTCTTACTTCCAGGTGTTCAGTTTTGAGTAGTACCAGGAGCTGAAAAAGGAAACTCAGAAGGACTCATGGATAATGGTGCAAAACTGTCTCCTACTTCCAAGAAACCATTTTATTTATTTATTTATTTATTTATTTATTTATTTATTTATTTATTTATTTTTAACATGCATTAATAAATTCTCAAGTGCTTTGACCTAGGTTGTTTTGGAAGTCCTAGGCTTCTGAGAACTGTTCATTCACTTCTATCTAGGTTAGAGTCAGTAGGGTGTGGATGCTGGTATATCAAAGCGAATGTAGATATGGAAGCACCCCTGGATCTAGGGCTGCTGTGCAAAAGGAGAGCAAAGAAAGGCTAAAAGAATATCTGGAAATCAGAGGCCAGGAAAGGAGTTCTGATAGCACACCTATTAGGAGGAATTGGACCAATCTTTAGCAAATGATTCCATCTGCAAAGGAAAGAGTTATGATATGGACAGAAAGACTGTAGCCAGATTTCCTATACAAAATGTCTGGCATAAACAAGCAGCCCAGAAATTTCTCAGTGTTGTTTATTTGACATGGGGGTCTAGGACAAGAGAATTTGTTGGGGCAATCAAAAACTACATCCTCAACAACTCTGGATGCTATGAAAATACTGCATACAGACAATCACACTCAACCCAATGTAAAGTTTCTCTCTCCCTGCAGCTCTGTTCCCATGGCTTAATATTCACCTCACTTCCTTCCTTCTTTTCTTCTAAGAATAATACATTTATTACACATCAGTTCTGACCCTTCTCTTCATCATTAGGCCACTGGACAAATGCTAACTGGCCCCTTGTTTTCCCATAATACGAAGATTAAAATTCAAGTCTCTGTAGAAACTGCCTGGAAGGAAAACTTCAAACATTATATGCTATTTCACAGTATAACTTCTGTGTTACTTCTGTAACAGAAGTAATATGTCTGTTAAGCATTCAGACTATTTTGGAGAGAGTTGAAAACTTTGCTTGATTTTTTAAATGTTTTCTGGGTAATCAATATCTCCCTGCAGATGTACAACTGCACAATTTATGTGATTATGTATACAATTACTATCTTACTACTTTCCACCTATCTCATCGACCTAAAATCAATATAATTTCTCAAATATTTAATCTTTCTTGGAATAATTAATCTGGAAATTATCACATCTGGAGCAGTAGGACGCAGCACTACGAACCTAGAGAAATTACAAATGTTATCACAGCATAAAGACTAGGGAGATGTCTGCACTGGTGCAGCTCTTGTAATCTAGCTAATACAGGCATGGCTAAAAGTATCTAGCATAGCAGGGCAGAGCTCAGCTGAAAATCTCATCCTGGACCCTGGTTAAAGTCAGGAAGGAAGGAGAGTTCCTTCCTATGCTAACCTCTGGAAAAAAGTTTTTCACTGAAATAGATATAACTGTTAACTAATTTAATGTTTATCTGTAAATACATCCTTAGTTTTAAATAGGTCCATACATTTTAAATTAGGTTTTTAAAATTAGGCCCATAAATTAAATGTCCTCTAGGAACAAGAGTTAGAATTGTACTTGTTTTTCCAATTCCCCTTGTACTTGCCATTCGTTGGCCAATGCAGAGTCTCCAGTCATCACCTGGAGAACATCTATCACATCATGAACTATAGGGGAAAGAATGGATGGAGGAAAAGTAGACAAAGAGCAGGTTTTGGAACTTAGGTGGTCATGTTTGCAGAGGGTTATGAAAGCAGAGTTTTGAAGGGGCACTTTTCCAGTGAATTTTGAAAAGGTAAAAATGCCTGCATCAGTCTGGGGGCAGAGGAGACTTAGGTAAAGAGTTGGTTTCGAGCACCTTTTCTTACATGGGACAAAGCCTGTTATTTTTTTTATTTTATTTATTTTTCCTTATCCTGCATGGTATAGAGGTCACACCTCATAAAATTGTCCTATAGGATGTCTGTTTTAGTATAAACCAAAATATTTTTAGTATAAACCAAAATATTAACCCTGTGAGTAATGAGAAATATATATTATATACAGGAATTTTGAAAATGCTCTTTATTTTCCATAGTTTTCCTATGCTTTAAAACTTGAACCCTATTCTTGTTTAAATGTTTAGGCTGGCATTGAGAAAATAATATTTTACCTCTTCTTTTTGTTAGCAGATCTGCTCTCAGCAGACATAAATGCTCTCTATCCAATTCTTACCAATGTTTATGCTGCTGTTGACATTTAGCAGAGTGTTATTTTCCACTGTGCTGTAGTAGTTAAGAAATAATATTGCAAAAAAAATAATGGCAATCAGGCAGTTTGTTAACTTAACTTTCTACCTCAGATTTCGTCTCATTTGAGGTACACATGCAGCAGCTAATGGCAAGACGAATCAGAACAGTGTTTTTTGGTAGAACTAAATAGTTGCACCGTTTTTTTTTTTTTTTTTTTTTTTTTTTTTTTTTTCCCCAGGAAAGGTCTTGTAATTAAGATGCATATGCACAAAGCTTCATTGACACTGTGATTAACAAGGAAATTAGATTAACATAGATAGCAAAGTGGAATGAACAGTTTATTAGAGTTGAGCTGCCACACTTATTTTCAGTGAAAGAAATAAGGAGATCAGCACGATATTCTTGTACAGATACAACCTAAATGTCAAAGATACCAGTCAAAATGAGCCAGGCACGATACAGGGTGAGAGGATGCTCAGTACTCCCTCTTCTTCAGTGCCAGTAGCCCTCAATAGGAATAATGTAACTCAACAGTAACTCAACAGTAGTCAATTCCAGCTTTTTCTCATGCTCTACTCAGCATCTTCTCTGATTTACAACTTTGACTCTGACTTTAAATAAATTCCAAAAATCAGTTCATTCTTGAGCCCAGGAAAAAGAACATCAAAAGTTCTTAATAATTCTCTCCCCAAACAACATCGACTTTTACCTTTGCACTGTAATCCTTAGAACTGTATAACTTTTTCTTTAGCAATGTCTTTATTTTCTAAAAAGAAGTGTTAGCCCTGATCCAAATGAAACTACTCAATATGTTTCTTTCGAGGCTTTACTTTTACTGTAGATCAGCACAACAAATGCACAGAAAAGTACAGAACACATAATTTAGAATTACTCTTTTTGCATTAGGATTTTTATTTTGCCAATGCAGAGTGTTGTCAGTTGCAGATTCACTAGACCTTCTTGGCATGAACGCGGTGTTATTCACCAATGCATGCCAATTTGAATTGACATGGTGTGTTTGCCGTACTCTGAACAGGACTGGGTTATGTTTAACAGAAAGCAGACGTGGGCTACCATGCTGTGTAATCTGCAGGTCTAATTTCTGCTGCCATTCAGGCTATTCACCAGGAAATTGACCCATGTCATGGAAGCCTATTTTTATTTACTTGGAGAGATTTCAGGTGCTTGATGTGTTACTTGAACTGTTAAGGGTGGAGATTTCATTAAATACTTCTCTTTCCTTTTATTCTTGATTTGTTAGACCCAAAATCTCATAGCTGGAGAAGGCTTTCCCTCTCTCTCTCTCTTTCTCTCTCTCTGTTTTTGTTTAAATCATCATTTTGAAAGTTAATCCAGCTCTGAGCAGGAACAGAGTCAGCATATCCCCTTAACCATAAGCTTAGATGTTCTGCATTGACTGCTGTTTTGACATTCTTGGATGGAAATCCATCCCTTAATACTCAAACATGATGCACATACTGGTTCTCTGGCATGCCTTTGCCTGTGACCATCTGTTGGGGTGGCACTCTGCCCACTCAAAAAACTCTCTGCCAGTTTCAAGAGGGCATAGGTATCAACCAAATATAGAGTTAGAAAGATAGCTAGCAACATGTTAGAGATATCATTTTAACTGCAAGACTATTTCTCTTGCTGATAAACAATCCAAAATGGAGTGTATACATTTCAGAATAAGCCTTGCAACTACATCATAAGCATATCCTAGGCATATATGTTTACACACACACACAAAGGTAAACAAATCTTATTAAAACAAAAAAACAACAAATCTTATGTCATGTAGAAAATGTCTTCATTTTTTTTTTTTTTTCCTTTGCAAGAGTGGCACAGATCTGAAGAAAACTTCTTTTTAAAAACCAGCCATTGCAAGCAAAAAAATTACTTTCTTTTTGAATAGATGTAGGTGTTTGTCATACCTATCCCATTTTAAATTCAATGCATTGACATTAGGTAGATATTGTAAAAAAGGATTTGGGAATCTTTACGTGAATAGTAATTAGGGATCACTTGAAAGATATCTGTTGCTGGGTTGCTCAAAAAAAACCCACATTATTTAGATGAATTTAGAACACAGAAATGACAAATGAAACTTGACTCAGGTTGCATATGCATGCAATTATGGTCTGAACTTTGCAAAGCTGATATCAAAGGCAGGGTGTCCTTGCAGGGTGAAATCAGAAGTTAGCATTTTCAAGACTTGTAGAACAAAAATTTTGATCATAATTGAGATTTATTTGCAGCTTATAAAAGGAACGGGACCTACTAGTATTAGTAATACAGAAGAATTTTGACATGCTGACAATGAATAAGTAATAAGTAGTAATAGTAAATACTTATGCTGCTTTTTCCTACCCAGCAGAATTTAAACTAAATTATAACAAACAAAAACATAATATGGAATAACATGGACAAGCTGAAAAGCAGATTGGAAGGAGTCTAAGAAAGTGAAATAACAGGAAAGAGAAAAAAAGTGAAACCAGGCTTGCCACAGAAACTCAGGATTCCTTTGAGCAGCAGTAGTTGCTCAGTCTCTGAGCTCTTCACTGGAAACATTTGCATGCACTCTTCTGCAGTAGCTGTGTGGTCATCAATACTTTCTTTTCATGTAGAATAGAGTTGTCAAAAAATAGGCCAAGGTATGATTTCTAGCTACTCTTTTAATTGGCCTGCACATGCCCTTTTACATACCTGTTTTTCCTCTTTGCTTGGACTTGATTTGAACTTCCTTTCTCAAGAGCTAATTGCCCTTGACACTACCCCTTCCAAAAGACTGGAGCAGCAGTTGGCTTACTTGCTCTGATTAAAGTCAATGGGACAACTTGGGCACTTGTCATGAAGACAACAGACTGTACATCTACATGCATCAGGACTTTGCTGTGCTGAGAGCCACACAGAGAACAAAGAGATGATCCTTGTAGCAAAGCAGTTATAATCTAAATGCCTCTTAAAAAAATAATGGTTTCAGTATTTCACCAATTGCTCAACTGTGCTGTATTTCTGACTTTCATTGTTTTGCTTTTCTTGATGAGAGACGGAAAGCTGTGTTTGTTCTTTGGGGTGTAAGTTTTCTCTGACCGAGGCTATGTCACTGGAAAAGAGGGTCAAGATTTGCTACAGCCTATAAAAACCCCTGGCTTTGAATCACGAGCATGTACTTAGGGCCGACACTTTCTGACTAATCTTTTCAGTGTGGCAGGGTGTGGGGAAGGTTCTTACCTGACAAGGAGAAGATCAGCTGGCCATGGAGAAGGCTCCCAAGGGCACATTGTCTGCTGTCCATGGCCCTAGGAACAAATGGTAACAAAGAGTTTTGGTAAAGCAGCAAGTACAGATCCTTATTACCATACTTACAACTCTCCTACTGCACAGTTTTACAGAGGGAAATATCCAGTAACATTGAAACAATTAAATATTGACAAATGTTGACTCTTGTCTACCTGGAAAAGAACAAGTAGAAATGTCTAGAATATATAAGAGGTGATTAATTGCTCTTGATCCCTGAGAGACAAACAGGGAATTCATCTATGAGAACAGGTGCCATTAATCCAATATTATTTCCTGTTATAATCTATTTGCCTTGACCTACAACATCCTCATAAACCTGTATTGAAATAAGCGTCTGTTTTAAATTCCCATCGGATATGTTTGACAAAGGGGTTTATCAACAGAGGGAATTAAAAGCTGCAGCTGAGCTGTAAAAGAAGAGAGTGTATCAAAGTTAGAATGCATAACTTTTTCCTTTGGTGGTGTGTGAAAATGTTTCCAAGTGGTTTGCAGCTTTTGGAATGCTTATTTCTTTGTAAAGAGTATAGAAACAATATGAATCCAGTGAGGCATGCCTTGGAATGATTATGAAGACAAAACAGTTTCTTAAAGAATATGTATATATATCAATGATTTGCATAAATATATTTATGTTTCTAATTACTAATTTAAAATAAAAGGAATTTTATACATTCTTAAATCAAGCAAGGAAAAACATCCCTATTTTTACCTTAAGGTAAAAATCTCTCTCTATTTTTGAAAGATGAAACTACTTTCCAGATAAAAAGGGAATTAAAAAGGAGTCAGTTTCATCTCTAAATTACAGTTCTGTGCCCTTTTAACAGCTGCATAAATTCAATTCCTGTTTGAAACTTACACTTGTTTACTCTATGTCAAAAATAAAGTATTAACTACAGCTTTGGAAACATGCACTGAAGAAGTTAGCAAGCTATAATTAATTCAATTCATTATGGTATTCCCATCTAGAATGATGTGTGTAGCCAATGTTTTATAATGTCAGCAGACTTTTTTCATGCCATATGAGTGGTCCATAATCTTTTTCAATCTTGGTCCATTGAAGGTTGGCAAAAACAAGACATAAAGTTCTCTCTAAGAGAGCACTTATTTGTTACACAATCCTTCATGTTTAAAAAACAACCCAGAAAAGCAGATCAAGAAACAATGGTTGCACTGCAAAGCAAATGCAATTACAAAACCCAGAAGTATTCCACGTGGGCTTTTATAACAGGCTCAGCATAGCGGTGAGCTATACCTTAGTCCTTGGGAACATGAGGAAGTATTTGTATTCCTAAAATCATTTTAAAATTCAAGAGCACTTGGACTCCTGTAGGAATGTTTTCAGGGAATTTTACATTTCTTTACTAGAAGGTGGCTGCCAAGCAGGATCACTGAGTGCTTAATCACCCTAATATTAAAGCTAAGACACATGAACTGAAACACTTATTATAGGGAATAATTAGAGATCAAATTAAAAGCATTAGAACTGGCAATAAGATCAAAGCAAAGCATTCCCTGTGAGAAGTGGACACTATGTTGCTCAGCACAGGTAGAAGCAAAGATTTGCACTGAAGATTGCGTTCTCTAAAGTGAAAGTGCATAAGAACAACTAAGGTACATCTAATCAACAGAGACAGAATCAGATAACAGGGGCAAATACCTGCTTGCAGGAAGTGTGAGGGCAGGTGCACAACATCAAGAGGAAGTGGTCCTATTTTGAATAAAACCTGAAATTTTGCAAAGCAAAACCCAGCAATTCCCAGACATATCCTGCAGACTCTAAGTTTAAAAAAAAAAAAAAAAAAAAAAAAAAGGAAAAAGACAGGAAATTGGCAGAGTTGTACACAGAATATCAGAAAGGTCATCAGTTCAGAGATGTGTGGTCTGAAGAGAGAAGTATCTGATGATTCCCACCCTTTGAGGAAAGTGGCTGCAAAAGTTAATGATACGAGGAGATCAGAAGACAAGAAATATCTGGACAAGCTATTTGCCCTTCATGTTGGAATAAAGAAACACTAGCTTTCAAAGACTAATTGGCAGTCTATTAAGATAATATCTCCCAGTTGTACCAAAAATATGTGTATGTATTCTTCTTTCATAGACAATGAAAATATATCCAAGTTGACTAAGTGAGTTTGTTTCTTGGTACTGTTTATTGGTACTGTGCAGAATGCTACGCAAGAGCCTGTGAAAGTCACACCTCCCTCCTTCCTCCCCGAGAAGGCAGAGGGACATGAATAAGCAACATGTGCAGGTACAGGGGACAAATCCAATAGTTAAGCTGGGGAGAGGGAAGTTTTCAGAAGATCAGAGCAGCCCTGTGACTTTGGATGCATCCCACAAGAGGGAGAGAACACTTTCAATTTTGGGAACATCAAGCTGTATGCCCTGCTCCACCAGGTTGTATTAACTGGCTGTATTAGGTGTTAATACATGTGTTATTTTTAAAAATAACGAGAAGTTGGTGTACCAGCAGGTGCTGGAATGAGACAAGGTACTGGCTGACCTGATACATAACAGGAAAAAGGCACAGCATCTGGTAACTTTGACCTGTGTCATATCACTGGCTCAGGAAACAGAGACTAGTAGATTGTGCTTGCATGTGTCATACCATTATAAGGACCAGTACTGCTAAAAGAGTAAAAATATAATCAATGTACATATATCAAAACAAATTATTTCAGGGAAACAATAACTGCAGTGGCACATATCATGCTCAATACCTAAGTCAATACTATTGAGCTGAGCTAACAATTAATCAAATCTGCAGAATCAATTCATCTGCTGGAAATGAAATCATTAAAATTCAAATACAGAAGCATGTGCCATCCATAAGATTTCTTTTGACAATTTCTGTCTTTTTGACTGTAAGACATTCACTGTCTGGTATTTAAGGTCATTATCCCTTTACTTATGCTTAATGTGGGATGTGAAGCAAAATGCTGTGAATGAGGTGCATCCCATATGAGAGAGGTGCACTTCTGGAACAGATCACATTGCTACTGTGTAGATTTTCTGGGTTTAAAAGATTCAGTGTGTTTTGGGCTTCTGGGGTCAGAAAACATGATGGTGAAGTAGACAAGAACAGTTGAAAAATTAACCCTGAACTGAGTATAAATAGGCAGATCTTTGTGTGATGAGCCTCCTTAGTCATTTTTACTTAACAGTTTTCTGCACAGTGAAAGATGCAGTGCAGGCAGAGGTGGGAATAGCTAAAAGGTGTCTCGGAGGGATCATCTCACCACAGTGCTCAAGGGTCAGGCACAAAAACTTCGCATTCATGGGCTCAATATCTATGGCAAGATTGGAGAGAGAAGGGAGTGAAGGATGTCAGGGACAAAAACAGATGGAAAACAAAAATACAGTATCAGTAAACAAGTTCTTGGACTTGCTGAACAGCCTTTGATCTGTGAAGAGCCTTTCTCAATCTTGTACTGCTCATTGGGTAATGAACTGCACTAGCACTTCTCACATGTTTCTGGTAGGGACACACACTGAAAACCAAACATCTGGCATGATCCCAAATCCCAGCATAACTGTTAGATGGTATATCCCATGTCAGTCTTGCTACCCTCCAAACTGCCATGATCCCATTTAGGACTACTCTTCTTGTATTCTGAGAGAAGAGGATAATATATCATAAGAAATACTTAGCACCTAAGTATTGGAGTACTGTGTCCAGTTCTGGGCTCTGCACTACAAGAGAAACATGGAGTTACTGGGAGAGTCCTGTGAAGGTCCATGAAGATGATGAAGGGACTGGAGCATCTCACCCGTGAGGAAAGGCAGAGAATGTTCAGCCTGGAGGAGTTTCTGGAGGATCTCATCAATGTATGTGAATACCTGAAGGGAGGGTTCAAAGAGGCCAGAACCAGGTTCTTTTCAGTGGTGCCCAGTGCCAGAACAAGAGGCAATGGGCACGAACTGGAATGCAAGGGGCTCCATCTGAACATCAGGAAACACTTTGCTACTGTAGGTGTGCTTGAGCACATGAACAGCTTGCCCAGAGAGCAACCTGCTCTGGGTGTCCCTGCTTGTGCAGGGAGATTGGACCAGATGACTTCCAGAGGTCCCCTTCCAGTCTTTATCATTATGTGACTCTGTGACGATCTGTGTGTAGTCACGTATCTAAGGAATACAAGAGAGTATCATAACACTTTAGCACATACCTCTTTCCTGAAACAACTTCTTCCTACAAAATCACTTATTTCTAATGAAATGTATCATGCATGAGTACTAGTATTGCAGTCGAATACTTTTCAAGTGTTCTAAATCAAAGCCTTTATTCAGAAAACAGCATATTATTTTTTTTTCCCCTAATCTTTGTTCTCAAAATGACTGCAGTACCTGATTTTTATAAAGTGAGAGGTCTTTTATAGCCAACTAAAAAACTGGTTTATAGTCTGGTAGCAACTATTCTACTATTTCTGTAATCAGTAGAGAGATGTGAAATGTATCTTGGAGATACCTATTTTCCTTTATTCACTCTAAAGGGAGCCGATCCAACTAGCTTAGATTAAACACCTTGCTTTTAGAAACCTAAAATTAAACATTTTAAGCCATTTTACTACCAAGGTAGCAGCAGCCATTGTAGAGAAGTGTGCTTTAGAGAACATAAAATAAACTACTAATGGTCAGACTTCTAAAAGTGAGCCAACAACCTTGACTAACAAACATGTAAGTTGAATAACAAATTTTGCTGTTAAAAAAAAATAGTGTTTTCCATTTCTTCACTCTCAGAAGAAAAAACAAAACAAAACAAAACAAAAACAATAAAATGAAAAGATAAACTGGAGCAACTGAGGAGACTTTTAGTGTATTTTATTTTATATACAAGCAAAGACAAATTCAATATTGATAAAAATTCAGAGAGCTATATTAAACCTATCTGTATTAGCCCAGAATTCTAACTACAAGAGAGACCTAAAGTAGGCAACTCTGGATAGCAGGCTGTAGGAACTGCACACTGCTGTCTTGAAATTATATGCTGCAGCAGTCTTGACGCAGAAGCTAGGTAGGTGGTCCAAGTACGACTCCTGCAGATTTACTGGATGTCACCCATATCTGCCCTGTTTTCTCCCAGCTGAGTTTGACCTAGGACACTTACTGCTTTCAATCTTCATGTCAGAGAAGAGGAATGTAAACTAAATACATACATTAAGAAAGAGATATAGTACAATACAAGTAAAAAAAAAATCAGGAAAAGAACATTATAATTTCTCTCATATTTTACTAAGAGACAAGAGAAATGAGAGGCAGATGTTTTTTCTACCTGAGCAGGGGAATGAGGCTGGGAAAGCATGCTACTGGGAGGGAAAATTAACTCTGTAGAGAAGAGAACGAACCAGATACACACAGAAACGTGCAGACTCTCTCTTTCCCTTTCTCCGTCCCTCCCCCCCCCCCCCCCCCCAATCCCTCACCTGACTACATATCACTGTGGCTTCTCTCCAGCTGCAGCAGAAGGGAGCATGAACAAGGGACTCCTGAACCTGTCTGCACCTCCTGGTAAGTCCGTATCTGCTGAAACTGGTTGCACAAATTCCCCTGAATTTGAAGAGCTCTTAAAGGTTTCACAGTCAGACAAGCTGATACAGGGACTAATGTTGCTATAGATTTACCTTCTCCTTAGTAAATGTCCCTATTACAGCCAACTCACCTTTTTCTTTGTTGAACAGCTGTCTGTGAGGAATGCTCTCATCTCAGAAGCAATTCAGCTTGGATAGCCAATGAGTTCTGAGTTTAAGCAAAAAAACAAACAAACAAACAAAAAACACGGATGCAGGACATCAGAAAGATGCAGAAAAAACTTAAATAGAAACCCTCAAACTATTTCTGTTTCCATGTGAGTAACCGTTGGTAAAAAAAAATAAAATAGGAGAGAAAATATGGAAAATATATACAAAAATGAGTTACAGAAGAATGCATTAAAATAAGTGTTTCCAGAGACAGAATAAATCCTTGGTGAGCAAGCAGCAGAAACAAAAAAACAAACAAACAAACAAACAAACAAAAAACCCTGCATTGTTTAGCCATAATTTTCTGCATGTGTTCTTGAGCCCTTCTGCCCTCCTCATTTAGAATTACTGTCCTTAACTGATACTGGGCATATAGCTCCTTGCTGAATAAAGCAAGTTTTCTGAATCAAAGAAGGCTAAGCAGCATGCTGAAGCACAGCTCTTTTGAGCATCCAAATGTCTTAATTGTCAGCTCACCCCCCGCTCTGGTTTGGACCACTCTGGCTACCTCTCTCAAGAAAATAATTAGACCCAGGGTACTCCAAGGATTGCCCCAAAAAAGCATATGGATCAGTATGCCCATCAGCACTACCCCAGAAGCCTCTACATGCCCTCCTGTCACATCATGGATCATGTACCATGGAGAGAATAGGCAGAGTAAGTCAGTCTGATGTGCCAAGAGAGCTAGCCTTGCTCAGCGAGGGCATGAGTAAGCCCATGCCACTTGACTTCCATGCTGTGGATTGCTCCCTCTTTCACTTAGCAGGATGAACAGAGCCATAGATGACAACTACCACTGCCTTTTTTTCCAACCTGAAGTTTGTTATGGACTCTTGCATGTCCATATGGTTTGAAAGGATGATTTATCAGCATCTTGTCAGCAGGTGGGAGAAGCAATCAGCAGGTTATATTGAAACAGCCAGGTAGCATGGCCCTAACTCTTGAAGGTGGTTGAGGTTTTGGTTTGGGGGCTTAAACCCCTTCTCTCCAGGCAAATCTCTTAGGCTTGAGTGGAATTCGTAAGTGCTCTCTAAGTTCAGTTCCAAGGGTACAAAAAAGTTTCAGCTGTTAGCCTATTCAGATATTTCATTCCCACCTCTAACTGACATCAATAGATATTGGTAGTGATCACCCTAACTGATAAATCCAGCAAGCAAACCTGCTTGCTGCTGATTGTATCTGCACTTTTTCCAAACACACCAACCTCCTACATAATATCCTCCTCCATCCCAAATTGAAGGAAGTACTGAAAATTGGTATTTGTCATTTTTTTCCCTTGGTCAGCAATAGGAACACTTGAAAAATATACTCTTTCCAGGAAAGATTTGACCATTTTTTTCTGCCTTTTTATTTTTTTTCTTTAATTTTAATGGCAGCAGAATGGTTTATAACTTGACCTAGAATTTTATTTTATCCTTTAGCATTGCTGGTTGTACAGTTAATTCCTGCATAATGCACCATGGTAAAATGAGGAATTCATCTCTTGTATTCGTATTACCCTGCTGTACTAGCAGATGTCCAGTTACAGCTGTGTATCCCCTCTGCATTCCCTCTCTGAAAACATCCCAAGCCTTTCTGTTTCTGTTACACTTCTTTCCAAACAGTGTGGTATGAAGAAACATGCATCAGTAGAAGCTTTGACAAAGATTTCACTATAGTCAGCTGTGAAGGCTGTTACTGTGAGACAAGTTAGTGACAGCTCCCTAGCAAGTGTGCCTGCAGGTTTATTGGTGCCAAAAGTGTTGGGAAGTGAGAAAGCTAGTTAAATGCACACAGATATTCAGGCTATGCCAGCCTTTACATTCTACCTCACTTTGGTAATCAACAATTCCCTGCAGTATTTGAAATATTACTCATTTTGAGCATTTGAAAATGATTTTGTAACTTTGTGGGCAAACTGATATATTTCTGGAAGAACAAAAGTACCTACAAAAAATATCAAAATGGGAATGTTCATTTATTTAGGTACTTCAAATATCTTTTGGCACCAAAGTTCCCTCAAAATGACCTTTTTGTATTTCCTTGAAATATGTAAAAAAAAAAAAAAGCTAAAGCAAAAAGAGGTGTAATTCTGCAATCTAACTGCAATCTAAATATCTATGCATGCACATATTCTGATACCTGTTCTGCTCATGTCATCCAGAGTAATCTAATACATCGATGAAAGAGAGGTCAGGATTGACTTGTACTGCGTTGACTCTTGTCTGCATGCATTTGAAGCCTCACATAAAAGACTTAACATTACTTTTAGCAACTGCAGACCCCAGTGAAATCAATGAACTAGTATCCATCCACATCAGGTCTGAATCTGGCTATTGCAATCAACTTTTATTAGGCTCTTGCCAGTACCTTTAAGTGATCCTGTTGGTTAGAGGGCAAAAGTATGAGCACCAAAGCTTAGAGTAGATACATTCCAGCCACATGTGCTCTATTTACTGTACAGCATGAAATATGAAGTCCGGGATTGTACAATATAGATAATTTAAACCATGTGTAGATCAGTGAATGTAAAGCTCTGTGTATTTGATCTCAAAACCAATTAGAGCAGTTTGTTTGCTTTGATCTGAATGGAATGCTGCAGTATACACATTGTAAAACTGACTTCCAAAAGCTATTGGGCTAATAAACACTAATAATCTGGATGCTTTGTATTCCTGAGTTCCAAAAAGAAAATTGCACGTAAGAATTGCATAAAGTTATCAAAGGTGTGACTTTTAAAATTAACCAAATTCTCACAAAATCGCCTGAAAAGGGAAAACTGAAGGGAGGGAGATGTGAGCACTCACAGCAATGACACCTTTGGAGTTGAGCCCATTAACCCCGGAATTCCTCAGTACTCCAACAAAGCCTGTAGTTTTACCTAATTATAGTACACTTTATAAGGAAGCTGGATTCTGAGTCTGTACTGTCCCACAGAAATAAGGAGCTTTACTTTAAGGTTATTTAAAAAAGGTGCTAACAGAGGCAGGCAGATAGCTTAATCAGGCTGTCCTGGGAATATATATCTACATCACTCAGAAGTCCAGTTTAGGGGATTGAACCATAAAACCCAAAAAGGAGGAAAGTTCTTGGTTCTAAAAGAGCAATTCTGAGCCATTGAATCACCTCAGAAAAGCCACTGAGAAAGGCAAGGTCCTGAATGAAGGCATCTTTCACAGCAGCTCTAGCTCTGAGAAAAGATGAAAGCCTTCTGCCTTTGCATTTGGCCCTGAGAGATAGTTCCTTGGCTGGGTGGGCTGGAGAAAAGTTATTGAAGCCACTGCTCGTGGTCTAATAGGCACCATCAACATCTCAATGCAGGTAGAGTCTTTCCTCAGTCCCGCTTTTATTAAAACAAAATAAATAACAACAGCAACAAGCCAGTGTTCTTATCTCATTTTTTTTCACTAGGAATGTCTCTGGAAAAACAAAAACAAAACAAAACAAAAAAGTCTAATGTATGTAAATCTAGATGAAGTAACTTGGAGAACACAAATATAACTGAGATGCATATCTGCTTAAAGTACAGTCATAAAAATGATGACAGCTAAATGTGACTGCCTCCACAATTTTTGGAGGGGTGTCTTTTGCATAAAGATTTACAAACCTGTGAGGTAGCAAGCACTCTTTGTATTTTTTTTTTTAATAGCTGATTCATATAATACCTATATACCTGTGATATCTATATTATAGAAATGGTTCAGTGTATATGCTTGGCACTTACAAATTGTAATGGAGAAAAGATGATTAACTGCACAGCAGAACTCTTTGACAATTTGCTGAACCTGTGTATCACTGACATAAATCTTTCTCCCAAGTGCCCTGACTGTCATTAACTTGAAAAATCAGCCAAGCAAAAACCTTTACAACTGAGTTCATGGAAACAGAGAGACATATTTTGTAGCTATGGTATGCAGCAGACAGCTGGGAACAGGAGAATGCTTGGAGCAAGATAATATGTTTTGCATATTTTTCAATAATACGCCATTTCTTCAAGATGGTATTTATCTAGACCCTTGTACCGTACTTAGCATGGCTTGTTTCGCTGGGTTGTGGTAACCTGCTCTGTGGATTTTTTTTTCCCCATCATTTACAAGTACCCTCAAATAGAGCAGATGAATTCATTTCCTTCTGTAGCCTCAAAGAGGCCTGTGCTCTCTCTGCTGCTCCTCAGGAATTCAGCATCCACAAGCCACATTCACTTAACTACACTTCCATCTGAATAGCAAATGCTTAATTGCATTTGTTTCTAGCCTTTTCCTCACTTGAGACCCTATGTTACACAAGAGGATGGGAACCTTCAGCCCAAGAGCTAAAGTATAAATTGAAGAGTCTTGAAGAAGGGGTTTCTGTTTTATGCTTAAAGCTTCTGTAGATGCTGAAATACAGCTTATTCTCTAAAACATAGCCAGTTCAATAATGGATAGCTTATTACTGAAACCTGTATTTTGTATTTTGCCGGATTTGGCTGGACCAAACTTGACTGAAATCAAAAGGATGCTTGGCATTGATAGTCTTTGCATAAAAATTGACTAATGCAAATGAGCTAAATTATATTAATAATTCAGGTGAAAAGAAAAAAAAAATCTAGCCGTAGTTGCTGTGTGTGTATCATGCAAAGACTCATAATAGGGTTTATTCATTGCATTTCTCCATTTTTTCTGTTCATGTGCAAAGACATTGTTTTTTACTAGGATCATCCAAATCTTCATTCATATATGTTTTCACTTGCCTTCCTGAACACATTATCCAAGAATGGAAAACAAATTGTGTAACAAATTAAGAGGTTTACTGAGAGGTAGAAAGGAAATTACCATGTTTGAGATGACTTCATAGTCACACAGTGGTGACCTGGACCCTGGAGACCAACAGGAGGTTGGGATGGGACACCAGCCTCACCTTTTGATTTGATTTCCCCTCCAGTGAAGCACACTTTTCACCCCACCTGCCATGTCTTGAGCTTCTGTGCCTATAAATTGCCTCTCAGCTTTGAGGCACCTTTTCTTAATACATACAAGGCAGTAAAAGGGCATTTTGGGTGCAAGTCTTCTGACCAGATGTATACGTCAACAGCTATTGAGAGGAACTGTTGCCTAGGGATGCTCTTGCATTTCACTGCATACAAAGAGAGCCTCCATTGTCTATCTCAGGTACAGATGTTGACAATGCAGATGTTCTCAATGCAGATGTCTAAAGTTCTTCAGCCTATGCAACCATTAACACAGGTGATAAAGCACAAGCCTGGATTTACTGGGGACTTACAAGAAGTTGGAATGTCTTCCTTTCCTCTAACACCCTTAGTATCAACATTGATATGCCACATACTCCTCTATCCATGTCTCAGCCAGCCACATCTGGGCTGTCCCTGTACAACTAGAGTAGCAGGTAATAAAATAAATTCTTCTTTCCTCATCCACACTTCTGTCAGAGGCATAAGGTTGTTGAGGAAAGCAAATTCCAGGTGGAATCAAGTCTGCCTACTCCTATAGAGACTAGAAATATTTGTTTTACCCTAAACTACTCATCCCCCTCCTCTGCCTGTCTGAGTATCTTCTCCTTTTGTTGCTGCTGACATTGAGAACAGGATGTGCAGAACAGTACCTGCTGCTGTACAGGATGTCTGTCAGCAGCATCACTAGCACTCATTGCCTCACTCACTATTCCCAAGATGATTAGTAGCAAAAAAAAGGCTAACTTTTCAAGGGTTTCCTCTGGCTTTTCATCCCAAGCAAGCAAGCCCAAGATTTCCATCTGGTATACAGACACATAGGAGCTGGGTGTCTGTGTGTGAGAAAAAAATGTAGATGGGAAAATGAAGTTATTTCCCCAAGGACAGCCCGGGTGCAGTTCAGATGCTTGTTCACAAGTATAGCTTACAATGTGCAGATATGTGTAGAGATATAAACCTAAAAATACTAGATCATACACTTAACTTTAGGTAGAGCAGTAGTTCAACCACTGTATATCTGTCTCTAAACAAGCCATAGTCTCTAAATCATGCAGCTGGCTCTTGCACTTGGTGACTAAGGAAGAATTGAGAGCTGCTATTTGATTTTATTTTGTGTTGGTTTGGGGATTCTAAAGATCATAGGAAATATTTTGATCATGGTATCTGCCTTTGCAACTTTGTGTCACGAATCAAAACAGAAATGTCCATGTAGACTTTTGGTCCAGAAGCCATGACTTTGAGAAGAATACACGTTGCCAAGAAGATGCCTTATATATATATGGGTATAAATATGTGTGTGTATGTTTGTGTATGTACACAAAACAGAAGATGGTGGTCATGATGCCATGATTCATGTGGGGCCACCCACATGAATAGAGATTAAACATGGGATTGTTTTCAGAAATTTCAGGGCCTATGTTATACAGCTAAGAAAAGTCCTTGGAATCACAGAAGCACAAAATCTCCTGAGCTGGAAGGGACACACAAGGATCATGGAGTCCAAGTGTTGGCTTCACACAGGACCACCCAAAAATCAGACCATATGCCTGACAGCATTGAGCTTCTTGAACTCTGACAGGCTTGCTACCATGGCCACTTCCCTGGGGAGCCTGTCCCAGTGCCCGACCACCCTCCAGGTGCAGATCCTTTTCCTAACACCTAGCCTGACCGTCGCCTGTCCCAGTTCGATGACGTTCCCTCGGGTCCTGTTGCTGTCCCCATGACATGCAGTCCAACATGAGGCCTCCCCTCAGTCTCCTCTAGGCTGAACAAGTTAAGTGACCACAGCTGCTCTTCATACATCTTGACCTTCCCACTGTCATTATTACTCTCCTTTGGACATCCTCTAATAGTTTTATGTCTTTCTTATATTGTGGTGCCAAAAACGGCACACAGTACTCAAGGTAAGGGTGCACCCATACAGAACAGGGCAGAACAATCCCTCCCTTGACCAGCTAGCAGTGCTGTGCTTGACACACCCCAGTGTATGGTTGGCCCTTCTGTCTGCCGGGGCATACTGCTGGCTCATATTCAGCTTGCCATTGACCAAATCCCTTAGAACCCTTTCTGTGGGGCTGCTCTCCAGCCTCTCATCCCCCAGTCTGTCTGTATATCCAGGATCTGGACCATATCTGGACCATATTCTGGACCATATCTGTGGTCCAGAATCCATCACTCGGTCTTGTTAAACTTCATATTGTTGGTGGTTGCCCAGTCCTCTAGTTTCTCAATATATTGGTATGGTATTTTGCCATGCATAAATAATGATGTGAAAGGTTGTGATTGGTTAGACACTGGAACAGATAGCCCAAAGACATTGTGGATGTCCCATCCTTAAGTTGGATGAAGAGTGTCCCTGCTTCTGGAAGGGGGGTTGGACTAGATGACCATTAAAGTCCCCATCAAACCAAAACTATTCTGTAATTTTATCATTTTATGGTTGTTATTGAAAAAACATCACTGTTGTACTATTGGGTTCATCAAAGAACAGATCCAGCAACCTGTCAGTGCTGGCTTGCATACAAACAGATAAATCTTAGAGAAAACCAGAGAGAGAGAGAGAAAAATAAAATAAATAGTGTATAGAGAAAGAGCGAGCCTGATGAAAATGCCCATATGCAATATAATAATAGATGTCTGTAGCACTTGTTCCTTGGTTTTAGAGATAAAGAAACACAGCCTAGAATATGCAGGAAGGTCTGTTAAAAGCTATTGATTTTGGAAATCACTAGGATAGAGAAATTTAGAGCAGCTGAGTTCAGGTGAGGAGGCAAATTCCAGATTGCAGGAAGCTGGAATTCTTTAAGAGAAACAGTTAAGCTTCTAAAGAAATGAGGCTTTTAATATGATGATAAAAGTAGATGACAAAGAAAATGCTTAAGTTTTTCTTTCCATAATAAAAATATACTCTTTAGAATCAGTTTTTAGGCAGTCACAACAATATTATTTGGAATGTACACAGACAAATAAATATATGTATATATACACACATATAAAGTCCTTGTTTGATTAGAATGTATTAGCACCTTAAAGAGTGACTAATATAGAAACCATTTAGCCTATTGAAGTCCTTTAAGACTTCAGGAAAGCAAATGACTGAACAAGGTAGATGAATTAGAAAACAGAAAACAACCCTGTTCTTTTGATGTAAGCTATAATTTATTGATGGAGAAGCCTGTGGTAATGAAATAAAGCAGTTTGTTTCAATATAGTTGATGCACAATATAAGTGCACTTTTAACACAGATAACTAGACATAGTTATCATTATTGATGTCTGCATGTATTTCAGAAAAAGAAGAAAGCAGAAGGATGCTTCATGTTTACACACATAATCCTTTTTACCCACAAGGGAGGCACAGATAGATCTCACATTTGGTACAAATCATCAAGTGACTTAGCATGCAATTGTCATTACTATAAAGGGCAGGAAACACACTTCAGCCAAAGACTTCTGTCTGCCTTTAACATCCCCCTGTGTGTACAGTCAGCACGTAAGTTCATTTATCAGTTGGAGGTCATGCACAACTCCAGCAGGGCCTGGGGCATCGTGTCCCAATTTAGACTTTGTCAGTTGTCTATAAAAAGTTCAAATGTTTCCAACGCAAGCTACTGTACACCAGGTACAAAGGGCCTAATGTCCTGGGTAAATTATTAATCCTCATCTTTCATAAACAAAAATGTTCCGTATTTTTAGTAAACAGATCTGTAAAACTCAGGGGTAGTACAGTCAAAGTCTTATGAACCCTCCGAACTTTATCATCTTTGGTGTGGTATTTCCTCTCTCTGTCCAATGTCCTCATGTGCAAACTGGAGGTAATAATACTTAACGTAATTAGTTAATGCTTCCACACGGTTTTGAGCATGGTAATCTCTGTGTAAGTGCTTATCTGTTACTGATAAATTGCAATTAAATAGCCCTTACAATGCAAAAGGTTCTTCTGTTTACTATGCATTCGATATCCGGAAAACAAAACATGGCCCCTGAACAGATCAGGCTACAATTCCAAGGAGCAATCTTTGAAGCAGAGCAAAAAACTTTGAATTATTTGAATCAAAAAGATCTGCAGGTGGATTTACAGTTAAGAAAATTCTCTGTAACTCATCTGGTTACTTTCTTCTTCTTCTTCTTGATCTTTTCTTTTTTTTTTTTTAACCTTTCAGAGTTTTAACTTCTTAAATAAAAACAGTCTCACCCCCAGCTTCCTTCTGTTCTTTCACGGCCTGCTCATCTCCATATTCTGTTACCTTTTTGCTTTTCTTAACTGCACATTTTACCGTCCTTCCTTTTTTCCTTTATTTCTCTATCCTGTCTGGTTCCTTCAAGGAGGAGCTGCTGCTATTGTTCCTCAAGTTACTGAGCATCATAGAATCATAGAATCATAGAATATCCTAAGCTGGAAGGGACCCATAAGGATCATCGAATCCAACATCAGCGGATCATCAGCAGGTCACTTTTGGCAGCACTCGTGTGGCCTGTCTTTGTCTCTAGTCATTTTCTGACTCTCAATATTGTCTCTTCCTGCTACTACAAGTACTCTAGGCCTGGACATCCCCCTGACATGTAATGTGGTATTCACAACAAATTCAGTGAAAGGTATTCGGCAGCTCAGTTGTGTGTTTGCTCTTTTGATTGATGTTAAAGAGGTTTTCATTGAACTGTTCTTAGACATATCTAGGTGTCTTCCTAAAGTAGTTCTGATTAATTTAGATTCAGGCGCAAATATCTGAAGTTTGGGATTTTTCACATTCAGAATTTCCATTTGTTTCTCTCCTGAGAAGCAATTCATAGACAAAGTCATGAAGTTAGTTTCTGCTGAATTATAACTTCACAGCAGTATTTTCTTTAACCTATTTGCTTTTCGTTCCATTTGCAAAGGTCTTGCAAAACTAGGCCAAAAAAATCATTAATTAAGAGATTACTGGAAGAGAGAAAAAACATGGAAAAGAATAAAAGCAGAGATCATTAAAACGGTCTCCTTGAAATTGTATAAAATATGATGGAGTTCAAAACCTTGTTTTTTCTTAAAAATGTGTCAAAAAAATTATATCTAGTGCCAATGAAAACTGTTGCTTTGGCAATACAGTATGTCATTCAGTGACTAACAAGCCCAGCTAGGTATAAACCAGTAACCCAGCTGTCAAAGGACACATCTACCTCCCCCTTGCAAACATCTCTTCCAAACCTGTTTGTTGATTCCGGCGCAGGGTGTTTGCCTGGGAACTACTGAATAGATATATTCCTTGCCAGGATAATATCTGCAAAGAGAGAGGTTTCAGTTTCATAATTAAATGAGAAAGCTGAAAAGACTCTACTGAAAGATAAATTACTTCACTTTTTGTGAAAAGAGGTTTCTAGAATGGATTAATCAATACTAACAATGTAGACTTTGAAAACAGCAATTTCCACAAAAGTCATACCTATCTGTACCTATCTCAACACATATGCACACAATGAAATACACTCTACATACCAATGCACTCACACACGTATATCTTTTGTAAAGATATCTCATATATTATGTATTTTTTTCTCTCTACAAAATGAAGCAGTCATTTTCAAATGTATAACAAAAGGGAAAATCTCCAAAATACTCAGTGAAATTCCGTGTAATATTTACACAGTTTAGCATTTTCTTAGGTGTCCTAGGTTTTATAATTTGTAAGGGTCAATATGCAGGTAAACAGTAAATCTAAATTAATCTGCTTTGGCATTAAATATATAAATAAACTTGCATGAAATTGTTGTAAGGACAAAATGATCTCTGCTGGTTCTAAAGCAGAATGACATACGTATGCAAAGTCATGCTGCAGAGAAAGATATTATCAGTTTTAATTAAAAATGGGTCAAGATGGTCAAGTTTTTTCTTTTGGCTGACTTCACTTGCCCTTTCCCTGGCAAAATCAAAGAAACCCCAGTTTTTCCTAGGACACTGCGTGGTCTGCTTTGCATTTCCCAGGTCCTCTTATTCAAAACAGTATAAAACAAAATTAGCAATCCCTTGGCCCTTCTTTCCTCGGATAATCTGACCCTATTTGTAGGATTACATGTGAAAAGATATGCGAACAAGCAGGCAGAAAAATGAGCAGAAAGACCACAGGGACCCCCAAGTCATCAGCGTGTGCCTGGGCATCCTCAGGTGCTTGCAGAGGCAGCAGCAAGAGTGTGAGGTGACTCTGAGGTGGTTCATGAAGGGAAAAAAGTGGAAATTTTCCCCCGTGGAGAAGGGTGAGAGGAGGAACTCGATGTCTTTGAAGTCAGTTAAGTATGGCTTGAAGGAGGTGGGTGACAGAGAAAGAGTTTCTTAGGGAAGGGAAAAGGTAGGTGATGGACATTTTGAACATGGGTGTGAATAACAGGGAAGGGGGTCAAAGGAAACGCGAGGAAAGAAGTAAATGACAATGATGGTGGGTGGGACCTGGGGTGATAATCACTACATGGGCAGAATGAACAAACAGTGAGGTATTTGATGCTATTTCCTTACATTAATTCCTCAGTAAATTCTCACAACATCTTGCTATAAAATCAGCACAAGACCTAAAGCTGAGCTGTATTGTTCTCTGTACTCTGGACTCAAACATTCTCTAATGTGAGGGCAAGAATTGCTATCAAATTAGGAGATTTAATCTGATCCACAGTTTGTACTTCCCCTGCTGTTTTGACTTTCCTACTTGCGTTGAGCTGGGTAATTGAGAAAGGGCTTAAGAAACAGTTTGTCTGGTACATTACCAATTTGTCTGGCATCACGTACTTCTTCTAGATTCAGATCCTGACTTACCTTCAGGATGTGGGCAAATGACTTATCCTTTTATGTTCTGGCTTCCACATCTTTTGAAATTAATAATTATGCTTGCCTACCTCATAAGAATGTTGCAAGGATTAGCTTGTACATAGCTTTGAGAATGCTAAGTATGGTAGTTATATTCTTTTCATGGAATAAAAACAAAGCAAAAACAAAGCACTTTACTCACTACAATCCCACACTTCAAACCACCACCCATCAACAGAAAGTGACTCACAAGCACAATGAGCCAAGGATACGGTGTTTACTCCTGAAGGTTTGTTTGCACAGAAAGAACGAACTCTGCTTCCGAGTACGCCTGGCTAACCACCTTCCCAGTACTGTTGAATGGGAAATAGCAGAGTCCAGAGGTGTGGCCCACAGCTGATAGGCAACCCATACTGCACTGAGTCCTTTCACTAGGGAGCAGAGCTGAGCAGGAAACAGAATTGTAGCAAATCAATGTAGGCAGCTGCCACAGTGCTGTTTTGGAATCAGCTTCAGTGACCTGTTCAAGAATATCATTATCTAGGTCTTGAAGGTAAAAATAATTATTGCAGAGAGATGATGTACCGCACCTGTTGTATACACACCTATTGGTGGACTAGAGAGGACATCAGAGATACCAGATTAACAAACATGAAGGGAAATTTCCAAACATAGTATAATGAAGTGCTGGTAACCATGGTCTGGGAAAGCCTCATGACTGGGGACACCACCATGAGCAGTGGCAGCGGGGGCAGGTGCTGTTGTTGGGATGGCTGCTGGAGAATGTGCTGCTGCCGGGGGTAGAGGTTGGGGGAAGGTGTCCTGTTACTGCAGCAGTGTTGTGTCATTGCATGGGCTGGGTGCACACCTAGTCTCCCACCAAGTCTCTCATCATGATCGCTCTTTTGTAGACTCTCATTCACAACCAGATCTTTGGCCTTGGGTCATCTGCCCTTCTGTACTTTCCTGCTCCTATCACTGAGACCTCAGCCTCCTAGTACTCTGCTCCATACTACTCATAACAGCCAGCCCCTCAGCACAGCTTATTCACCCACCAAACACCTTTCTTTACCTCTCAGTGCTCCATTCCTCTCCTTCTTTTGCTCCGTTTCTGAATCCTGAGCCAATGTCAAAGTCTAGTGTCGTCTTCGCTCCAGCACGCACTGGGGAGAAAACACAGGACCTCACAAGATGTCAGTTGTACTCAGCAAGAAGACATTGCTGTTTCATCTTCTCTGAACTCATACTATTCAGATACACTGGTGCTCACCTTGACTCAGGTCATCCTGCACACAGACAGTCACAGCATATCTGGTACCCAAATTTTTCCAGGCAGACTGAGGTCTCCCAGCAGCTGCCCAGACAAGCAGAAGTGGCAGCTGTCACTTCTTACTTCAGTGGTATACATACAGCCAGGTGTGTTTGAACTAGAGGTTTGCTCTAATGTCCTTGGTCAAATTATTCCTCCTATATTCACAACCACATTAGTTGAAGCTTAAAGAGGTCAGCAAAATCACCTATTATGGCTTCCTGCTTAATGCCAGTCACAGACATAGACTATTGTTTGCTCATCCCTCAAAGAAGTGATATCTACATGAGTCCTTCTTGTTTCAGTAGGTATATTCAAGATGCTCAAGACTGCTCATGTACTCTTGAGGAGTACAATGATCTTGAGATTTAGCACCTTGAGAGTGTGCTAAAGGGACAACACTTCACAAGAATTACATTCTCTTGTTTATATTACAACCCAGATATACCAATACCACAACAAATATTTGCTGCCAACAAGGTATAGGGGCTAAGCAAATTATTGTTCTTTCTTTGCCAGCGTATTGTTACCCACCATAGTAGCAGTGATAGTCTTCCATTGGTATTTTACGCATATGAGTGTATCTTTTAGTAACCTTGCAGGTTAAAGTGACTTAGGTCACTTTAAACAGGTTAAACAAATATAAATGGTCAATATTTATTTTTGATGAATGCTGTCTGTTCTTGCATATTCTTCAGTCTGGGCACCAGAGCCAGGAATCAGTGCCCTCCCCTTGCTCTGCTACTAACATACACCTTCAACACATTGCTTATTTTTTCTAATCCTGTTACTTCTTAGTTGCCCCAGGCTCACAGACAGTAATACTTTACAAAGGTTCCCATTCATTTTTTGAGCACATTAAGTCATGATGACAACCTCATCGTGCCTGTCCGAGTAAAGGTGGTCATGTAGTTTACATTATCTACATATGGTAATAGTAACATTTTGCTTTTTTGTAGTTCTTAATTTATAACAGAAGAGTTTTATATTCCAGCTGGAGAATTATCCCATAATCTACATACATTTTTCCTTTTTCTCATTTAAAAACACTTTTTCACACTCTTTTTAGTTTTCCAGCAAAACATGGTTAAGTTATAAAATGGTCACTTGGTCTGGTCTTCATTAGGTCTGAAACAATCTGATTGCCTTGAAAAGCAAGGCTGTAATTACTGGCTGGAGCCTTTATACAGAGCTTGAACACCAGAATGTTTCCTTCAGTCTTGCTGTGTGCACATTTGCAGCATATGCATGTGTGAATAGAAAACTCAGCATGCAGATGTTTGAACTTAATACATATGTTTTGGTCCAAACCTCCTCTCCTTTTAAATGAAAAACTGGTAAGAATGACACATTCAGGTTTAATTGTCCAAAGGGGAAATAGTTTCTCAGCCAAAACATAGTATTCTCAAGTCTTATTTAATTTGTATTATGCTAACTTCTAACAAACAACCCTTTATTATCTTGGTGTTTCCGTCTTTTTATTTATTTATTTATTCATTTATTTATTTTCAATTTAGTTTGACTGCAGTGGTAATAACAGTCTATAATGATTTTACATTATTGAGAAACATAACATAAAAAATTTAAAACTTGCAGTTTACAGTACAGTTCTCTTAATCAACAGACCAACAAAAAAGCCTCTTTTAATGTAGACCAGAAAATGCAGTGCATCATAACAGAAGGCCACATTATTTTGCTAGGAAAGCCAAGGTGGGATAAGTGCTGGAATGGGTAGGGTTTGCAGTCTGAAATCCTACAGGAAGTCTATTTGGATGTTCTGTTTACATGCAAACATGGAAATACGTTCTCAAGGCCTCTGGTAATCTTGTCATAACATTATACTAGTTAATATGACTCCTGTGTGAGTTCAACATCAGCATTGTCCTATACAAGCTGTATATTTATAAATAGGATTTAACTTCCAAATTAATCATAAGAATAGCTAATTATAGTTATTAAGAATCTGGGCCCTATAACCCCTAATACATTTATTCCTGAGAGAAACAAGTAGCCCTAGGGAAACTGGCAAATCTTGGAGTTCTAGGAAAAGCAATTGCTCTTCTGAGTACTCTTTTCTTTCTCCCTTCTGGGAAGAAGCAAAATGGGAGAACATTTTCACGCTGCTTAATGGACCATGCAGTGTCACTAGATAAACACCGACTGCTCTAAAAAGGGACGAGCTAGTGCACTGAAAATGGATTATCTTTCCCCCCTGCTATTGAAAAAAAAGAGTGGTGCTTTCTAATTAAAGTTTGCACCATGAAACACATACAAACACACAAAGTTATAAATGAGTACTGATAAGAAAGTCAAAGCAGTACACTGCTTTGCAGTCCATGTGGAAAGCAAGGAAGAAGAAAGACAATCCAGGCAATCAGTGCTATAGAAATTGTAAAGACAATGGCAAAAGTAGAAATAATAAGAGTGTTCCCCAAGCCTAAGGAAGAGGAAAGGGGGAAATGATAACAGGATCTTTACTATGCATGAGGATTTTGTGTATGCTGCACAACCTAAGGACATTTGGTCATGATTATCTGTTGCTCACCATCAGCAGATGACTTGTAGGTTTCATAAGACAGGATTTCAGCTTAACCCTTTTTTTTTTTTTTTTTTTTTTTTTTTTTTTTTTTTTGACTTGATTTTTTTAATTTCTATAAAAAAAAATAAAATTAATTAAAAAAAAAAAAAAATCAAAATAGTTA
>NC_048893.1:143056789-143057580 GCF_011077185.1 Oxyura jamaicensis | reverse complement strand
CCTTTTTTTTTTTTTTTTTTTTTTTTTTTTTTTTTTCCCGTCAATGTTGATCATTGCAGTCTGCAAAAGCAAATTGTCCTAAATTATATCCTATAGGTCTCCTAACTGGAGAAGAGGACCTTCATTGGAAATTGTCAACCCTTTGTTGTTCAGACCAACCTTACTTTCATTTTCAGCAATATTGGGATCATTTTCTCTTTTGTCACTACAAGTGATGAGAAATACCCCATGGGGCAAGGGTAATTTGTGTTAATCCATTTATGAGAAGAACACTTTATCTTACTATGTGAGGTAAAAAAAAATAATAATAAAAAAAAGGCCCACTGAGGATCAAAAATATAGAACCAACAAACCTCCCAAAACTATACTGGTTATGCAGAGAACTTTAACTGAAGGACATCCTGTGACTTTTAATTCTACTAATACCATGCGTGAGGATAAGGGTATTCTTTAGTTAAATAAGATGCTTTCCAATTTAAAAGCACATTCTTATTCAAGGGGTGACCATCAATCTTCAACAAAGCAGAAAAAGTGACATCTCTGGTCTTCCAAAGAATAGTTGTTATCCATAAAGAATATATCATTTGCCAGGTGGTATTTTTTAGTGTTCTCTGTCTGGATACAGCTGTTCTATGTCAAGTTGATGATGTGTAACACATTTTTTAAAAAGCCTATTAACACAGTTGTCAGTTGGGTGTAGATGGCTGTGTACTATTGTCTGCCAAGTCTCCCCCTCCTGCCCAATTAACTTTTTTTTTTTTTTTTTTTTTTTTTTTTTTTTTTTTTTTTTT
>NC_048893.1:143048268-143051789 GCF_011077185.1 Oxyura jamaicensis | reverse complement strand
AAAAAAAAAAAAAAAAAAAAAAAAAAAAAAAAAAAAAAAAAAAAGTTAAATTAGGCATTGTCTCTCTAACAGACATGATACAGAGGAAGACTAGTTTTACAGAGGAATTGTGTGCCCAGAAATTAATGAAGTTTTTTAGAAAACAGGGGGAAGTAGGGTGTTATTTAGAGGTATTCTTCACCAGTTCTTAGGAACCAAATGTAAACAATATTAGGAACCTTCATTTGGAATAGTGTCAAACATGACAGGAAGAAGGAAGACGAAAAGGCTTTACATATTTAATGCTTATTGACTTTTTCATCCGGTTTAAGATGAATCACTTCAGGATGAACCTATAGATTTGAAAGGATTACTTGAGAACCTCACTTATGCCACTTCAGTCCCCCGCTTTTATCCATTAAGTTGTGCATAGCCCTAATTTTAAACAAGCAAATGCCTGAAGAGCAACTTCATCTGAAACTAAAATGCTGTAATATAGCTAATGCAGTAATGAACAGATTTTTCATAAACAAACCTGTTTATCCACAAGTTTCTCTGGAAGAGATCTGAGAATACAAGTGCATATAAAAACAAACAGCTTAGCTGTTGCTTTCTTTGGGCAGGTCTTTGTTTTTATTTAACATGAAAATACAAGGAACTACATTTTATTGATTTGAAATGGCAACTGCCTCCTTTAGTTCAACATTATTATTTTTTCACAGAATGTGCTGTCTGATTATTTATTTGTTACTGGAAAATGACTGCAGATTTAGCAAATGTAATCACTGACAGCTTCTTGGAAAAGCATAATTTTCCATGTACATTTAACACCTTCTTACATAACTGGGTTAGCTTTTGTCTGAACAGGAAGTTTCTGACAGACACTGGTTTTTAAATCTCACAGAGCCTTCTTGTAACACGAGCAGAACATGTTCTGAACACCAGGGTCCAGGCTGCCTATGCCAGCCTTTTGAGTGATCTTGTAAGTGTATCCCCTTGACCCCTTCTTCTAACCTGAAATGCACCTTAGTGCTAAAATGGTCTAAAATGGAAAGTGATTTCTCTATTATCATGCAGGAACTTGTGGGACAGTCAGGCCTGGTAGATTTAAAAGGGGGCAGTGAGCCTTTGCAAGGCTCACAGGTGTGAGAGGAGACTGGACTTGCCAGCTTGTCTCTCAGGAAGGCGGAGCCAGGTCTGTTGTACAAAGGGATGTAGGCTGAAGATCACTCTTGATAGTCTTCAGAGAAACACCCAGACATTTGAATACATATCTAAACTGAATGCAAAGGCCAGAGAGAAGATAGTTTTGTGGTTAAATTTCAGACTATGACTTAACAGGTTTGCATACTTTCCCTGTATTTTTGCCATAGAATTTCTATATGGTCACGTGTAAGTTACTTTCTGTTTGTATAGCTCAGTTTCCCACCTATCAAAGGGCAGTAATGAAGCCTTTGATTCATATCCTTTATTGCTCCTAGTGTATTTACTGTATCAAGCAATTACACAAGTAAAAACAAGTCTTTTAGATTACCTCTTTGGAGGAGCAAATATCCAAACACTCCCTGACAGATGTTTGTCTAATTGGTAGTTAAAATCTTGTAGTGGAGAAGATTCAAAAACTTGTTTACTGATTCTTCAGAGTTGCAAACAATTTAATTTACACATTTTTTTACAGTAATTTAAGCTGATTTCTTCTTGTGCTGCCATCCTACATATGGGTTCATAGAGAGAACAATTGAGTGTCAGGGTCATTATTACGTTTTCATTATTTCTTGATCCCACTTGACATATCTGGACAAAAAAAATCAGCTCCTAGTATCACAGGAAAACGAGGCAGCAAGTCACCTACTCCACTTCCTTCATTATCTCCTCTTCCTCTCTTTCAATAAAGTATATGCAGAGCCTCCTTTCCTTTAGCATTATGTTTTCCCTGCTGGACGATAACATTTGTACCCATTTTCCTTAAAGTATGAGGACAAAGAGAATTATTATAACCTAAATAGAACAGAATTTTTAGAACCTAAATGATTTCATGATTCTAAATGTTGTTGGACACAGACCTACATTAGCACAGTCTTCCCTCCTATTCACCATACATATTTGCATGTCCCAGGATAAGTGCTATCTTTTCTGCAAGTCAGATATTAGATTTATGAATCACTTCCCCCCTCCCCCCCCCCTTTTTTGCATCATGGCAACTAAACAGGCTTCTTATTTTGTGTTGCAAAATAGAGTTATGTTTCTTCTGAGTATTCTGTACTCTTGCATTTATTGAATTCCAGCTTGTGATTTGAAGTAATTTTGGTAAATAATTTTAGATCAATTTAGGTCTTGTTCATGAGACAACAGGCAACTTACCTCTTTCTTTTTGGTGAGAGATTTTACTTTAGAAGAACTACTATCCTAGACAATATAAATGATGACACAAAAAACTTGGGCACCTGCCCCCAAAAGTAAATTAAAATACTGAATGTAACTAGGATCAAGAGAGCCCTATTTCAATGTCTTCCAGAAAACTGTTTGTCTAGGAAGCAATTTGTAACTACCTGTAAGTCTTTTTTTAAGCACTTTGCACTAGAACGGTGACATGGGTTTAATCAAAGACATATTTTACAATTTTCTTCTGAAAATGCCATGCAGGGTAGTTTGAATTTAAGGACAAGATAAATAGCATAAAATGTCTTTTGTAATTAATTCAGAATTAATTCTTTATCCAGTAGGCCAGCTGTCCTGGTAAAGGAGTAAAGTAGACTAGTGTGTTACAATTTGTAATGACAAATTGATGTTGTCAAACCTGATTGTTTTTCAATCTCTGCAAATAAATTGACTTCTGATATTTCAGAAGTAGGAAAGCAAATCAGCTGGCCTGTTTTATTTCTCTTTTCCTCAGAAGTTCATTCTCTGCTTGCCTTTCATCAGGCCTTTGGTGCGTCTCCTGCTGTTATTCTTGTTCTATCTACTCCTATCTTTTCATTAAAATTAAGTATTTTTAAAACTTGATAGCTTTTTTTTTTTTTTTTTTTTTTTTTTTTTTGGTGATAAGGAATGATCCATTCACTCCATTAATGGAGTTACATGTTCCTTTGTCTAATGGAGACTGTAGACAATTGAACTTTTTGACAGTTGAATTGTATGACTGAACTGTGGAAAACTGAGCTTTTTTCTTTGCCTGTTATGTTTCCTACTACTTGCTGTGCCCTGAACTTTAGGACTTCTGTAAAAACTGTGTATTTATAATTCTACTATTCCTTTAGACTGATCCTCAGTCATATCTTCTTCTTTCACATATATATTTTATTTCTCTAAAAGTCCTTGAAGAGTTCTTAATAAATCTCTAACAGTATGCTGTGACTGTCTTTCATCTCAGATTATTGGTCTTTTAGGATGGGGAAAAAATATTTCTGTGAGTTGGAATTTCTGGATGTTACCATAATATAAATAACAAGAACCTTTTGAAATTTGCCCATCTGTACTTGAACGCATGCCAAGAGATATCAGTTTTTTTTTTTTTTTTTTTTTTTTTTTTTTTTTTTTTTTTT
>NC_048893.1:143024508-143048168 GCF_011077185.1 Oxyura jamaicensis | reverse complement strand
TTTTTTTTTTTTTTTTTTTTTTTTTTTTTTTTTTTTTTTTCTCTATCAGAATTCCTTTGACTTTACTGGAAGTATGATAAAAAAATTTCTGTTTGTCAGGGTTCAACTTCTCTGATTTCCAAATCTGTATTTCAGTCATCTGTACATCTTCACTCACATTTACCTGTACTCAGTCTCTTTGAGAGAGTGGATATTGCTCATTATATGGCAGTGAAGAGAATACAGACCCAAAGACATGTCAGAGGGAGAAGGAATATAATGAAAGACTAATCTGAACTAAAGAGGGGTATACAGATTAACAGGATACCTTGATGTGAACCTGAGACTTTATTTATATATATTTTTTACACAGTAGGTAGGAAATGGGAGATAAATAGATACTAAAATTTCTTTTGAAACTTTGGTAAGCTCGACAGTCTCCTTAAACTAGAAACCACGAGGAAAAATAGTGTCTTAAATTCCTGTCTCTTCTTACTCTTTTCCTTTAACTAACTCAAAGCTGTAGTCATGATTTAAGTTCAGATTAGGCTTCAGGATTTAAAAATAAAAATAAATAAAAACACAACACTTCCCCTCTGTTACATAGCTTAATATTAAATTCAAATACTAAACTTTCATTTATAGTAGGCTGTGCTTCTTCACTGTAGAAGACGGCTAACTTGAAAAGCCTCACTGAAAGTTTGCCTGACCCTTCCCTTACATATTTATGTGCGCATTTATTATATAGTTAAAAGGCATAAACAAGGACGTGCTGTGTGTGCAAGTTTCTGGAATCTCTTGTTTTCCCTTCCATGGTGCACAAACAAGTCATTTAGGTGAACAAAGTCTGAAAGTGAATCATAAACTTGTGTTGTTGTTGTTGTTTTTCTAAAAGAACTTTCTCTGGTGGCTTTGAGAACAGAGATGCCCTGTGTCAGGGCAAAGCACTGGATTAGCACCTAGAATTCAATGGTAGTGCAGACCTAATTTTTGTGGACAGGCTGACAACATTTTCTAGTAGTTCTGTGCCAAGGATAATGACATTATGGCTTGGAGTCTAGCAGAAAGCAATATTAGACTCTGTTTTGAGGGGGCACGAGTAAACAGCTTTGTTTATCACCGTGTTAAGAAATTTGATATAAGCAAATACCTAGCTCTACGTAAAAGCCATTCCAACGAAACCTCGGGTAAGATGGTGGTTTGACTTAACAGAAATGTACTATTATGTTTCAAAAAAGCATTTCTTCTTTTAAAAAAAATGTTTTGGACATATTTTGATGATTAGATTGACACAAATTCCTTGAGAACTTTGTACATTTCCACATCTTGATCTTTGACACTCACCCCTATGTGACTGCATCTATATTACACCCCTCAGCTCATGGGCCTGGATGTGTGCCTCTGCCATGTTGTAAGCAAGACCCAAGGAAAGAAAAGTCAGGCATATGAGTCAGACAGGCACTGTGGCATGCCCCACCTAGGAAGTCTAGACATGGCCCATGTGCCTAACAGTGCAAAGATGAAACTAGCAGATAAATACAGCCCTGTAATTGGAGCTGCTTTCATTTGACTCCAACTTTAAATCAATGTTTAAAATACATTCTTCAAAATAGACTTCTTTTACGGGTCTGTTGAGTCACAGAGACATGAAATTGATTTTATCTTTCTGCCACCAATATTCTGTGTGGCCTTGGGCAAATCACTTAATCTCCCATCCTTATCTATAAATACTATATGTTAAGCCTTCTTCTTGCTCAGCATTTTTAATGAAAATAAATAAGGAATGAAAGACCAGGTACAGAAGAAAGGAAGATGAAGCAGGGAAGCAAATGGAGACAGAGGCATATGTGGGAAATAAGCGGACAAGGATGAAAAGATACAATAGGAAAAAGTGTACAGGCAGAGAGCTTTTAGAGGTGGCTCGTACATACTAAGAAGATGTAGACCTGCAAGTCATTTGATAAGGAAAGTGGCAGATGCAGTAGTTAACATCTGCTTGGAATAAACTGCATGTATGTGCAGGGGACTGTTGGTGGGGGAGGATAACCAGTGCTGCCTGGAAAAAAAAAAAAAAAAGAAAAAAAAAAAAGAAAAAAAAGCTCTCAACAAGTGATCAAAGAGTGTTGACTTTCTCAGAGCACAATGACCCTTTGATCTGTGACTCTTTCTGTAGATAACTTCTGGGATAGCGAACTGAGGGGTTAAAAGTGAATAAAGTGACAGAACAGCACAGAAGTGTCCTATGGCTTCAGATTAGTCCCGAGGATCTAGATACAAATCTCCTATGTAAATTAATAGCAAAAGGAGGAATTTTGCCAAGGTTACTCAGAGCCAAAAATCCAGTTGAGACCGTATGTGTAGAAATGTAGTGCCTAAGTTATTCTGATATTCAAAACTCTGGTTCTGAAAATAAGTGTTACTGATTGTGTAAGTTAAAAATCATGAGTCACTCTTACAACAGTAATAGGGAGGATTAAATACTTTAAGATTTAAACAAATGTATGCCTTATTCTTTGTATTTCTGATTCTGTAAATCCTGAGAAGTAACATGGTTCCAGTTTCACCATTTTTCTGTAGTCATGATTTCCAGGAAAAATATTTCTTTTTATTTAAAATAAAAGGTGAGTTTTTCATGCATTCATACAATTCTCAATTCTAGAAGCTAAAGCTTTGAAAAGAAAAAAAAAGAAAAGAAAAAAAAAAAAGGAAAAAAAGTAATTTACTGTGAACCATGCAATAAAATAGTATTAGTAGGTAGTTAGCCTCTCTGGAAAATTCTACCCCAAATTTTTTGCTCTTTTCTGAGTGGCCCAGTCTGGATTCCTTACATAGTGTGAAAACTGTGGTGAAACTATGTCTTTAAAAAAGCAAAGAAAAGCTCTTTCCATGTAGATTCCTAAGCTGAATTGTTTATGGTCATAAAAATCCCATAATAGTCAGTAGAAGAGTTGAAAATACACTAGACTATTTGATCATGTAAGAATTTTATTAAACTGATTCATGCATGGATTCTCATCCATATTTAGGTATAAGAATCACTTTTTCCTTGCAAATGGCCTGGAAGTTGAAATACCAAACATTTTAATAAGATTTCCAGGACTTAGAGACATCTCCAGAGCACCACCAATTGGACCCTAAGTGCATTGTGTAAATTAAATGGTGACAGCAATAAAACCTGGAACTTCTTAGAAGAAACCAGTCTCTGTTGGCTTCAATTCAGAAAACTGAAATCAACAAACATTTAAATAAAAGTCACTATCATAAGATGTTGTCTAATAAACCTTTGCTGGAATGTCCTGTTCAGTCTTCTGAGGATGGAGATGACAATCCAGAAGTCAGCTTCCATTTTCAAACAAGCATTCCTTGCCTCGAACCTCATCATTTTCCACAGCCATTGAGTATGTAAACTTTATAGTTCTTCAGAGAATTACACTTGTGCTTGTCTTCCTGGAATTGTCTCTTGCCCTTCCGAAGTCCTCATAGAATCCTTTGTTCTTTTTCTTAGAAGACATTTTATAAATCTTCTGGTGTTTGGAAGTCCTCTAAATTCCTCGTGGTAAAAAGGAGCATTTGTGATAGAACACAGGAAAATGGCATTGAGTAATATGCAAAATCCCACAGACATAGATTCCCTAGATTTCCATAAAACAAGTGCTGTTCCTTTTTCTCTGTGGCCATGAAGTCCCCCTGAATTCAATAAGGGCATCCCTTTTGAGGTAATATACAGAAAAAGGTTAATAAAACTGAAAAAAAAGGCTCAGAAAAAGAGTTAATCATATTCAAACATATAGATTCAGGAAACATTCAGTTATTTTATTGGAAGAATTTACAAACTTGACAGCTCTATGGAGTTTAATTTCTTACTTGTCTGAACACAAGCTAATACTCTGGAGGAGTAAGTCAAATTTTCAGTGCTTCTATCTTATCAAGCTTGACTTGCAAATATCATCACTAGAAGATGGGAGAAAGGATATGAGTTACCATATTCAAGAAGTTCTTAATCTAAAAAGTCTAGACATAGCCACCAAAAAACAGAAGCAATTTTTACTGATTAAAGCACTGTTTGTTTGTTTTATTGCTTATTTCTTGTTGTGTACTCCAGGGATCCCTACAACAGTACAAATACAATTGATGCCATTTGTTCTGCAAGTCAATGAGAGGCTAACAGTAGACACAGTTTTGGTTCCAAGGCAATCTGAAACTGTTTAGGAGAGCAACCTGACTAGCAGAGAAATCAAGTGATTTTGTAACATGTGCACAACATGAGACAATGTTCATGGCGGACCACAGGCCCCTTAATTTTCTTCTCCTGGTAAATTTGGGATAATACACATAAAGTTGCTGGAGATGGCTGGGAACTACTTAATAGTTGTAATCTACTGGATGGTCCAACAATGTCCCAATCTACAGTATACAGAAATTAATGAACACCTGAAATATGGTCAAAAATTATAAAGGTATTCCTTGTTCAATTTCAAAACATTGATCATATGGCAATTGTAAATGATAACATAGAAATGATATTAACTGCATGAATGTTCTGTTATCAGCTTTTCCAAACTTTAGTTCATACTCTGTCTGAAAGATTCTGGTAACATCAGAAAAATATGTGATGCTTTTGAGTCCTTGCAGAGAATGGGTCACTCTTTACATTTCATAGATGAAATATTAACTTTGTGAAGTCATTTTACTTCTTTAGTGTGTGTGTCCTGGATCCAAATCATATAATCATAGAATCATTTAGGCTGGAAAAGACCTCTAAGATCATCATGTCCAACGATTAGCCTAGCACTGCCAAGTCTACCACGAAATCGTGTCCCTAAGAACCACATCTACATATCTTTTAAATACCTCCAGGGATGGTGATTAAACCACTTTCCCGGGCAGCCTGTTCCAATGCCACACAACCCTGTCAGTGTTTTTTTTTTTTTTTCCCCTAATATACATCCTGAACCTTCACATGCACAACTTGAGACTGTTTCCTCTTTCCTATTGCTTGTTGCTTGAGAGAAGAGAATGACCTCCACCTCACTACAGCCTCTTTGAGGTAGTTGTAGAGATTGATAAGGTCTTCCCTGAAACTCCTTTCTCGGAAAAATAACCCCAGTTCTCTCAGCTGCTCCTCATAAGACTTGTTCTCCAGACTAGCTTTGTTCTCCAACTAGCTTTGTTGCCCTTCTTCAGACATGCTCCAGCACTTCAGTGTCTTTCCTGTAGTGAGGGGCCCCAAACTGAACACAGTATTCAAGGCATGGCCTCACCAGAGCTGAGTACAGAGGGAGGATCACTTCCCTAGTGCTGCTGGCCACACTATTTCTGATAAAAACCAGGATGTTGTTGGCCTTCTTGGCCACCTGAGAACACTGCTGGCTCACATTCAACCAGCTGTCAACCAATACCCCCAGGTCCCTTTCTGCCATGCAGCTTTCCAGCCACTCTTCCTCAAGTCTGTAGCGTTGCATGGATTTGTTGTGCCCCAAGTGCAGGACCCAGCACTTAGCCTTGTTGAACCCCATACAGTTGGCTTTGGCCCATCTTTTGCTATACAAGCTGAGAGTAGGAAATAGGACATCAGTGGATTGGTGCATATGTCAAGTTGTCATGTTTGGGCTGGAGGGCTGGAACAATGACACTCACCAATATTTGAAAAAGTTCATTCAGCAACATAACAAATATTTTTAAAGTGTATATATTTTCTTTTTTGTTTGTTTAAATGAGTTCTGGCAAGCATCCATGTAACTTCTAAGGGGCTCACCTGGCAAAAGGCTTGAATCCATGAGGAAACTAACCAGGGATCTGCATGCCAAAAAGGGTCTGCAGGTGATACAGAAAGGTTTCCTCAGTAACTGTTTCAGAGAAGGAGGAAGAGACAAATAAAACTGCTTCTAGGGAGAATGAAAAACTTTTTATTTGATCACAGATTTATTTCCAATGCCTGGAAGAGCAGTTATGTTCAGAAATGCCAGGAAAATTGAAACATCCTGGATCTTCCTTCAAATTCAGAGAAATGCAAGCAGGTGTTTTCTAATTCACTTTAACATTAAATTCAGAATAAATGATCCTGGAGCTATCTAAAATCTGGGTAACTGTCTGCTTCTTGTTGCATTAGATCCAAGCAATAACTATTCAAAAGTTGAAGCTGTGAGAGAGAGACAACTCCATACAACATATTGAGTTCAGAATGTCTATGTCCAAGAAGAGCAGTAGAGACTAGTCACAGAAATATTCACTTCACCCTACTGAAATACAGGGAAGCCTCCATTGAATTAATACTATTGGTATCCACATTTAAGAACCAGATATAGTTATTCTACTGTAGCTTTGTGACAGTATTAAAGATATTGTCATTTTGGAGGGAAGGTACAACAAACCCAATTTCCATGGTAGGATACTTACCTTTCACATAAACTTGGCAAGTCATGCTCTGACCAATAACAGTACTGTCCCTTACCAATTTTGAATTTATTTGGACTGGTTTGTCTAAGTCTCAGGTAAGCTCACAAAATGAACAGATATTCTGTATATGCCCACAGCCTTAAATCACTAGTTTTGGGGGTCTTTAAATAAACTTTTTCAGGTTCTAGAAGTGTCATATAAATAACTAGTTTCTGACCCTTCCTAGCAGACTATAATCTAATCATGATGCAAATAAGTGGTATGAACAAGAAAAAATAGGGGATGGAGAGAAAAAAAAAAAAGACAAAATAACAGTGGGTTACCCAGCTGGACTCAGCTGGAGGCATGCACTCCTCTAGAGACCAGTACTAATTTTACATCCATCCATCCTGTCCACACATCTTTTCCTGGTGATAAACCGTAAGTGATATTTGAGAGCAGGTCTAAAAGAGGCAAGTGCAATTGATTACCAGCTCAGAAAAGCATTCTAAGTATAACAAGTAATGTGCAAGAAAGCACAGATTGTGTGGGAGGGTGGCACTGCTAACAGTGGAGACTGGGTAGCAGAAGAGAAGATCAAGGACATAAAGATAAAGTGATGCAGTGCCTTAAATACAAAAATCTTAATGCCTGTATGCTCAGGCGGTGAAATGGCTTGTGCCATGTCTTGAGCATTGAGAGAGCTCTGCTTAGCAAAACTCAGGGTTAAAACTCATCTTTACACATGTTCAGTATTTGGCATTATGACTATGCATTTTAGATATCCTTTTTATTTACAAAGAAAAGGTTGTTATTGAAAGATAAAATACCAACTGCAAGTCAAAACCTATTTCTTCCAAACAGGGACAATAAGTTCCAAACTTATCTAGAGAATTTGCCAAAACTAGAAAAAATTGTATGTTAATTTTCAAAGGTAAACTAGAAAACTAGAAAAAAAATTGTATGTTAATTTTCAAAGGTAACTCCTCAGGATCTTTCTATGAAAATTTTAAGTTTTATTTTTTTATTTCATTTTTTCTTGAAATTTTCTATCTGAATTAAAAAAGAGTGTTCTGGGAATAAGTACTTATGGTTTCTATGAGCTCAACAAGAGTATATAAGCCCACTCAAGCCATAAATGGATCATCACACTAAGCATTCTCCTCCCTCTGGACCATGGCTCTAGGACATGAGACAGGTGGTGTTTTCATGATACACTTAACAAATTAAACTTCACTCAAAGATACAGGCTGAGCAGCACCTTCATTGTATTCCCCATCCTGCAAGTTCCTTAGACCATTAGTTTAATTCTCCATACAGGGAGATGACTTTAAAACCTTCAGTGATACTGTCACAAGGTAAGTGTTGCATCCAGGTAATCAGCTGTGAGAACCAGATGCATAGTTCATTTATGAACTTAGTGCTGCTCTTAGAGTGTTTTCAGCACATGTGCTCCCATCGCTCGGCTCTTGACAGAAATTTATGCTGTAAAGATATTGGCCATAGAAATACTGCCATATGTTCATATCACCCCTGATTTTGTTTGCTTGCCTGTGAATTCTTCGTGGACTAGTTTGTCCCCTCTGACCTTAAATGGTACTTCAATTATATCAAGTCATTTATGTTAGAAAGATCCACCCTTTACTTTTTGTTTCCCATCCAATTTTGAACTTTGCTTTAGCTTTCGTCTAGATCAGTGGATCTCTTGAATATCCTCATTTCAACACCTTGAGGCAAGAGCTTCCTTTTCCAAAGTTATTTCTCTCTTACTAGACCACCATTAAAGATTTAACATCCATCTGTCACTTCCAGCCTGTAGTGTATGTGCTGAGTCTCTGTCAACAAAGTGGAAAGCATGTTAAAAGAGGCATTCAGAACTGCAGCTCCACAACCCTTATTATCAGAGCCAATTCTGAAGTCACACTCACAGTTCCATCAGTTGCCATATTTGATTCTTTTGCACTCCCTGCGAAAGCAACACCCCTGTCATGATGTCTTGAAATACTAAGCCTAAGTCCTTTTTGTGGATTCAATGTTTGATGACCTTGTAAACCATGTATTTGTTATCAGAAATAATTTATTCTGTTATTATTGTTGGTTTTGTTTTGTTTTGTTTTGTTTTGTTTTGTTTTTAAGAAAAAAGTACTACAGACAACTTGCAAAAATACAGCACACATAGTATAAACAGATCTGGAAATAGGGAATCAATCTAAACTGACTTGCGTAGAAACTGAAAATAAATTTGTCCTATAAAAGAGCACGTTGATTTAAAATACTGAATTTCTTTCCATAACATTTGTGTACACTCACATAATAAATTCCTGAACTGGTCTAAACTTCAGAAAGGTATATTTACAGAGTACTTTAGGAAAATAAATTACTCTGCAAAACTGTTTAACTGAAGCACCACACATACAATGGTATGTAATATTTGTTATTCAGGCATAAGAGTCAGTATTTCTGTTTTCTCTGTTCAAAAACAAGTTAATGAGGATTTCTCCTTATGAATGAGTGATTTCTTGAAGTTTAAATCTCCAGTAAAACTAATGATAGAATCAAAGAATGGCTTGGATTGGAAGGGATTTTAAAGATTATCCAGTTCCAAAGCCTCTGCCATGGGCAGGGACACCTCCCACCAGACCGTGTTGCTCAAAGCCCCATCCGGCCTGGCCTTGAACACATCCAGGGATGGGGCATCCACAGCTTCTCTGGGAAACCTGTTCTAGTGCCTCATCATCAGTAAAGAATTTATTGCTTATATCTAATGTAAAGCCACCTTCTTTTAGTTTAAACCATTCCCCCTTGTCCAATACCTACAACCCCTGACAGAGTCCCTCCCCAGCTTTCCTGCAGGCCCCCTTTAGGTACTAGAAGGCTGCTGTAAGGTCTCCCCAGAACCTTCTCTAGGCTGAACAACACCAACTCCCTCAGCCTGTCTTCATAGGAGAGGTGCTCCAGCCCCTTGAAAATATTTGTGGCCCTCCTCTGGACTCGTTCAAATACATCCATGTCCTTCTTGTGCTGGGGGCCCTACAGCTAAACATGATGCTCCACATAGGGTCTCACAAGAGCAGATCAGATGGGGAGAACCACCTCCCTCGACCTACTGGCCACGTTTCTTTTGATGCAGCCCAGGATGCACATCGACAGCTCATGTTGAACTTTTTATCAACTGACACCCCCGGGTCCTTCTTGTCAGGGCTGCTCTCAATCCATTCTCCACCCAGCCTGTATTTGTGCTTGGGATTGCCCCCACCCAGATGCAGGACTTTGCACTTGGCCTTGCTGGGAGCACTTAATGAGGTTTACACAGGTCCACCTCTCAAGCCTGTCCAGGTCCCCCTGGATGGCATCCTTTACCTCCACCATGTTGACCACACCACAAAGCTTGGTGTCATTGGCAGACTTGCTGTGAGTGCACTCAATCCCACTGTCCATTTCACTGACAAAGATGTTAAACAGTGATGAAGGGCCTGTCATCTCTGAATAACAGCAGTGCATCGCAATGGGAATAATTCTACTGAAGTAAATGGGCTTTGTCTCATCATCCATTCTTTTCATTCAGTTTATTTCTAGCATCACTAGAAATAGTCAGACTGGGATCTCCACCCAAACAAGGGTGAAGAACTTTATAATTTGTTACTCAAAAGAGAATGAAAACTCAAGGAGTGGAGGGAGTTAAAGTGGAAAATTAAGAGATAACAGCCTAGCTGGGTGGGAGCATTATTACAAAAAAACTTACTTTGAGACCTAGTGCAGGTAGTGATGAAGTGGATGGGCCTTGACCTTACCTTGAGTAAGGGCAAAGAAGCACATTTAAGACTACATTCTTCCTTTCTTATTGGCAACTTACTGCACACATGAATTTGTGTACACATGAACGGTATAGCGTACTGGGTCTGTCTGGGATGGAGTTGGTCTGGATGCAAACCATACCTGAGAGATCGGCTGGGCATTGAACTACTTGTGAAGGCAGTGAGTGATTGCTTTTGAATCACTTGTTTTTTGCCTTCTCTTTCCTTCACTCATTAAATGATCTTTATCTTGACCCAAGCTTTCTTGTTTTTATTCTTCCCATTCTCCCCCCGTCTCACTGGGGAAGAAGGGAAGTTAAGGAGTGGTTGTATGGGGCTTCTCTGCCAGCTGGGCTCAACACACCACACAGAATTCAAGAATAATCTGGAGCCTGTACAGAGAGAAATCTATTGATTTCTGTAACCGTTTTGCATATGCAAACACCAAGGGTGCTGTTTGCATTGTATGGTGCATGCATATATAAGGAGTGATTCTCCATCACAAGAAATTGTCATATGCAGTATGATCATACCATGTATGTGTTGCATTCAGTTGCAGTGAGTGAGCTGAGTCCTTAAGCTGACTTTCTGAAGATGGCCAGACTAAGAATTGTGCTCTAGCAATGATACAATCTGAATTGACTTGCCATCTTTTCCCTTATTCAAGCAGTAGTCTTTTATGACATGGGGAATCTATTCATTTACAAAATACAGAGCTGTGAAGGAAATAGTATGGTATTCTCAAAAGCTGCTGGCTTTGACATGTGCACCGGACCAGATGAAATCATTGTGCCTAAGGGGAAACTTGTGTGGATTGTGCTCACAGTTGACAGATGACCCTTCCACAACTAATATTAGTGTGAACTTTGGTCCTGTACTTCAGCCATTGTCCATTTAATACAGACTTGTTACTAAGCTTAGTGCTTCAGTGGCCAACTAGTACACAACCTATAGGAGAGTGTGGTTAAAAAACTACTCTGTCTTCATGTCTTCAGGCTGACAGGGACTGTGATTTTTATGTAAATATTGCTGTTGGTAGCCAGAGAGAGGTCACAGCCTTTTGCTGCTGTCAAGTCGTCTTTAGATGCTGTGGAAAGCATGTGGGATGTAACAGAAAAATAGGGGAAGAACGCAGATGTCATGGATAGGGACAGTGGAAGTTCGGCTTAGAAGTTTTAGAAGAAGAATTAAAAAAAAAATATTTCCCTGGGTCTGTTTCTCAGATATTCATGTGTGATAATCTTCTACATGCACAGTAGGAGAGCACACTGCCACTGCTTGTTTAAATATAGAGTAGATAAACATGAAAATTCAGAATGCCTTATTACTGTTCCTTATACCACATCTACTGGCAACAAAGATACCCATCCCATTTCTGAACTTGAGAGAAAGCAATATATCACATCAATCATTAAAATCAAATCCACTGTAATCTTTGATAGATGGCAAATAACAGTAATCCTTGCTCTCTAGACCTGTTGTGAAATATCATCCATTAGTTTTCATAAAGTACATCAAGATACTCAAATTTAAATGTACTACATGCTGTACAGGCAAAACATGATCAGTTTGAGTAGAGCAGAAAAATGACCAATAGAACTAACATCCCACATGTCTACAAGAACTGATCATGTGCTGGTCTGATTTTCATTTAGTTTATATTGGTGTTAATAAAAAATGACATGCATGGAGTCACAGAAGTTACAGTACTGTGATATATGTGAAATAACAATTAAATGTGATACATTTCTTCATGTTTTAAATTTATAATACCTTTTTCTGTAGGACATTTACAAATCTAATACAGACAGGTCTGGGCCTTCAACAGTAATATACCAACTAGTATAAGCTGAGGATCTGGCACAAAAGGAAATTGGGCACAGAGTATAATGAAATTATTCATTGTGATATTGATAGAGACTGTGATGAGATAAAATGACTGTAGTTTATTTTGTTGAGAAAAAAAATCACATAGAAAAAAAAATCTATAAAAAATTACCGGAATACTTGCAATCTGCTTACCTAAACCCCCTCCCCCACCCAAGCACTTTAAACCTGATTAAGAAAAAGAAAAAAAAAAAAAAAGGAAATCCAAGTAGGGCATGTCAGAAACAATTTCCAAAGTGTTTTAAATATATTAGAAGGAATATATATGTTCTGCCAATTGACAGCAATTTGAATGTACAATTAGCCAAATGAAAATCACACATACTACTTTAAAATTACGCTTTTTTTTCTCTGTTTCTTTATTCCTCCTCCCTATTATTTTGTCTTCCTCCATTTTCTTCTGATACCCCTCCTCCTTCATTCACAGCTTTCTCTCTTGCCCATTTTTTACCACTTCTCAACATCTGTAGTAAGAGCAAGAGAACATCCTAGGAAGAACAAAAGTGGGTTAGGGATTTTTTGAGTAAAGTGATCCTGAGCTTGAACCTGCAAAATGTTCCCATTGACTTGGAAAGAAGAAGCATCAGTCATCGGAAAGATAGGCAGAACCTCTACTCCCATAACACTATTTATTACTCTTTTTCTGTTTTGAAAAAAATAATAATTAATTAATGTATGCTGACGTGGCAAATCTAATGGGTCAAAGAGGACAGAAAATTTATCCTGTAGTTCTGAATGTCAAAGCATGCCCTGGCTTGAGAGGGTCCTGCAGATGATGCTCACTTACAGAGTTAAGCATAATTTACCATGGTCAAACTAAGCATTTTAATTTCAAAGTTGACTATCAAGTACTTGTCCAAATACATGTGTTTCACTGACTAGATGCTATTCTCTAAAACAATTTGTACAGACCTGTGAAATATTAAGTCGTTTTTCTGCAAGTACAAATAATGAACAGATAGTAAGAAAACCCGGAAATGAACATATGACAGCAATTAATATATAACATAATAATAATATATAACGATAATAATTAACAGACATATCTAAATCCTTGTGCTTTGAAAAACAAAAGAGGTGTTGTTAACATTTTATTTTCTTTCCATATTTTTCTTCAGATATGACTGTCAATAGTAAATGATTTTTTTTTCCTCAATATGTAAATGAGAGGAGCCCAATCTGAACTTTTGGATTTCAGTGACTTTATAAGCAACCAAGCAATATAATAGCTTGAATCATGCTCCATGCTTAACCTTTATTTACTATGTAGGTGTTGGTGCTCAAAATAGAAAGCTTTCTCCACATAGGAGAGAAAGTATACATTCCACTTAATTTGGTTTCTGTTTCACAGGCCAAAACACTTGAGTTCTTTCCTATTTTATGGTTTACTAATCAAATGAAGACAGTGATTCCATGAGTAAATCCCTAATAGACCTGAGAAAATATGACTGTATTGATATTTAGTGATGTTTTGGGATAATCTTGCAAACAACACTAGGAAAATATATTGAATTTTTACTTTGAAAACACATCAAAATTTTGATTGTTAAGGGAGAAAGAAAATGTGTATAACTTCTGGCATTGCATGCTCATCTTTACATACTGTTTTGTTTTGCAATGGAATTAGTTGACATAGTTTACATATCGCACTAAATATCTAATTACTTCCACATATGTATAATAACTAATTACCTCCCCTTTAATTTCTTTTCCCTTGAGCAACTGAGATAATAATAGCATTATTTTTTTGGTATATTTTTTCAAGCTTTGTTAAAAATGTAAAGGCCCTTGGGCTACACAAAAATTAGAGAATTAAAATCTTTTTTTTTTTTTTTTTTTTTTTTTTTTTCTATCAAATTAAGAGCATTTAAAAGGATGACATTTAAGATCACCCTCACTATATCTTTATTTTAATAAATGAAGTCTTATTTTTTTCTCCCTCATGAAATACATAAAAATTTACACTAGTGTCGTATATCTCCTGGGATCCAACTGTGAAAGCCCATGCTTCTCAATTGAATTTTTGGCTGTAATATGGACAAGGTCTTCCTTACCAGGAGGTGAAGACAGGACCACAATCACATTCAACTTCTTTATGGAAGTGTGGTTGGCTCACTGCCCCATTTTTCCAGAAGCAAAAGAGAAATTGCTGGTTTGGAAAAACCTTTGAAGGAAAAGCCAGTGCCACAAACCAGGGTGTGACTATGCTTCTGCTGTCTTACTCTGATCTCTGTAATTTCTGAAACAAATACACTTATTGGCCTGTACAGAGGTTAGAAAAGAAAAGAATAATAATATTAAAAAAAAAACAACAACAAAAAAAACTGTGCTCATATTTCTTCTTTGCAGTCTGATTCACACAAGATGCAAGATGAAGATGAACCAAGCAAGTCATTCACTAACACCTCAGCACTTTATCTGAAATTACAATTCTAAGTATCTTGTTCAAACCTCACACTTCCAATGTGTTTTCCCATATGGGAAAATGAGGTCCTCTCTGATGTCCTAAGTTAATCTTTATTCCGTAGAAGCCAATGAATTGTACCTCAGAATGGAGTTTTCCAAATGAAAATTAACATGACAGATTCATTTTGCTTGTAACTTTTGTCCTGCTTCCGGAACTGTAGCTGCCATTGATATCACAGAATCATGGGGTGTCCTGAGTTGGTAGGAACTCACATGGATCACTGAGTCCAACTGTTGGCTAGACACAGGTCCACCTTCAGAGCTTTGTCCAAAGGCTCCTTGAACTCCATCAGACTAGGTGCTGCGACCACTGCCCTGGGGAGCCTGTTCCAGTGCCCGACCACCCTCTGACTGCAGAACCTTTCCCTAACCCCCAGCCTGACCCTCCCCTGTCCCAGCTCCATGCTGGTCCCTCGGGTCCTGTCGCTGTCCCCAGAGAGCAGAGCTCAGCGCCTGCCCCTCCACTCCCCTCGTGTGGGACCTTCAGGCCACCATGAGGCCTCCCCTCAGCCTGCTCTGCTCTGGGCTGAACAAACCAAGGCTGCACAGAGCAGAGCAGAACAATACCTTCCCTTAACTGGCTGCTATGACTGATGCACCCTGGGATACGGTTGGCTCTTTTGGCTGCCAGGGTACACTTTTGAGTCATAGTCAACTTGTCGTCAACCAGAACCCCAAGTGTTTTGGAGCCAGGGAAAAGAGCATGCCTGTTGCAAAGTGATCCTGACTGTATTAGCCATACATGAAGAATAGTTTCTTGTGTTAGTAGCTTATTTTCTAGGAGTACTAAGGCATCCTGTACTACTTAGGGTGCTGATGGTGAGAAATATGTGTTACATTGCACAGACACATTCATACGAGTTCAGATTTGTATATAAGTCTTATAAAGTCAGAGTCAGCTCTGTTTTCCAGGGAAGCAGGTAGTAAAACACACAATGATTTCCATGAGCATGTGTTCATGTTCCATGTGATTTTTTACCAATCAGTTCAGCACGTTCAAACACATCTCACAATAATCTAATTGCACTGTAATTCCTTACAACCAAGTGTTAAGTGCATAGCTCATATTTACAGTATGTTGCAGGGCCTTAATTTCCTTTAGGTCTGTGACTTTCAGAGTGAAAAGGCACATCGTGTTTTGGTACACTGGTACATCTGCCATGAGAGAAATGGCCCTCTGCATTTCTAGCAGAATGGCAACTCTTTTCCAGACCAGCTATTCAGAAGAAAAATTGCAAGATGGCAGAAGAGCTACTGGCATATATTCTTACTGAAGAAAAAATAATTTCCCTTGTCTAATTTGGGAGATGTTGTTTTAACAAACAGCTTTAAATAGCAAAAGTCCATTCACTGTTGATCCTAGTAGATGAAACAATAAAAATACTTGAAACAAACCAAGCATTCAATCTCTTGAAATAACCTTTTGCATTCAAAGCTAAAAGAATAAGGAACTGGCTATTTGAAGGGAAAAGAAAGAAAAAAGAAAAGAAAAAAGAAAAAAGAAAAAAGAAAAAAGAAAAAAGAAAGAGAAAGAAAGAAAGAAAGAAAGAAAGAAAGAAAGAAAGAAAGAAAGAAGGAAAGAAAGAAGGAAAGAAAGAAGGAAAGAAAGAAAGAAGGAAAGAAAGAGAACCGCAGCTGAAAAAGTATATACTCCTTTCAAGCTCTGTAGTCAGGGTCATACCATTAATTATAGATGACAGCATGAGGTTTAAAAACAAATGGTTTCAACCTCACCTTTAGGTTGAAGTGAAGCAAATGTTTCATTATCAGAGGGCACTACTCCAGCATGTTCTAGAAGGATTAAAACAATCAAAAACTGAAAGCAGGTGGTCCTTCAGGGAAAAGGTGTTTCTCGACACTCACTTCAGTAGTGACAGGAACAGTCTTCAGACTTAAGGATATCCTACTGACAGCATCATTTATGTTGTTAACTGCTCTGTATTTAGTGGTAAGCAAGACTGATAGCAGCAGTTTCTTTCTGAAATATTATATATGATACAGATTCTGAATCTTCCTCCTCTACTCTGTTTCTTTATGTAGCCATTTGCATTTACATTACAAATAGTGGACTAAATAAACAGAGATGATTTGTGCGTGCATTTTGTGTGTGTGTTCTTTTTCTAAACCTAGGATTCTGACTCAATTACCAAAACACAGGGCATAATAATGCTCTGTGATCTATCTGCATTGGGCTGGAGGATAGAGGTCCCATCCGATTCTGGTCTGGCAGGAAGGTCTACCATGCAGGCAGGCGACCTTGGGTGTCTCAAGTGCTACTAGATTCTTGTGTTTGGATCACTGAATCAAGGTCTAGAAGTCTACACAAGACACAAAGGAGTGGAAAATCACTCACCACGTTCCACTGTGGGTGTACTCTAACAGCTATATGAATTTATTTGCAGTTGTAATTCAGATTCTATTCTCAAAATTGATGGCATAAAGAGATTTATGTCCTAAAAAGTTCTTAAAAGTAGCAATTTTGAATAAATTGTCATGAAACAGTTATTTTACAGAAATACTTGGCTCTCATTCACTATAGTACATTGCTTCCTCATGGTATGAATTCTTCCAAATTATGAATTCATCATTAGGAGTGGATATATTCTATACGTCTTGCCCTCTACCACATGGAATTGCTCCAGAAGTACACAGTGTAATAACTTGGGGAAACCAGTCCGAAGGGGGAGAGTAAGACTGTCTAAAAGTCCCATAATTCTTCTCTCAGGCTCTCATGATTCACTTCTTTTTGGAACTCCTTATTATTATCTTTTATTATTATTATTTATTTTTATATCCCTAAACAATCAATGTTTGTGAGGAAACTGTTTGCATTCCCAAATTTGTCATCAGGTATACTAAGTAACTGCAGAATCTCCATTCATTATTAAGAGACATATGAATTCTCCATGTGGAAACTTGCAGCCTTAGATGGTCATCAAGGGCCTGTTCAGGTGAGCATGTGCACCATTATTAAAGAGGATCTGAAGTTTACCAGTCCTCAGGGAATTTTTAATGACTTTGCATGACTAGTCTTCCCTACTGTGTGGAAAGAAGAGAAAGGACCTAGCTTTTGATTTCCATAGAGACTAGAAAAAAAGAATTTATTCCCTGTTGCACAAGACCAGATATCATTGTAGATTTATCAACATGAAGGAAGGATGCACAAGAAAACTTCCTAATAGTAGAATAGTAGAATTTCTAGGAATCCAATGAGAATATGGTTATTTGACTTATGTGGTTAAAGATGTAAACATAATTTACAACACAATTCTTTTCTTCCTTTATCTGGGAAACTTTCTTTCCCATCTACCACTGTCAATGAAGAACTTAATGAGGATGGTTTTCTTAGAAAATAATTATTTTCATCTACAGTCTAGGCAGAGGTAACATGAAAGTGTGGTGTACCTTTGAGTAATTAAGAAGTAGATGGACATTAAGCCTTGATATAGCTGAATAGCACCAGCTTCAAATGATTACATTTTGTTTTCTACACAATAGCTGTGAGAATAAGGGAAAGAATGGCTGCCAAATATTTGTGAGCAGGGAAATAGAAGCTATCAAGACATTCTGAGCAGTTTTTTGGTTGCCAGGACACATCATGAGGAACACCTTCTTTACCTGCTTTGAGGAAGGGTGGGAGTTTCAGTGTTTGCTGTGCTCAAGGGATATTTTGGCTGTAGAAGAGGGTATCAGACTACAGGAAGCATTGTACATGGTCTGTGTGCTCTCATGAATTCTAAATGTTATGGATCTTTGGACAGAAAGGCACAGACAATTTCAGCACCTGGGACTGCAGGAGCAAATGTTTTGTCTACTAGTGAGTAGGTATTTGCTATGTGGGGTTTGTTGATGCCACAGCAGGGCTATTGCTGACAGGCAAAAATTAAAGTGCTCTGTAATTTCACAAATCATGACTTTATTGTCCTTAAAGCGCAATCAGTACAAACAGTTCCAAAACTTCAAACACTGAGTACATCTAGAACACTGAGAACTGCAAACAATAGGAGTTTAAATTAAAGGATGAAGGAGATCTAACACAATAGCTTGTAGCCAAAAAATGGTTCAGAGCTGAAGTGAACAAACATATTTCCTCCCGGTAGGCCACTTGAGAATCAGGATGGTAAAGCATAGTTTTAACACTAAGGTGTGGAGTGTCCTTAGCAGTGTGCCAAGGGTCTTACTGGATAACATTTTACCCTAGGCAGGCAGTTTCTCTACTGTGTATAAAATAGAGCTGGAGAACCTTGTGTTTGCCAAATCAGATTTACATTTAGAAAAGGAGTGACAAATACAAGACAGCAATGTCTTTTTTTTTTTTTTTTTTTTTTTTTTTTGTCTTTATGTGCTGCAGCTCATTTTGATGTCTCTTCTTATTTGCCCTTTTTCATTGAAAACATCTGTTAATCCCCTAAGGAAGATTTTTTCTTATTTTTTATGTCTCATATTCACAGGTGTTAGACAAAGGCTGACACTGGTGTTTTGAATGGGCAGAACGTTTTACGTACAGATCCTGCAAGACAGGAAAATCAATAGAAATTTACTCTTCTTTGAATGGTTTTCATGCCAGAAAATATATCTTCAATTGAAAGTTCAGGAGTGTCTTTGGAGTCTCTTAGTCTAAGACCCTGAAGAAGATACCATCTTATCCACCACTCATTCATCTTATATTCCTTATGTCTTCACATTGCATTCAGAGCTTGCTATTAGAGTATCAGAGTTACTAGCAGGTTGCTGCTGCATCCTGTTTCTTCCAGGGGGGTCTGAGGCCTGTAACTGCATGTCTATAAATAATGCCTTCCTTAAAGAGGTGAAGCTGTAGAGGGAGTTCTGATGAAACCATGTGAAAGACTTCCCCAGGGAGTCCTGATATTTGAGAGTAACCTCTGTGATAATATGGAGAGATAATGGCTAGGGAAAATCCAGCAAGATATGCACCACTGCAATTCCTTAAAGTAATCTGGAAGAATTTATCCACCTTTCTGGGAATCAGAGAAATATAGCAGTAGCTCTATTTGCAGTAATGGAGTTCTACCAAGGTACTTTCTATGCCCCATTCTCTTCTGTGTCAACTGGTCTAAGTGCAGAGTTCATGAAGTCAATAATGCTGCTTTGTAATTACTTATAGGCATCGTACCCGGGTGTATATGTGTGCATCCTTATGTGTGTGTGTGTGTGTAATTATATTTGTGCCTTGTAAATTGTGCTGGGCAATATGTTGCATAACTTCTGCTTAGCATATTCCTACATAACTTTTTTTTTTTTTTTTTTTTTTTTTTTGAGAATGTGCAAATCATATTGACGTAGGTTTTACTGATAATAAAAAATAACATATCTAAGATTTATGTTAAGCATGCAAAGATTGACTGAATTTTACCGAAACACATATTGATGAGATTTGTACTGAAAACAAAATTCCATTCTAAAATCCATCCTGTTAGCAAACTCATGCTGACTTTCTGAATTAATCCCCTTGGTGAGCAAACCACATTGTGTATTTTGTACATGGTACAGAGTAAACCATTCTCAGATCACAAATGCTCTGTTCTGATAAGGGTGTTGGAACTTGTGCAATATAGAGGTGAAAAAAATGGGATTTCTCCAGAGGAAGCAGGATACTCAGAGCTAGAGAAAAAGAGGCAAGGAACTGAATGGCAGGAATGAGCAGTCAGTAACATACAACTTGCACATTTTGCAATCATAGTGAAAAACTCCAAATCAACATCTATGATCTTTATGTCAAGAGTGTGATTTCCTCATGGAAAAACAGAGCAAACCTCAGAGGAATCCACATGAAAAAACAGCTATTAGGCTTACCCACACAGAAGAAAGAACCCATCGATGTCACCTCTTGTATGGCAACGTGTATTCAAGTCTGAACTGCTGAACAAATAAAGTGTTAGAGCAGATTATCACAACGGACGATGACTATGCCAAAACAATCTGGTGAAATGCCTCAACGAAACAGCAAGGTATGTGAGGAGAAGAGGAAAATAAGGTGAAACCAAAGAATCTAAGTTAGTGCTAACAGGGACGGCTCCTGTACTGAGGGACCAGGGAATGAGTCCCAGCTCCAAGGTCACTTTGGCTGCATCCCAAATTCCTGTCAGGATAAGATCTGAGTGCGTGTCATTTGCCCTGCAGTGCTCTGGCTTCCCTGTGAAGGAAACACTGGTATGCAGGCAGCTAGGGAGACACAAATCACGGTCAGAAGGAAAAGGAGAACTGATGTGTGAGGACTACCTGACCTGCAGCTTTGGTCTGATCCAGTGGCAATTTGAGATAAATGCTCCTAACTTTCTGCAAATGTATTCACTTGATGGAAACCTCAATCTCTCTGTCAGTGGGAGTTATGAACAGAGTTATTAGCAAATTATCAATAAAGGTATGATCTGCTGGCTTGCTTGATTACAACATTTCCATTGTATACTAATTATATTTATTAATGATATGTGATTTTTATGTATTTATTGGGCTTGGAAGTTTAACCCATTGACAATAGTATTGATAAAAGAGATGAAGTAAATATGGACACCTAATAGTTTTGAGATAATCCTTAAATTATGACTGTCCAGGATAATGTACTTAGAAAATGGCCACGATGATGTCAACATGTGATATATCATCCCACAGAAGTGCATATTTTTAAATGAGCAAAATGGGTTGTTATATCTCACATTCACCCTCTGTAACTTTTTGGCTCCAAACAGTATCTTTGTCTTTCTGAAGATTTCAAAATAATTGTGCAAAATTGGTCCATCCAGAAATATTGGGCCTGGTTCTTATTACATTGTAGTTTTGGTGTCGGATGATAGCTATCAAATTACTGGTGACATGTTCTTATTCTAAGTAAGATTTTACATATTGAAGTCAACAAGAGTACATCTGAGCCCTGTACAAAGAAAGGCATCTAACTTCCTTCCTGATGGCAGCTGAGACATTAGTTTTGCTAAAGATTAGAGTAACGAGCTATAAGTAAGTAATTTAAGAATAATGCTTACATACTTCAGTAAAGTTACTTGTTATGGAGGCACGGCTATCTCTTTTTGCTGGCAAAAATATAAATAAAAAATATTTATTGCACATATTGCAATAAATACAATTCCTTTAGAGATGTTTATTATTTAAGATCTGATTTTGAACAGAGAATTGAGAGTAGTGAAAACTGTAGGAAACTTTCAGTCAGTGATTCAAAGATCTTTTGTGCTTCAGTGATCTTTTACAGCAAGAAGAACACCATGAGGCAAAATCCACTGCAGTCACTGGCAACTAAGATTAACAGCTCAGGTGTCAATTGCACTGCAGACACATTTTCACTTGGAGCTTGGCTGAATGCCCCAACTCATTTCACAAAACTTCTTGAACAGTAACATTCAGCTTGTAACAGCTTTCACCTTCTGTCCATCTGGACTGGATGATGAATAAGACCCCAGGAAGGAAAAATAATAATAATAATAATAATAAAAGTTTTAAAAACACTTCTGATCCTCTAAGCTGTTTGGACCACAAAGGGCCTCTTGCTGGATAAGTGAGGACATAACTGGTATGCACAGCCTATCTATTTTTTAAAAAAAGAGATTCATTTTTTCATGTGATCACTTTTGCCATCCAAACCCTGCACCTCTGTTGTAAGCAAGCCTGCTTACAGGTGCATCAGATGGAAATAATGCTGAAGAACACTCAAAAGAAGCTGTGCCTTAAATAAAATGAGGAAACGCTTCTAGAGGCATGCTCTAGACAACCTTACATGATTCAGATAGCGGTTGTTGAAACTCATGACAAAAATCAAAATCCTCAGGCTGAGGCACAGCACACACTATCTGGCAAACTTTAAACACTTGTAGCTTAGTCATTCAGCTTCTTTCTTCCACCTCCTCCCTGTAAATATTCATGTCTAGTCTTAGGCTTGCTTTCTGCCTTTTCACGTTCTTTCTGGTGGGTGCTGTGACTCACATTGCCTGCCTCAGACTCCTTTCTCCTTGTTCCCCCACAACTCCTCACGTAACCTCCCACATGTCAAACACACCTCCCTCCATTCATTTCCTATAGACTTCTGTGAGGAGTTGCTCGTGTTTTTTTTTTTTTTTTTTTTTTTTCTTTTCTTTTGCAGAAGATACAACACCCCACAGAAACGTCAAAACTTGCTGTCCTCATTCTCTGCTGAGCCATCTGCAATGTGGAGCTCCTCCCCTACTCACTTTACTCATCTTCTGCTATGACACAGCTCTCTCTGACCTCACTCCTCTCTCTGTAACAGCACCTACATACTGATGCTGACGCAGTGCTTCTGACTCTCCTTCCTGTGATACAATCATCCAATGCTTAATCCCTTCTGAGTTAATTTTGTTAATTTTGTCATTCAGTGGTGCTGGCTCTGCTTAGCTGGATAAGAAAGCACTCTTTTTTTTTTTTTTTTTTTTTTCTTTTTTTCTTTTTTTCTTTTTTTTTTCTTTTTTTTTCTGTTTCTCTCAGATAGTGATCTTGCCCCTTGCTTGCTCTCCGTAACATCCACACTGTGGATGTTCCATCCCTGGAAGTGTTCAAGGCCAGGTTGGACTGGGCTTTGGGAAACCTGATCTAATGGGAGGTGTCCCTGTCCATGGCAGGGGGCTTGGAAATGGGTCAACTTTTGGAGTCCCTTCCATCCCAAACTGCTCTATGACTCTGTGATATTGGAGGGTTTGCTAGGGATGTGAGTGGAACAGGTGTGCAGAGTGATTCTGTGCATCTGACTGTGACCAGAATTCAGAACCAGTGTTGGAGCATCCGCTGCCATATCCTTTGCCAACACTGTCGACATATGTCAGCAGCAGCAATCTGGTCACTGATCAGATGATTACATTATGACCCTAAACACATAATTTGTGCTGAAGTTCAGGATAGGAGATAGTTCAGGTGCAATCTTAAAAAAAAAAAAAAAAAAAAAGAAAAAAGAAAAAAGAAAAAGTTATGAAAACATTCAGTTAGTGCAGTGTTATGAGTACTTTCTACAATATATAAAAGGCTGAGCTCAAAGCTCTGTGAATCAAAAGTAACTTGCTGGAGGAAAGTGAGCTATTCCAATGTCACTGAGGTCAAGAATAACCACCAGTCACTGTCTTAAGAAAAAAGCTCATACAAAATGAGACAAGCAGTTAAAAGATGACACTGGGAGAAAGGCTG
>NC_048893.1:142999659-143024408 GCF_011077185.1 Oxyura jamaicensis | reverse complement strand
TATACTGATCTTTTATTTGGTTAATAGTTTGTGTGGGGGACATTCTTGATAGCTCAGTCCCATTCAGGAACTGAAATAAATAGTAAAAATAGTCATATTTCCGTGAGATTTAGCTTATTACATTAGTGCAAAGGACACCATTTGGTAAAATTGTCAACCCACACCCTTGGTTTTCATGCTACCGTACATGTACTTGTAGCTAATTGTATTTATAACTAGTCAAGGCACAAACATTTTTAAAAGCATGACTTCTTGAAGCAATTTAATTCTGGTTAATTACAAACTGTATTGTAGAGTGCTTGTTCCTGGGAACAGTCTACTAAAAACATACATATTCCATAACTCCTACACTTCATGTTATAAAAAGCTGCAGAGCAGCATCCATGTGATTTTATCCATTGGGATACTACAAGTGCTTGTTGAAATCTTGTATTCTATTTTTATTTAGAAATCTCCATCAGGAAAGATTTGTATATTTTTTTTCTACAATGTGGTACAACTTCTGTTGACCTTGCACTAACAAAAAATGCACCTCTTGTCCATGAGAAAGGAAACAGGAAGAGACAGTTGCATAATGAGACCATATTTATTCTGATTAAGTCAGTAGACTTTTATAGTCTGTCTCATCTGAGACAGGTGACTCCAGCTGTTGCGTGATCAGAGAGTTATGCTCTGAATTGGGGAGTTCTGCTAGATGCCTATGGTTAGGCATGGAGTGTTGGGCATTTCAGAGTAGAAATTAAAAAAAAAACTACACTTCCATCAAAAGTTAAAACGCACGTTAATATGAAAAGGCATGGAAAGTACTTAAATGGTGCTGTCAGGACAACCACGAATATAGTTTAGAATTAGATAAAGTGAGACTCAGAAACATCTATCAGATGAACAAGATTCAAATTGTTGAAACAATCTAATCATTGGAGAAATGTTTGCAAAGCTACTAACTTCTGTAAGAGTTGCAAAAAAAGCTATTCCAGTCCTCTGAGTCCATTTACAGTCAAAAACAATTACTTGACAATGTGTTCCCTTAAAAGGTTGGCTACCTTCCATATTTCAGGTAAATTTGTGCTTTATTATAGCTACTTGGCAAAGTTTGCAAGCACCAAGTCAGCTTATATGAAAGTTCTCAAATGGTAACATTTTCTAACCCCCTACAACTTTATTTTTAAATGCTTGGTAGAAAATTTATGTGTGAAAAAAAAAAGCTTAAGCAATCCCTATCCTATGGATTGTATAAACCCAGTCAAGTCAAAATGTTCTTATATTACTGCATTGTGTATTTTTTCATTATAAGCTGACAGTCAAGGGTGTGTCTGATGATTGCTTGGGCTGTCTGTTAAGTTTACCCAATGTTCATCTGTTTTGGGGTGGTTGATGCCTTTGGCTTGCCAATAGGCTATTATATACATATATCTGAATGCCATTTATGGGAAGATGAACAGTACAAAATGTGAACTGTTTTTACAAATAAAATATTTAATTTATTCCTATGCAGATATACTCATTGCCAAGAACAAAAATCCTTCACCTAACTTCTGTCACTATAATTCTACAGACTCAGCTAATGCAATCAACAGGATCAATGGAAACCACCTGTACCAGTTAGCTTGTGCTTTAAAAGCAGTATGATTTACTCCAATTTGTCACCCAAATATATATATCAAGGTTCCAAAAAGATGCTTGTAAATTCAATAGCTTTTCAGACTGGAAGAAAGAATTTTAGGGAAAGAATCCATAAATGCTTAAAGTCTTCAATCTGGGGTAACAACAACAACAACAACCAAAAAAATAGAAAGTATTGTCTAAGATGTCTAAGAGAATGTTTTGGGGAGAGTTTGTGCAGTAATGAGGAGATAAGGGCAGCTAACACTTAGAAAGCCCAGTAAGCACCACCCAGTAGGTCAGAAATGAGTAAATCGAATACTCTCCATCTCTGCACCTGAGATAAGAGCTTCTCTTAGGACACACCTAACAAGGCAGTGAAGTGGCAGGAAACATGGGTATCAATAACTGTTGGGACAGGCAGAAAGTGCAGTAGAAAGTAGTGGCCACAGTCACCTATGGTGAAGGTTGGATGTACCTGGGGCTGTAGCAGACATGCTCCAAGACATCTGCTGAGTCTATGCCCTCAAAGGAGGTGGGTAAACGTGTAGCATGGAGTGGGCCAAGCCCTCAGATGCAGGATAGGATTGGACACTGTAGAGGTCAGCCAGGATTAGCAAATTAAAAACATATGTTACATTTCTTCAAGTGTTTCTTCCAATTCTTCCAGTTCTTCCAGACTGCCTCCAAAAGTCTCAACGGTGTGTTTGAATTCCAGTCAGTCTCACTTCTGGGGCTTTGTAGCCTAAGCTTCTGCTATGGTTTTGAAAAGCAGAGAAAACTTGCTTGTTCAAAGCTCCATGATACTGCAAGAAAATAGATGTAGCTATGCAAGCTAGGTTTTTAGAGCTAGCTGAGGGATTCAATCACTGCAGGGACTGCAGAGTAGGTATGTTTTGGGGTGTCATTTTAAATTAAAGTTAATAAGAAGTTACCTAAGTGAACAAGGGTGTCTGTGTATGAGTATGTAAGAGGGTGTTTAAATAAGGTACACTGAACTATGAGATACATTTGTGCCAGGGGAAATGGTGAAGTTTTCACAGACAAGCTCTTTTTCTTGTTTCTTAATTTTTTGAGTCTTGGCCATGCAACTGAAATGTTTATTTAATTCAGCTTTTGATGGATTAGCAGGTGGTTTTTTATCGTACTGGCATATGCTGAGGTCAGCACTAGTAAGCAACATTTAAGAATATTGATCTAGCTTTATCTATTCTTCAGAGTCCATTTATATTACTTCTGGTCTTTAAAAATAAAGTATTTCTGTATGAATCAATTACAGGAAAAGCAGAGGCTCTGTGCTTCTCTCTGGACATCATGTGACCACATGAAAGAAATGATAATATTCCCTACTCACAGAATTAACTAGAAATGGCTCTGAGTCACACAGTCCTGGCACTTGCACAAATGTTCCCCAAATTAGGAAATATTCATACTCTGAATTTTCATTCAGCCTGTTAGAAAGATGTGAACTGGCTGTGAATCTCAGCTCTGGATCCAAATTTTACCAAGTTATAGGAATGTTCAACCACGAGATGTGGGGGTTGTGTTCAGGTTCACATCTAGAATTATTAAATATCTAATCTGGTTTCCTAATGAAGCAAAATTTATGTGATCACACGACCTGTCAGTCCATACCTAATAAATTCTGAATGAATTGGCCTATTGCAATCAATCTGGAAAGAGCAGTAATCTCAGAAATAAGTGCATACATACCAGTGTTATGAGTGCTGGGTGCTTCACAGAACATTTCCTACACTGCTTGGAAGTTAAGATGAAATAGGTACTTTATTCTCTTGGTTGAAACAACAAGAGACCTAGATGCTTAATTACAGACATTAAGCAATCTGGGGAATTCAGCTGCCTAGAGAACTTCTGTACTAAAAACCCTCCATGATTAGAGGTACGGGCACATCCAGACTAAGGTAGCAGCGCAGGAAGAACTGAAAGTATCTAAGTTTTGAATGCAGGTTGCTCTCAGGTGGGAATCTAATGTACTTTCAGTGGACATAGTCTGAAGTTTTGGAGCTAAGGTTTAAAAGAAACCCAGGAAATATTCTAAACAACTGCTTCTTACAGAAGAGGGAACAATTCCTATCTCACTATTGGTTGGTTCGTATGTTACAAGTTGAATATAGGTGTTTTAAGAGATACAGGTATGAGTTTATGACATAGAAAAAATGTCCTGCCTCACAGAAAGCTGTGAAGAACTCAAGAATTCAATGAGATCATCATTTTTGCCTCTGAACAGTCTGTACCCTCAACACATAAGTATTACAACTCACATGTTCCATGTACAGACAGACTTTCTTCAGTTACACAATTATCATTATCATTATTGCTCTTGAGAACACAACAGCTTGTTCCATGGAAATAAAACCCTGAAAAAAAATACATTAATCCCAGAGAAACATAGAACTGGGAAAGTCCTGTCAGTAGTAATATTTACAGAAAGAGCTTCATGAAGGCAAGAGTAAATACTGGGTGTTGAGAGATGAAGATCTCCTTATCAAAATAATACTGTTTGAAACAATAGCCAGTATGGGGACATTTTAGCATACCAGTGAATTTACTAAAGCTCCATCTTCACTTTCCTGGTTTATAGAACAGGTGACTAATCGATTGCCTGCAGACTGGTTTCTGCCTGCCCAAACAACTAATCCAGCCTTTAAGTAGTCATGCAGTTTACTGGGATGGATAGATTAAGAACTGCCCTAGTAGACTATTTCTAGCCATTCTCTTTCTCAGGAGTCACTTATCCTTATAGTTGTTCTGTGTCTAGATATGTTCACATGAAAGAACAAATTAGCTTGATATGTAAAAGTATTTTTACCCTGTATTTTTATATTAGGTAATACAGGCTCTGGGAGAATTTAGTGGGAGAAGCTGTCTACCTAGCAATAATTACCTCCTCATATACTGAAGGCTTTTGCATCAAGCTCATCAGTTCTCTGAAGTATTTCTGTATTAATCTTTTCAAATAGATCTGATTTTGAACACAACACCAGCATCGACATTGGGTTTCTATAATTGTCTTTTCTGGAGCACTCCGTAATATCAGTGTTACAGCAGATTGTTGAAGCTGGTAGTTAAATAATTGTCTCTACTACCGGAAATGAACAGCAGTACAAGAGGTTTCCAAAACATGTCAAAACCATTCTCATTCATGATTTATTCAAAACTTTGGCCCAATCTTTCCAAAGCCCAGTAAAACATGAACATTGGTTTCTTTTCACTTTCTAGGGAGGCATAGTAGTGGCATAAAAAGTTGTTACCTCACACAGATGTGTTTCTAATAAATTGTACTTTCTGACTGACAGAAAAGCCTTCAGGCCAGCAAACATTGTAAGCTGACTAATGCATCTGAGATTTGCTTGCCAAAACAAAGGTATGTTGTGCCATTTGTGACATCTGAGGATATCCAAGGCAGCTGCATGGAACTAGAAGATATGATACAGGATGTGAGGAAGATTCACACCCTTCAAAAGTGGATGGTTCCTATTAGACATCTGGACTGCATATAGACATCTGGACTGGACCACGTATATGTAACTGTGTGTAGACAAACACAGGAGTCTGAATATGGTGCTGAATCTCCATTGTGTAGGCCTATTGTAGGTATCTTCACTGTAGCTATCCAGACACTTCATTTTAGCCCTAACTCCTGCTTTCTGGAATCCTGTTTGGGCTCCAGTTGCCTGTTCAAGAAGGCACAAGACTCCTTTGGGTCTTTTGTCATGCTTGCAGCCCCATATAGGTGTTTTGCGTACTTCAGTGCATTTCAGGTGACTCTGAACCTCAGTATTCATCTGACTGAACCAAATTCCTAAAACTAGGTAAGAAGAATCCCAACTATGATTTCATATTTGAAATTCATGGTTTTATAGAATGGAAGTATAATTTCTTCTGAGACAGATTATATGTATAAATAAATAAAGGTACTGCTATTTATCGTTGTATTGAATGTCAATATTTATGGCAGCTTTTTTTTTTTTTTTTTTTTTTTTTTTTCCCCAGTGGTAGCTTATGAAATGAAAACAATAACAATGAACAATAGACTCAGTTTTGCAATGGTGGTCTCTTAACCACCAGAATTTCTGCCACACCATCCAACTTTACAGTGTACTGAGCATTGCCAAGAGAAGTCTTCTGATGATGGCATGAGAAGCCATCAACAGGTTCTCAAGAACCATTCAGTGAAAGACCATATAGCTTTTTAATGGAGAATGTTGTCAACGATTAGATTATCTTGCAAATACAAACCTGCAGAAGTTTCAACACCTTGTTTGTCTAAATGACAAATCATTGGTGGTTTTAAGTTCAACAGTGGCACTTGACTAGTAGATGTCATAGAGGGCTGGGCCACAGAACCTTACTGAATGTACTTTTGAAACTGAGTCTAATTATACTTTCCAAATGGTAGTGTTTTATGAGGATTTATCAAGATTAATTATTGTGATTGTAAACAATTTGTCTTTGAATAATGTGAATATAAAGTGACTTCTTGAAATTCACACACTCTAATAAATAGAGGGGGGTCAGTGCCAGTTTTTGTTTGTATATTTGGAGCATTCATCAGTCACGTTACTGACATATAGTCAGTCCTCTGAAACACAACACAGCAAGTTCAGTTAAATTCAGATTGACAGCGTGAAAAGAAAGTTGGCAGAACACAGGGTCCCGTTGCTAAGCAATGCTTGGCAATACAACACACGCACATTATGGTGCTTGTGATGACACCATGAGGAGAGGAGATGTTTTCAATATAATGAAAATCCATCATTTCAGAGGAGTTAGGGAGGAGCAGTAGCCAACAGGGTGAATGGATGGGAGACATGTCCATAGGGAACCACATTTTGATGTTAGTTTCATTAGCATGAATACATTAACTTCATGAAAGATACTCTGGATTAACTGAGGAATCACTGTAAAATGTTCCAGACACTATGCTGAAACTGCCTGTAATGTTTTGTGAAAAAAATAATCCATGTTTTTCACAATGCTTCCAGCTGGCTTCTATGTCACCCCAGGTCAGTGTGAAAATTACAGATAGCTCTATCTGGTTGTAGATTTCGCAGTTGCTATTGTGTGCCTTCAGGTGACTGCAGCCCTCAGCATGCCCTGTTCTTGAGCTGGACCCAGAACAGCAACTCCGGGCTTTCCCTTCTCCATCATATTCACAAGCACATATTGCCCTTTGGGCCCAAGAGGGGAACAGCCCACAAAGGATATCCTGAGGCTGAGGCTGAGGGCAGGAGGTAGAGGAGACCCTTCTACCTCATGGTCCCCCCTGCAGTCTTAGTCTGTCATATGACTTCTGTCTGTTGTGTCCTTTATCCTCATCTTATGCTTGAACCTCAGTCAGTTATCTTCCAGGGGCTTCCAAAACCAGTCAGTCTCACCTCCGTGCCTGGCAAGTTCACAGAGCAGATCCTCCTAGAACCTATGCTAAGACACATGGAAAATAAGGAGGTTACTGGTGACAGCCAACATGCCTTTACTAAGGGCAGATCATGCCTGTCCTGCTTCTTCTCTCTTCTCTATCTTACTATTTCAGTGGGAGGTTTTTTTTTTTTTTTTTTTTTTTTTCTTGTAAGGCATCATTTTCTTGTAAGGCATCTGAATCTGCTATTTCATATTTCATAACAGGAAATCCAAATTTACTTCAGCTCTGCAGCTTTCAGAGTTATCTGTTACCAGTCCCTGCTTAGTCAAATAGAAAAGAAATGGAGATAAATCTTGACAAAAATTAAATCAGTGACAAAAACTACATTGACTTTATGTCTATTGCTAAACAATATTAACCAGGAGTCCTTTCTAGGTTTGGAGTCTTGTACAGCTTACGGCTTTATCCTGACAAAAATACCTATTATATTCAGCCTTTCTTTGCTCTTGTTTTTACTGGGAGCACAGTCAAATGTAAGAACAAGAAAAGGTCAGCAGTCTGGATGGTACAGGACTGCTCTGCTGTTAAGCAATGACAATGAATGCCAGGTTTTCACCTATATTTCCCATATTATAGGATCACTAAAAGGGAAGGGAGAACAACCAGGAGGGAAAGTTCTGTCAGTCATCAAATCTGTGACTCCAAATGGTAGATTGCATGTCTATTGTGAAAACTTTGCTTGAAATATAGTAAAATCAGTATTTCAAAATCAGCTATTGTTCTGCATTTTGAATGGCTTTAGGAGTTCACTCAAGGAGTTCACTCATTTTAAGTTCACTCAAGGTTTGCTCTTCTAGGTGCTGAAACTTCTGGCACCAATCAAACAAGTGCTGAAGAGTGTAACATAAGAATAAAAGAAAACCTGGTGAATCCCAGGAATGAATGCGAGTGTTTTGCAGGGTCAGACCAGCATGACTGGAGTGTCACAAGACAGCCAGATGTCTCTCTGTCTTTATGAGAGGTGTCACTAAATGCAGAAATTAATTGGTATTAGAGAGAAAGGATTTTAGTCAGTGATTTTTGTCATCCTTACTTCACACTAATTTAATTTAAAGATACCTTCCAATCAAGCTATTAAGTCTCTCCTTGATATTCCTAGCAAGATCAGATGTTCTTTCTGATATGGTATTCAACACAATTTTAATATGCACCTAATTTTACGAGAAAACACAGACTTTCAGGCTGTGGGCTGGTTGTGTACATTGTGAAATTGCTTGCAGAGTGAGAGTATTCTGTCACAGGGGTGAGGACAGGTGTGCATAGATGCATGTGTGCACACATACACACAGAATTCACTTCCTAGCAACTCATGGCTCTAACCTACCTGCAGCAGGATAATCAAAGGAACTTGAGAGTCTATAAGCCTTCCTGTTATAACTGTTTCTGTAACTGTACAACCTTTCTGTTTCAATGAGCTAAAAAGTCAGATCAGATCAAGGGGTAAGTATTCTTCTTATGGAACAAATATTTTAAAAACATAAGCCTGGCATGTAGTTTTTAGCTAAATAATTTGAAAAGCAACAAATTTTGAAGTCCTTATTTTAATACCAGATGTTTTATTATACTGTGTTATCAAGAGTAATGGCAGTGATTTTTCACACCAAACTAAGAAAGCACTTACCTCAGACTTCATTTGAACTAGGCACGTAACAAAACTATTTTTGTCTGTATTTTTGTGGAGGAAGAACATACATCAAAAATACTAACTCTATTCAAAGTTATCTTCAAAGAAATGAACGGGAAAATTTTCCTGTTATTTTGACAGCTAAATAAAGAATACAGGAAAATTAACCTGTTTTTCTTGCACTTTTTATGCCTATTTATCTTGGTATAAAACAGAGGAAAGATGTTTGACCTGTTTATTTTATAATTAATTTCTTGTTACTACTATCTTTCAAAAGCATCTGATGAGAATAATAGAAAACTTTTGTGTTTATACATTGTGCAATAAGATCTCATTTATTTTATCTAGCAAGTCATGTTTCAAAGATAGTAAGTTCCGACCTGAATAGTCAAATACTGTTGTAGGGTTCTGTTTTCTTTTTCTTTCAGACACGTGTGCTATTTCTTCACTTCCCTTATCTCTCATTCTACTAACACCATCCTGTTTCTTTTCTCTCATTAGAATCCTTTTGTGCCTTCTACCATTTTTTTCCTTTTTTTTTTTCTTTTTTTTCTTTTTTTTCTTCTTCTCCTGAAACATTTGAAACATTCCTCTTAACATACTGTAGTGGTATCTTCTATTCATTCTTTTAAAATTTGATACAGCTTGTACTCCATAATCAGCATATCAGTGTTAAAATGAAAAATAATAATAATAATAATAATAATTAGAATAAGAGATTCATTCCTGAATAAAAGCTGGAGCAACTTTGGTAGTTATTTGATAGCCTGTACTAGTTGTAAACAAACTGAAGTTTCTTTTGCATCCTGGACAGTACTTTCCACGTTGTTAGGGGTGATCAAATGAATAGCTGCTATGTTGTCACAGAAATTGTTTTTTATTTTCTTGGGAAGCCTACCCACAAAACTTAACCTAAATGTAGTTATCCCCTGGTTTCATGGGAGTCCTTCGCTTGGGGGTGGGACAACCTGAGCCGAATCTACTAAGCTTAGTTGTCTGGTGCAACTGTGCCTAAAGGAATTGCCAAAGTTCACAATACTGCTAGTAGGGATAGAAAGGTGCCCTTAACTGCTTGATTAAAATCAAAAATCAAAGGTGGGAGCTAGAGAGAGAGATCTACTTAAGATTAGACAAATATATTAGCTAAATAGGATATCTATCAGGATGTATTTGAAGGTACTTCAACTGAAGTAAGCTGACACTTGAGGAAAGTAATATGAACATTTTTAAAGGAAGGTGAGAGTGAAGAAGCATCTCAGTTAGGGGAGTTTGGTGTCCTTCTCTTTGCAGGACACAGATAAATGCCATTTCATAAAGAAGTAGTACTAGAATTATGATGATTTTTCACGTGCATGTTGTTTGCTCCAGACTTATGGGAGACAGACAAAAATGGTCTAAAAAAAAAAAAAAAAAAAAAAAGGAATGATCTTTCACTCACAGTCTGAGCTTCCTTATCTATGGAACCATGGAAAGGGATGGAAAGGGTTGTTTTCACTAGAGAGGTGTTATATCCTCTTCTGACACAAACTGCATCTGCATTGTCAGTATAAAAAAACTGCATGACTGAAGCAATAAATAGATATTGAGCAAGTTACAGCATTGCCTGAAAGAAAAAAAAAAAAAAAAAAAAAAAAAAAGACACTTTATATCTATATCTGACATTTGACAAGAGTAGCAAGAAGATTGCTAAATTTAGGTCAACTTCAATTTAAATCAAGCAAATCCCTTAACTAAGCAACTAACTAGAAAAAAAAATCACAGAAAAGAAGTTAAATAGTTCAGGATCATGGTAACCCATTCCGCCATCTTACATCAAATCGTCATTTTGAGCCAAAGAACATCATTGCTAAACCATGAAGAACAAAAGCAAAGATACTGTGAAAATGAAGGAACAGTCAGTCTCATAAAACAACTGCTTTTTCTCAGCATTACTCATAATTTCTCCAATTCTAAATTAGTTTTATGTTGAATCTGACTTTTAGAACAAATTTATAAAATAAGGCCTCAAGCTTCTCTAGGCTGCCATCTCAAGAAAACCGGTTTATCACCTATTGAGTAATAAGGATACAGGTTCTCTAGTCAATTGATTTTGGTGGTTAATGAGTTTGACCTGAGGCATATATGGTGAACCAGGATGGTGAACCAGGACATTGTCTGAATAAAACCAGTGAGTATTTCAGGGTTATTGCAACAGAAATTAAGCTTAATAAAACACAAGCAAAACAACCTCCTGCTTCCCATATTCTGAAAATCTAGGCAGGATTACCAAAAGGTTATGTAAATGCCATAGCTTTTGTAATGCTTCCTTCAACTCTGAAGTAAAAGTGAAAAGAAAAAGAAAGTGATCTGATAAACAGTTTTATTCTCTTACTATAAAGACAGGCTCTATTTGTCCTTTATCATATCCTATTCCAAATCAAGGCAAAGCTAAATTAATTGTCTATATTTTGTTCCATTTAGTGAATGAAAAGGCTAGTATTGTTATCTAGGCCCACTGTCTAGCAGACTAAGGATATTATGCACAATACCGCAGTTTAAGACAGGTGAGTTTTTCCTTACTATATTGAAGTTTTCAGGAGTACAAGTTCTGTCAATTGATGGAAAAATAGAATCTCCTGTTATAAAAGGCAGACACTTCCACCCCATACTCCCTCTATGAGTGAAAGTGGCAGAAATCATGGTCATTGAACATTTCTCATGCAGAGGAATGACCCTTCCTGGAATACATTAGGAGAAGGGCCAGGATCAGTGGTGAGAAAGTGTCTACACACCTCATTAGATCAATAGCACACAAATAAGTAGGCATAAATCCACTTGAGAGATAAAAGGTACGATCAGTAACAATGAAGAGAGATATTCAATAAATCACTGTAAATAGAAAGATCATAGTCAAGTATGACCATCACCTTAGTTAAATTAGCAACTCAAAAACCTATGTGGGACAAAATGTAACAACTGTATCACTTCTGCAACTTTCTGGATTCTGATAGGGACTTTCCTTGCTCCCACTTGGATTAGAAGATGAGAGGGACTGACAAACAACCATATTGACATTTAATATGTATGTGTGTATGTGTGTTATGTGATGAAGAACCTAAACTTAGCAATAGGATCAGATTTTTCATCTGATAAATTCACTGTCTTATATTTTTACCATTATTTGGTGGGGTAAAGGGGTAGGGGAGTGGGGAGAAACAGGAGGTGCATGATATGTCTGCCTGGTATAATAGTAATAATGTAGTGAAGCATCTGAGTAACAGATGTTTCATCATCAAACAGGCTAGATGCAAGAGAGTTGCCAGGTAAGGCCAGGTGAAAAATCATATCCCAATGTAACTGGGTTTTATGGGAGATGAAGTGGAAAGCCACATGAAAGCAGTAACTGGTTCAGCCTGCAGCAACTTGCCTCCTAAAAGTATTTAGATGGTAGACAGGACACTACACCAGACCTCTGCTCCTTTCCTTGGCTCCTGCTGGTAGCTCAAAATTACTTCAAGATGTTGGTTCTTCAGCTTTAATGAATGCTTTCCTGTGCACCTCGAGGCATCTGATATTAATGGGGTTGCTGCAGCCTAGGAAGCCCCCAGCGGAAAATCTCTATCACACATGGCACAGCACCCTCTGCTGTGGCACTGCTTAAACCCAGAGTTCAGAGCACATTTGTAGCTTGCCACCTTTCACACAAAATGTCACATTCCCTTCTTTGTGCAAGTGCCTTGTAATAGCTGTATTTGCTTACAGAAGGGCTTGGCACTATTTTGCCTAGAGGTAATCGAAGGCATAAACTGGCATAAACAAGTGAGGGAGTGGAAGGCACACTCACAGGCAGAAGTCACTGCCTGACTACTTACATGCTGTTAACCCATCATGAAGAACCTTGTATGAATGCCAAAGTGAAACAGACTAGCTAAACAAACAACTCCTGATTGCAAAGATGTAGAAACATCCTAGTCGTACATGCATGTCAACTAAAATGAATAATAAAAAATAAAAAAAAAAAAAAAGGAAAAAAGTCACTACAAAGCTTGACTTTGAAGCTGATCTATGTCAAGGGAGAATGGACACCCACACTCTTTCACTCTCTCTAGGCTTGAGCTTCAAGAGAGGCAAGGCTACGTTTCTCTTGGTCAGCATGGAATGAATTAAAAAGGCTGTCTTCCCAGACTACTGGCACAGGCCAAGTGTTTGGAGGGTGAAATGAAAAAACAGGTTCTTTAGTATATTTCTTCAATATTGTAACAAAACCCCATACCGCCAGCAGGAAAGGATTAAAATTCTGTGTTAGTGCGGGTGGAATGGAATTTGGAAGGAATAAACAAAAATAATCCTGGGCATGTTTCCAAGGGAGTTCATAAGAAGAATGCCACAGGAATAGTGTCTGTCAAAAGACAAGATTCTAAAAACAAATTGATTCAGCTTTCAGTGCCAAGAAGATTTGAATACAGGGAAGAGTCTCCATCTTCTTGAGTGAAGTTACGCACAAAGATTGTAAGCAGTGAACAAGACTTTCAAAGAGCCTTTCTGGTAATGAGAGAAGTGAGAATATCTTTGAAGATAGCGGTCTATTTTAGGCTACATGAAAAAAATAAAAGGACTGAATTCCCTTCCCTATGACATTTTGAAGCCCCCAAAAGTGAAACCCACAGCCTTTGGAAGCTAAGCCTACTAGGCAAGTATACTACAAAAATTAAAGATAAACAAACAAACAAACAAACAAAGAATACAGTATAACATCAAGACAAGGGAAGCTGACACTCTCAAGCTGGCCAAAAGCTGGAGGAGGCCATTATGAATTAAGATTTCAAGGTTTAATTTGCATAAGTGATTGTGAGGATTCAAACTCAGTCCTGGGATGATTTTTCATGTGGTCTTCCAGAAAGATGAGTTTCCTATAGAAATAAATAAATAAAACAAAACAACCAAAATTTCCCAAAGAAAACATCAACAACAACAAAAAAATGTCAGTATGTAAGTCATTACAGCTGAGTAATAATAATAAAAAAGAAATAAATACAATATGTGCTTCATTTTATTGGGGACTCAACAACTGTTGCAATAAATTTTACAGACAGACAGATGTGGCAGCAATTAACAGATAAAAGCTTTCTATGAGAATTCACAAAAGTGTGGAATGGGTTGTGATCCAGTCAGCACGGATGAGACTCCATATATCTGCAGGGAGAAACATGAGAATTTTCTTCCAGCCCTGAAGGGCATCAAATGTCCAAAAGAGATTCTAGCAAAATAGGGGATAATGATAATATTAGTGAACTTATATTGAATGAAAGGAGTCTCAGCTCTTCAGAAAACACTTTCTGCAATCAATGTAAGACACCTAGGACATCTGATTTGGTCTACAACCCTATTTGGTCTACAACCCTAGCTGTCATGCTCTGAAGAAATAATAAGCAAGAGATGGAAAAGCAGCTCAGATCACTGCTAAATTTTACAGATGATGTTTTTTGTTGATGTGTTCTTGCATGGCCAAGTAAACCAGTTACGTGCCTTGAAGTTAAAGCAGGATTAAAAAAAAAAAAAAAAAAAAAAAAAAAAGCTTGTTTCAATATGTCTGTGTTATGAAATGGAGAATTCTAGAGAACAGTGTAATTAGAAGGATGACCCATGGTACTAGCCAGAGCTGGATTTAACAGTCATCATTCTATATGATAATAAATGATATATAATGTTGTATATCTTCATTACATAAATATGTAAATCACAGGGGTTTATACCACTGTAATGGAGAATTCTGGGGGGATAAAAATCGGGAATGATTATGAACTACTTCAGTACTGCCTTAGTGAAGAATACACAAGCATCAAAAGATCTTGGCAAAAATAGGTCAGACCAAAAAATAGGTTTCTATCTGATACCTAAAATTCAAAAAACAAAAAAAATTAAGAGTTTAGAGTCATCAGTGGGACAGTTCTAAACAACAGAAGTGATGAGAGTTGTGGATAAAACAGTGCAGTCACAAGCAGCCCTTCTGTCACCTAGAAAATAACACTGTATTAAAAAAATAACAGATTTACTCCTTTATACGCTGATTCTTAGAAGAGAACAAAGTGATAAAATGCAGAATGCAAGCAATTGTACAACATCAGAGAAGCAGAAAGCACAGATTACATTTTAAATGAAACCTTGGGACATGTTAAGATCTTGGCCATCAGTCCAAAACTTAATGCAAGGGTTGAAGGCCCTCTGATTGCAGCATAGAGTTTCCTTCAGCTTGTCCTTTTATCTTACTTCACTAGAGAATAAACATTCATAGATTAAAAGCCAAAGATCCTATTATGGTTCTTCAGTTTCTGTACCTCAAGCTGAGATGCTGATGTTTTTTAAGTACATATTTCATGGCAAAAGACTGTAGAATTGCAGAGTGCTTCTGCATCATCCACAGCATATAAAGCACAGATGAAGAGTATCATGTGATTAGACCTCCAAAACAAGTTTGCAATCACTCATCTTATATTGTCTGGTTAAATTCATAGAAATTCTTTGTGGCACTAGCACTTTAGTCCACAGAACCTCTTTTCATGGAATGCTTTCAGCATTAAAGATATGTTAAATGCAGCCTATTCTTTCCACCTGCCCCCCATATCATCTCTGCTTAGGCCACTTCTTGCCAGTGTGCAGAGGAGCCTGGGGAAGATCTGTCATCCTCAGTATTCACAGCCACCCCCACTCACAGCACCCACGTTTCTGCTTTGCCACCAGTGCTGTGTGGGCAGGCAATTAGTATGTGGCTTGCAATCTCCATCTATGGAGTGGGTTTCTAAAGCTTCATGTGTCTCATCTGCTTCATTCTGGAATCCACCCCAAACCTCCCACCAGCCAAAAATCAAACAGCTTTAGTTAATTCTTTCCACACATACCTCCTTCAGGCAGACTAATGATCTGGGGTTGCTTGTTTCTTTATATTAGGAGGGTGCAGCTCCTCCAACACAGTAACCATTTGATGATATTCAGAGTAGTGTCTTTCAGATCCCAAACTTTTCACTATCCTGTCAGCAACTCCCTATGTATTCCCCTCCGTCACTGGTAAGCAAACCTATCAATGTTAAAAATAAATAAATAAATAAATAAATAAATTGAAAAACAAATCCAGAAAGACTTCATTTTCTCTGGGCCTGTTAATGTTTGATATCCTTCCCTTTCTGTGGGAAGAGTTTTTTGTTTTTGTTTTTGTTTTTGTTTTATTTTAAAGGGCCTTTGGGTCAAGAGAGTTTTGGGTGTAAGCAGATAAGATATATTAAAATTGCCTCTCTGAGATTATAGGTGCCTTGTATATCAAGTTTGACCAAACTATGTTTTGAAACGTCCAGGACATTGTGTTCTGTAAAAAGTGATTGTGAATGGAAACTTTGAGCAACTTGCAATAATAGTACTGCTGCTGAGCAGCATTATGTACTGGTATATTTTCAAAAACAGTCCTTTATGTGTCTATTATTTTTATCACTTTGTTTCTTTGTTTTCCATTTCTTCAAGATCTTACAGTTTCTGAAATGATGGTATGAAACCAACACAAACATTATTTTATAGGGAGTTGTTTCCAAGGACAACCATAAACAGTTTTAGCCACTCTGGGATTACTCCCTGGGTAAAACTGGAATGTTACCAAACCCAGTACATCTGTGTGGGCAAAGGCCACTCCTTTGCAGAGGTCTAGCTAGCATGGATCCTGACCACCAGCTAAGTTACCCTCATACTGGGGGTATGCAGCTTCAAGTCCCTGTTTCACACCTGCACATACACATGTGGCCATAACAATGCTCAGCTGGAATCATGCACGACTGTGGGAAGGGGCACAGTGTCAAACTAACAGGAAGCAGTGGAGGAGTAGCTGAAACCAGCCCAGTGTAGGGGACACCCATATTGAGAATGGAGGAGGAAAATATCTGAGCTGAACATGTTGGGAACAGGGCAGTAGACACAGCCCTAACATAAAAACATCACCCTACAGCTCTGCATGTAAAAACACAAACAAATGCATGTCTAAAACAGACTTGTATAGACAGAAAGTTTCATAAACAAAAGAATAGTTGTAATATTTACACATGTGAAGCATTTTCAGGTACAAATTATGATGATGCATTGCAAACCATATCAAACCCACTCCCCACTGCATCCTTTGTTATTACTCTATGAAGAGAAACTTCTTTCCAGCAACATACCTATCAGAAATAAATGCAGGTCTAAACAGGATCAGTCTATTTTGTTGCTGGCTGTTCAAATATATATTCACTGGTATATTCTGTCCATGAGGATCCTGAAAATCATCCAGAATTCTAAAAATGTAGATGGTAGGAAACACTGTGGTATTCTACTGTGCTGTAACATTTTAAACTAAATATTGGTGTCTTATGATACATAAGACAGATAATTGTGTAAAGTAAATGATGACTGTACTTTAATGGCAGTTAAGATTAACTCACTCATGGGCTTTGCATGTCTGGGCACTGATATGTGTGTGGGCTGCTTAACTGGGAAGATTCCTTCTCCATACAAAAAATATAGATGTCAAAGGACCAGAGAGTGAAAATCCCACTCACACCCATGAACAATTTTTCACCTAAGTCCACCACTGCTGTTGTCCAATTGTGGGTGGACTAAGTGATTATTTAGTAATAGGATTACTAGGCTGAACAATTGCTCAATGATTACAGTAAAGAGTTCACTAATTGCCAAAAGGGATTGACTGGCCCACTCCTCTGGCTAAACAAAAGCTGAAGTTTTCTTTTGGGGACAAATTTGAATACAGTCAGTTACTTAATTTGTTGCCTGACATGTTGGTATTCTTTGGAAATGAATGTGTCCGTCTTCATTAAAAAGAAAATATTTGCTTATATTAAGAGTGTTTTTGTTTGTTTTGTTTTGTTTTGTTTTGTTTTTCAGCTAAAGAAATCTACTCTGATGACTGCTTTATTGAAGATTCAGAAGAGAGGGGTGGGCGGTTTGTATGAGTAGAACCCAAATGCAATAAGAAGTGCAGTTAACAATATTTGATATTTGCTGTAAAGCTGAGAGCTTGGTTGTGTGGTCCACTCATGCTTTTGCAGAAGCAGGACCTATTACTCATGGCCAAATTACAGGTTGGAGCTATTTGAATGGATTATAATATATTGCTATTTCAAATGTCCTCTGCAGTTTTAACTTGTATATATATACTTCCTGGATGGAACTGTTGAAGTGAGTTGCTGCGTACTGCTCTGCAGCTACTAGCTTTCATCTCTGCAAGAGATGAATTTGGGTCTCAGCCAAAAATTGTATGGATGAACATATGGCTAAATTCCAAGGCTGTTATGCAGCCTTTTATAGTCCTTCCTTCTCAGACCTATAGATGGGCCTTATAGTGCCATCTTGTCCTGTATGAGTCAATGAAAATGCCTTCCTTTCTCCAATAGCTCACATAAAGCTCTAGCTGATGCAAAGCATCATCACAGCATGAAGAGAAAGCCTGAAGGAAGAGAGAGAGTCAGTTCCTGAAGACCCTTGTAGAGTCACAACAAGAAAGGACTAATGTTCAGAGCCCTAGAGAGTAGCATGTCCTGAAAAGGCAGCTGAAGAGTGGCACCTACATGAGCCCAGCCCAAGGGGAAGAATTTCTGTAAAGCTGGTGCAGTCTTATTGGTGTGGTAGTCCCCTGGGGCAGCGGAGGCCACCTTCTGGTGGTTCTAGATAATTCCTGGTAGTCTGGGTGCAGGATTAGAAACAAAGTATGCTCAAATTCTCTTTATTTCTTTATTTATTTTTGTCACCCCTTGTATCTAGAAAATGCCTAACTGCATATTGGTTTTGCTGCCAGGTGAGGAGTGTGGGAAGAGTAAATAAAGGTAAGGCATTAATTAGTTAAAGTACATAGGTGCTTTGCAATTGGACAGCTTTTTGTAGTTGCTATAAGTAACATTTGTATTTTTACAAGCAGGCAGTTTAATCCACATGATTTGGGACCCCCAGGCAAAAGTGACTTTCTCTTTCCAGAGGTGCAGAGAACTCTCCTCTTCTGACCAGCAAAGGATTTGGTTGTTGAACACAACTGAAAATCAGTCAAACATATAGGATATAGCTTAAAATTAATAATGGAAATATGGAAATCTAATTGTAATTTGAGAAAACATGGTCATCTAGTTTACACTGGATTAAGATGGTGTGTACTTTTTTGCTCTCCTTAGTTTGAAAGCAGTCAAATGGCAATAGGACAACATTCATGACTACGTTAAAAAGATAGGCGATTCTTCAACAGCCAGCCTAAAAGATTTATATGCCTGCATTCTTCCTGGTGTATGAACAGGAACCTTAGTTTGATTACACACATCACTGTCATGTCCCTATTGTATATTTTACCCTAGGCACAAACTGAGTTAATATTTTATTAGGCACTCATCAGTTTGAAGAAAAGTAATGGTGGAAGCGATGGAAGCGGTGGAAGTGATGGAACAGTCATTTGCATTACTATGATAATCTTACAAGTAAATAAAGTTGCTTTAAAAGAAAAAAAGTAAAAAAAAAAATAATAAAAAATAAAAAATAAAAAGGCGAGAGTGAAGTTCTACATTCCTGCAGTTATTCCCAGGACATTCTATCTACCAAAGCAAATGTTATTAGTTAAATTTAATACACATGTAGCTCATGGCCAGCAACTCAGTGCTCATTTCATAGAACATAAAAATATACCTTTCATCTGGGCAAAAAAAGGGATGGAAGGATGGAACCAGGGGGGAGGGGAGGGGGGAATTAAGTGGAAGTTAAAATCATAGCCTTCAAATACACACAAAAATAGATTAATGCAATTAGCAAAATAAAATACATGTTTTCACTGAGGAAAATGTAAAATCTTTAAGATAGAGCTTTTTGTTTGTTTTCAAATATTGAATCTTATGTCATAGACTTCTACTTAGTTGTACTTCAGGTGAATTTCTTTGGCAAATAAAGCTAGACAGCCAGCTACCTAACTATAAACTTTAAGAGTTGGAAATTATTATTATTTATTATTAAATGTAAGAATTAGATCCCTTCTGATCCAATTTTGCATAACGTTTGCTTGAGGTAAAATTAGGGATGAAATACAATATTAACTTTCATTGTACCCATCTTAATTTCTCACACATCACATGCATTTCTTTACCTTCAGTATGCACAGCCTCATCTGTGATTTGTGTGAATTGGATGGCAGATCTGTTTGTGGGAAACTAAAGAATTCCATGTTGTCACAGCCATTGTATGGCCTTTTCAATGGCTGTAGCTTTATGACACAAATTTTAGCCCAAGTGGCTTTTTAGTCTCAAGGCCTTAACAACCATAATCATTTTAAAATCAAATGCAGCAACAAAATGTCAGACTGCTCTGACAAAAATATAGGTAGATAATAGCAAAGAAACTTGTAGAAGGAATATGAGATTAAACCCAGCTGTAAGAGCCTAACTGCAATAGGTAACATGCATTCCACTGTAACATTCAGTGTGAAAATTGTACAGAATTTATAGGCTTTTTAAAGCACTTTGAAGATCATGGTCAACTTAACAGAGGAGTGATACTTTTTACTCTAGGGCATCCATTATATAATCACTGTGTTTGTCTAGCTTGGGATCTAAAAGGTAGCAGAAAAAGGGAAATAATTTTCTCTGTTTTTTAGTGATCAACTCAGTTTTTATGTTTCAGTGGCAGGCAACCTTAGCTTTCCAGTTCAAACAGTCCCCAGCTGGGATTTGACTGGGTGGAAGTAACTGGTCAACCTGCTTATACCTCTTGGCCTCTTTATTATTTATATGAGAACAAGCCTCCTTCACATCTTGCAGTTGGGTTTTGGCACCTAACATGACGAAAGAAGCTCTTTGATGACCTGGTTTCTACTTATTTTCCTCTGCATCCTGTGATGACACTAGCATCAATTGTCTTGGCACCTTTCTTGGCCTTGACACAGATTTCACAGAGAAGTGGAGCTGCTGAAGGACTGTGTTGACACTTGTGATTCATTCACAGCCTAAACTGCCACAATTTTACCCTTTTCTCACAGTCCCTGTGTGCTTTAGGGAGGAGACCTTTGATGCCATTTTTTAAAAATTAAATGGCTTCCCACCTACAAAATTCCAGTAAGTGTTCCTGAACGTTCAAAGGCAGAGGCCATGACTGATTCATGCACCATGCACACAAATACAAACCTCAAACATATGACAAATTTTCATGCTCAGTTTACAGATGATTTGTTATAGGGTGAGTAGAAGAAAGAATAAGTAAAACACCTTCTCACCTATTTGGATCTGCATTGATCTCAGATCTGAACCAAGCTCTCCAAGCCTGTCTTCCTTCTCATTTATATGTCTGATTCAGCTTCCATTGAAGTCAATGGAGGGACTCCCACTGAACTTGATGGAATGTAGATAAGCTCTTATGCTACCATAAATCAAAAGTGCAAGGCTTATTTATTGCTGTTGTGAGCATCATAGCAAAAGGCTGTGTCAGCAGACCTGCTAAAACCTAACATATTACATGGCTTATAAATTTGCCATAAAGCTTGACTAGAGACTAAAGCTTGGCAACAAAGCATATGGCTTTCTTATGCATTCAAGTTTCCTTTATTTTTACAAAATACAAAATATATTGGTGTGAGTACTAAAATAAAAAGTGGGTTTTGATGAGTTCTTTTATTTTCCCATTTTCTCTTTTCTATGTCTATGAATCTGAACCAGGATCTTCTCTTAGATTTTAGCCATGCAGACCTATAGCAGTTTTTATCCTTCAAATGTCTAAAGAGAAATTAAATGACGGCAAGAAAATTTGCCCACTAGAAGGATCCATGCTGTAGCCTCATGAAGGAGTTTGTGAGACTAGTTGACATGTAGTTATGTAAAAAAATAATCTTCCTGTGTTATCAGCACTACTCCTATATTTGTGTATGTTAATATATCCACCACACTGCCTACACTCAGGTTTGCCTAGTTGTCCACAAAAATGTGATCATAACCTAACAGACTATGCCTAAGATGTTTCAGCTATGGATGGGACTGTATAATTTTATACCATGAGCATGAGACTTTTGGGAACGCTAATAGCAATCTGTCAGTGCATTGGTTTGATATTCCCTTTCATGTTTAGAGAATACACTTAATTCCTTTCTCTCATAACATTTGCTTATATCTCAGTCTGAACTAACATTTTGACAGAACTTGGTTATTTTTCCTTTTGAGGTCCTCTGTGAAAGTTTTTGCCATTTTTGGTTTGTTTCTTGAACACAAATTTGTCTCTTATAGTAAATGATTTGACAACATGCACAAAGAAAGGCAAAACAAGTCTTCTACCTAAGCTTATATAAAATTAGCTTGATTTTATATATTGTTTCATGTACTATTTTATGTATTTAGTACTTCACAACATACTCAGCTGCCTTTCAGACAGATGCCACCTGATGAGGAGGTGCCGAATGGGCCCTGTCCTTGAGGAATCACAGGGAGATGTTGCTGATGAGGGAAACCTCAGAAAAAAGGCCCCTTCTTATTTCTTGTATGTACTGGTTGTTTCTTTTGTAAAGTCTCCTAATGAATGTGGCATACTCTCTTCTGCTCAGTAAACCAGGCACAGTGCCTGCCAAATGGCAGGCGAAAAAGAGCAATTGCTTTTCCTATGGCTCTCCCTCCCCACACCATTTTTCTAGTGAGGCACTCCACAGGGGAAACAATCTTTCCTCTCTTCAAGGCAAGGATTGTTCTCATTATCCCATTTTATGCTGACCGTGTAATAGAATGAAGAAGGGACTGTTTAGTTATTCCTTCCCTGCATGTCCAGGGTGCTGGCCCTCAACCTACTTCTGCATAAAGTTATTTTCACTTAAATTGAAATGTAGTTGATCATCCATCTAAACACAAGCCAGACTTGCTGAAGGCTATAAGAGGTCAGTTTTTTCCTGGCAGCTAAAACCAAAACAATAGTAAAAGCTCAGCTAGCACTGATTCTCTCCTCTGGTCACTATAAATACTATGGGAAAGAACACGAGCACCAGCAAAAATGAATGCTAAGAAATGTGGTAAGCAACATAAAGGCAACATACTTTCAATTTTCACTCTGCAACCACCTGAAAATCTAGTGATACAAGGTGGATATAACAGAGGTCCTTCAAGATTGCAAAACATGCAATATATTTTAGAAGATGTCAGACTTTCCCTCTGCATGCCCCTAAAAAATGCTTTTCATGGTAATGCATTCCTATTCTCTGACTTGTCTGTTTCCAAAGGTCTTTGTCCCCTTCCCTTTCCTTTTTCCCCATTCACTTTTTAAAAGCCTCAAATGAAATTCAGTCAATTTCTTTTACTTTCTTTTTTTTTTCTTTCCTGAAGATGGTTGCATGAACTTGTTTCATTCTGACATTTAAAATCAAATGATGAATGCTGACATTATTATTACCAAGAATAACTGAGTGAGGAACTCTCCACTAGCTACCTAGTCTTTGTGTTCCTGGGCCTTTTTGTTCTATTCAATTAAAATATACCATTATGAATATGAATGGCATTATTCCTTTCTGAAAAGATTATTGTTGTCTCTATTTTTAATCTGGATTGACCTTGTCCTTTCTATGTGACAGTGACTTCATTCATATAAAATCACACTGAGATACCAAAGTGGCCCATGAAATTAGGTCCAGAAAAAAAAAAAAAAAGAAAAAAAAAAAAAGGAAAAAGAATGGTGACCTAGATGTTTATAAAAAGCAGTTTAGTTTGAAGGTTTTCTTGAGGTTCCCTTTGTTTGCTTTTAATTACTGTAGCATAATGAACAGGCTGACAAAATTATCAGTCCCTCCTGAAAATCTGGAAAAAAAAATGGTGAGAAAGTTATTTGTAGTAATGGTTCAGACTTCCTCACTGATTTGGTTCTGATCTGCAGAAAAACAAGGATCTATTTGCCATATTTCAGAGTGCATTTTGTGCTAATTTAGTTTTCATCTCAACAGAAAACTCACCTGTAAAAACAGAGACTTTTTTTTTTTTTTTTTTTTTTTTTCTCAGTGGACTCTGTACATGTCTTTTACAGTTTCTCCAGTGAGCTGTTTTTCTTTTCTCTCCCAAATCTCTGACTTATTACAAACAATGCAAGGAGGCAATAGAATAGAAGTGATATAAAGGCAAAATTCTATTTGCTAAAACTTTTTAATAGCTTGCTGACCAGAATAATGAAGGGAACTGATGCTTGTGCTTTGAATTTCTACATTCATTCATAAATTTACAGTGACAGATTTTCTCAGCTGTTCTCATTACCATTGAACTGTGCATACACATGTCCTCCTACTAATTCATAACCTAGGTTTGCGAGCTAGTCAAAGCATGAACCAAGCTTATTGCAATTTTAGCAAGCCTGAAAACAGGGCAAGATTTTCTCCAAGCTATTTTTATTTTGGGATAGACTTGCCTCACTGGATGTAGGATGTTTTAAGTAATAATCCAATATCAACCCATCTTTCAAAACAGTTGAGAAAAAAGCTTTTGTTAGTGGAGATAGTAATTAACATAGTAATCCACGTAAAATATTTCTAGTTTTATTTTATGTTTGCATAGGCTTACATGGCTAGACTAGAAGCTGTTTCTGGAAGAAAATCAAATATGGGTTTTCTATGCTCATGACTCATCAAGCCTCTGCTATTGGTTATTTTAAATGTTATCTTTCCTTGTTTCAAGTGAAAAAGAAAGAAAGAAAGAAAGAAAGAAAGAAAGAAAGAAAGAAAGAAAAAAGAAAGAAAGTGTAGTCTCCCCTTCCATATAACAGAGCCTTCTTGAGATTCTAGGAAGGTCTAATAGGTTGCATAGTATCTACAGTGTGTTAATTCTGTGCTCCACTATGAATACAGACATACATTCATATATTCAGCATAGAAGATATATTCCTGACATATAACTACATAATTTCGTGAATGGGAGTAGTTTAATACATGATCCATTCTAGAGTGGAACAGAAGAATTTGTGTCAGTTCTTGTATAAAATCCTACTGGTGGCTAGTGAAAAGAAAAACATCCAAGCAAAAAGACTAAATGTCCCTCTAGGCATTTGTAGTCTTCCTTCCTTCCTTCCTTCCTTCCTTCCTTCCTTCCTTCCTTCCTT
>NC_048893.1:142972888-142999649 GCF_011077185.1 Oxyura jamaicensis | reverse complement strand
CTTCCTTCCTTCCTTCCTTCCTTCCTTCCTTCCTTCCTTCCTTCCTTCCTTCCTTCCTTCCTTCCTTCCTTCCTTCCTTCCGCCTTTTTTGTCTTTCAGTCTTTCTGTCTTTCTATTAAAATAACACAGATTTCTTTCTTACTTGCACAGTATGCAAGCTTCTTTTCTTTCTTGCAAAATAAACAAAATGAAATAATCTTCAAAGAGACAACAGGCCTGGAAGATACACCTTTCAAAAGACATAGCTTTGGGAATTATATACATAGTTTATCATGGGGGGTTAGAATGGAATTAATTATATAAACCTAAATACAACAAGCATAGAGGTTTCTTTATGTTACAGAACACAGGTAGGTAGTGTGAAACTTTTTATTTATTATATACGTGAACTAATGGGGTGCTAATAGGCACTGTATATGATTAGTTATACAGATTCCACAGATAAATTGCATTGTTCATCCACTGTGTGTGGCAAGGATTCATAGTTCAGTGTTCATATGCATCCTTTAGTTAATACAGAAACTTTATGAGCTTCGAAAGCCTTTTTTTTTTTTTTTTTTTTTTACACCTGAAATTCTAATTCATATTTTTAACATGCAAATGTAATCCAACTTCATCTCACTCATCCAGTTTCACCACAACTGCATATACACAAAGACAATATCAGTGAATTTTGCTGGGCACTGAAATTCAACACTCTATACTGTGCAATTGCTTCAACAGCCCTTGGCATCATGTTTGTGTGAGCCAAGTAATATTCTTCCAAAAATTTTGTGGGAACAACTGACTGTTATTATGGGCCTGGAACAATTACCAGGAGGCAGTCTGGTCATTGGTATGTGTGCTAAATGTACTAGTAGAAATGTAAGCCATGGGGTTGCTCTGTTGTGCAGTATTAAGAACTCAGAGCTGGGATCTCAGAAAATATTCCTTCTTTAAAAGCAAAAGCAAGAATAGTCACTGCAACAGGCAGAAACAAAATTCAGCTATTAGTTACACTTCGGTATCCAAAAATTCATTAAGAGCAATTGAGGTTATCCATCTAATACAGTACAGTAGAAAATAATTTTATTTTAATTTGGTTATGGAAAGGAAGATAATTTGACAAATATTACTTTTAAAATAACACATAAATATTAAAGTAACTCTGATAACTGAGCATTCTAAGTCTTAAACTCTTTTCGTGAATTTAAATCAAGAGTTATAAAAATCAACCTAATGAGGTTACTCGGCTCTGAAAAGAAGCATGTGAGGATTTAGGTGGTTTGGGTGCATTTATATTGACAAATAGAAGTGGGTCTAAAAGTGAACACAGGTATTGGACCAGTGATCTTGTGCACAATATACTTGTTGTCTCTTTCCTTAGCTTTGATGTGCTCCCAAAGGCTCCCAGCAGCTGTTCACAACAGTGCCTGGCTATGATCTTCAGGCACATGGACTTCTAATACTGTTCCTAGAAACAAATGTGGACAAAACTGCCACAGGTTCATCTTCCTTGCCTAATGTCACCTAGCAGTACTGTTGGGCCTTGTATCTTCCCATGTGCTCTCATGCATCCCAAAGCTGGAGCACATACCCTTGGTTTCATCCTATAAAAACACTGCTGCTCTACAGTATAACCCTGAAATTATTTTACTGAATTTGAAAAGAACCTCCTCATGCTTAACAACGAATAATAATTGTATCCTGGGGGCAAGATAGGGTCAAGAGGAAAACAAGGGATAAACCATGCATTGAAGAAGTGACCTTTCTCTCTGGACAGGATAACCCTAAGCATTAGGACAATGAGACTGTCCATTTCAGTTAGCCATGGGTCTATGGACTAGAGCTCTGTAAATTAGTGACATGGGCAGTTCAGTCAGAAGAACAAACATTAAGGACACTAGCACTGGGACATACGAAATATGTCTGTGGTAGACTGAGAGCAAGAGAGATCAGTAAGTGAATAAAAGATTAATTAAAATAGAAGGGGTATGTTTATAGCAGAGGGATACATTTTACATCAGCTAAGGAGGAAGGAAACATTGCAAAGTGGAGGCAGACACACACCATAATTAAAGAAAGGAGTCACAAAAAGGAAGAGATATTATAAATTTCTGCAGAATTTGCTTAAATTATTTTTAAGAATTCTGATGAAACTGGGATAAGGGTACGTGCACATATTTTACTGCATTGATTAAATCAACATATTTCTTGTAATATCTTGATTAAAAACTTTGCTAAAGTTAGATTTTGGGATCTTTGCATGTCTAGCAACTGTCTGAATCTGCTGCCACATGATCCTTGACCTTACAGGTGTGGGGATGAGTGGATTTAAGCTTCTTGTAAACCAGCCACTCAAAACTATTTTGATGATGTAGGGCAACTACACTGTGGCATCTCATTTATGTGAAAGGCTAAAAAAAAAAAAAAAAAGGCAAACAGAGGCAGAGAATTAGAATGAGTGTACTTTGTGAATGGTACTCTTTCTTTTTAAAAAGAAAAGATAACTGTTATGAAGTTCTATTATTCATTATAATAACCTTGAAAGATTGAAAATATTTATAATTATAACCTAGAGATAAAACAATGTGCAAATAAAATATTAATATTCTTTTTCATTTTATGAGGAAATTAAGCTGGAGAACAATTTTAGATTAAGAACTTTGTATACAGTCAAGTTCTTGAGATCCATACGTAAAGAGATAATTTTCAGTTCATATGTAGATCAAATATCAGATTCAATAGAAGAAAAGTCTCTTGAAAATCTTGTAATGCAACCCTCTACATCCTTAGGAATATAAATAACTTGAAAATTTGATGCCTAGTAATCATAAATATGACAAAGATGCCCAGTAGCAACAAGAGTATCTAAAAGTCACTGTCTCTCATCTTTATCAGAAGGGTGCTGAAAAATTAAGACTGGATTCTCAGTCTTGCAAGCAATGCAAAGGGCTTTTTTGTGTCTGCACAATTTCCTCAGAGTAGAAACACAGACACTTCTCAATGCCAACACAGCCTTATAAAAGTTGCCTTTACCTTGATACAATCAGAATTTACCAGAAGACACCAGAATATTCCCCACGGATTATTGTCAGCTATATTAATGCAATTAAAATGGCTTGAACACTTTGGTACTTTCCAAGGACCTATTTATACAGCAGTCTATTACTAAACTCTGACAACAGCAGCCCAAATTATGATGCACTTACTCACTCTGGAGAGTACTTTGTACCATGAACAGTCTCACTTTAAATAAGGCATTCACGATCTGGCCCATCACCCTTTAATTATAGATGTTTCAGAGAATAGTGAACATCAGGGTTTACTGCACTATTTATAAAACAAGCTAACAGACCAGCATTGCAGGGCTTATACTGCTTCAAAAAATGACTTTCCGTCCGTTTATGAGCTCTTCCACTGTGTACTTTAAGCTAATTTGAATGTATCAATAACATCATTGTAGTAAAAGAGGCATCCACAAATGAGAAAAATCTCACTCTTGGAAAAAGCAGTTTATTCAAACAGCTGATTTACAGTGTCTGTTTTGGAAATTAAATGCAATGTATTTATTAATATTAACAACTACTCACACTGCAATCATGGCATGTCATCCTACTGCAAAGCATTTCAGGTTACACTACAATAGCTGTCCTTGTGTGAGCTGAATACCCTCTGAAACACAAAAAAATCTGTCTGCATTGTCCCTTATTCCAATATGACCATACCAAAACACCCATCTGCATAAACCAGCCTCTATCCGACAAAGCTTAGGAGGAAGCACTTTATCCCTGTCTTTCCATATGGAGTGTAAGGGCTTTCTTTTGAAGTCTCTGCTACTAAACATTGCTTGAAGTAAGATACCAGGCTGAAAGAACCAGTTTATGGATTCAGTAGCATGGGTGGGATTTTCTTGGTGCATTAGGGAAAATGCAAAGGGTATTCCCAAGCATCACTAGGAGGACACAGGAGGAGTTTTCATACCCACATTCAGGTGGAAGCAATGGAAAGGTGGCAGGGAAGGTCTCCAGCTTTCACCCGGGAGATTTTTACCTATGTCTTTCTTTTCCTATACCACTCCTATGACCTTACTTAGCAGCCCTTGATTTTCTGCCACTATACCATAATATAAATGTTGCTAGTTTCCTCAGCTGTGCATAATACAGAGTTCATAAGGACTATGAGTTACCTGTCAAGATCATTCTTTGTGTTTCAAAACCTATATTGCTTTTGCTGGACTGTCAGTGCTTTTGTGCACTATACAGAGGTTGCAGATTATATATTTATCGAAGTATATACGTTATATACTTCATGCCCAATGAAGTTTTGTCTCCAACAAAACTATTTTCAACTTTTATCCACCAAACATTCTTTACTATTATAGTTCTTGCTCTCTCCAGACTTACACTGCCCTTTACACTGTGGTTTGTGAGTGTTTCATTATCTAAAATGTACCCCTTATCTTTACCCAGCCTTACAATAGCCTATCAGGCTAAAATTGATTACCTCCAACCTAGCAGGGAAGACAACGGTGGGCTTGTCAGTATTCCTAAGGTTTGTGTGACATACCTCTCCTAACGATAATCTTTTTCCCCAACTCTCAGAGGAGGTTGTTCACAGAAGCAAAAGCTACCTATTCTGTGAAGGTAGCTTTAGCAGTTGTCTCCAAATGGAATAACCTATTTTAGCTAAATGTATTTTTGCTGGGACATTTATTTATTTATTTATTTATTTATTTATTTATTTATTTAAAGAGGATTTGACACTGTGGCCACATCAGTAAAGGACTTTTTTTTTTTTTTTTTTTTTTTTTTTTTTTTTTTTCCATGCTTCTAACCAATAGAGTTAAGCTGTCAAAATTTCTATGTATACAAACAACAAAGTCAGAGAGATTTGTCTGTGGATGTAAAGAAAGGGCATGACTAAACAGAGGACTGTTTATTTACGTACAAAAAGTGTTTGCTTTGTGTTCCAAAGCAAAACACTGGATCAGCTCAGTAGTTGCTGTCAGCCTTTATCAGATGCTGCTGACAGGTTCTTGAGAGATATGAGGATTTCTTGCAGAAACTCCATTGAAAAGGGCAAGGGGAGAATCACACTTGAATACAATATGTTCCCACTACCAATACAGACAGGTGCATGAAAAAAAACTCTTCTCACTTGTGCCAAGGTTTCACCTTAAATGGAAACAGTCCTTTTGCTCCAGGTACTCATTGCGACGCAGAGCAGACTTCTCTACAAGGTCAGAATAAAGGAATCAGAGATCCTGCAATAAATGGTAAATATCCATTTATGTCAAAGACAAGTTTCCCAGATTTAGTGCAATGCTTTCTGGCCTCTGTACATGAGGATACATTGCACCGTAGTATGAAGTGGAGCTCTCAAAGCCTAAGTAAGGTACTGAATGAGTATCAGCCTAGTGTCATCTAACGCAAAATATTAGGCACAGGGGCTTAGAGGAATTTAGGTCATCTGACTCAGACAGTCAGTTCACTGAGTCTGTCATAAATGCTTCCTTTTAAACACCCTGTTTTGGAGAACAGCTTGAAGTGTGTAATAGAAATGACTTGATTTCTAATAATAGTCAATTAGAAGTTCTCCTCTGTAATTGTATTTGGAAATGCAATGTAAGTGCTTCTGCTGGAAAAAGTTAATTTGTCTTCATTTTCTTATGATTTCTAAAAATAGGTTTAGAATTAAATGTCATGTACCTTTGGAATGTGTATGTTTGGTAACTAACAAACTCACTTTGTCACTGTTTATGATCTCAGAATTCTTTCCGTGGAAACTATTATAAGGTCACTATTATCATCAAGCAGCAATGAATGCTGTTCATATTTTAGAGAGTCATTAGGGAAAGGACAATCCTAAGGCCTTAAAACTCATTTGTTCATGAGGAAAGAAACATATAACACTTTATGTATGAATATATAGTTTTATGTGTATATCGATAGGCATTTTTGATTTGAAGATTTAAAATCATACATACAGCTTCTTGCAGGAATTTCTCTGTCAGTGATGCAGGTGATGCTTTTTCAAGTTCTTACACTACATCTTCACAGATGGCACACATTCAAATGAAGACAAAATCTATCAGGTACTATATGGTCTCAGTTTCCATTAGCACCTTTTAAGGGCATCCATCACCTTGCAGAACCGAGGTGTTGGTTCATTCAAAACCAGATGCTGAACTCTTCCCTCTAAGAGTACACAGAGGTCTTAAAGTGAATATAGCTGCACTTTACTCCCACTGGATGATTTCATTCTAATTCCAGACTTGCGTAACAGAATCCTCAAACAAAAATGCAAGTTAGGATTCATTTATTAATGTAAGCTGTGGCGAAAAACAAAACAAAACAAAAACAAACAAACAAAATCTCTGATAATTACTAAAAAGCAAAATGAAAAATATGTACAGATATTTCAATATTTCAACGTGTAAGGGACTCTGTTTATTATTTCAACGTCTCATAGCCTTCATAGTACCACAACAGGTGACTGCACAGCGTAAGACTGCACCAGTGTACTGGAAATGATTGAGCTTATGAGAATGATTTAAAAATTCCTATTGCATATGCATGATTATATGTATAATTCAGCTAATGAGTCTCTTGGAAGAATTGCCATTGATTGATAGGAGTAGCTTTGGAAGTAAGTGAAGGAGACATTGTCAATAGAGAACTCTACTCACACATAGGCACACAGATATATATCATAGTCATCAGAAGAAGATGACTTTCATCAACAAAGGCATTTGCTACCATTAATCTGCTATCAGTTTTTCACATTTGTTCAAACTCCTCCCTAGCATTTGAGAAGGTTTAATTAGAACCAGGAAGCAAACTGTGAATTTCAAGATCTGGATTAAAACAAAAATATAAACACAGTGACTGATTTGTGATGACAAGTTTAACATGGAGGTTTAGAATTGTTTTATTTGGAGAAGAGACAGAAAAATAATGGATCAACAAAGGTGCCTAAGACTTTGATTTGTTAATCTACTAGATAAAGATACAGGTGTAAATACTTGCAGCTAATACAGACTCTAGGTAGTATTAGTTGGCAAATATATATATATATATATATATATATATATCCCTTCTGCCTTTCCTTTTTTCTTTTCCCAAGCATATTTCTCTAGTCTTAACAAACTTGTCTAATGACAATGAATTTTCTGATGGCTTATTTCTAAATAAAACTATCCTTTGACTATTTTCCTTTGCTATTAAGCTCCAGGGGCATACTGATTTTCAGTATGTAGAAGTTCATATTACAAATCTTGGTGTCTCTGGGGTATGGCTGGTTTACTGAAGATGAACTTATCTCAGAAATTTATCCCATTTAATGTTTCTTATGAACACCATCTTTTGATTAATTTGTATATCTTTATAAAAACAAACAAAAAAAGTTTTCCAATTTTTTTAGGTATGTGGCAATGACAAATTTTACTTATGTATCTCCAATTTCCGCAGACATGTATGTACAAGAAAGCTTTAGGGGAAATATTATGATTTATTTTAAATACTAGCCCAGAAGTTTAATTTAATCCAGTGCAGAAGTGAGTGGTGCTGTTTGTGAATAAAAGTGACTACCTGCACTACCTTCTCTACCAATCAGGAAATCTTCTGTCAGACAAAAATAGGAGGAGCTCCTTGTTTACCTGCAGCAACATTTCAGCATTTCTAGGGCTCTAATAACTGCTTTATTGTCAGTATCTTGTCAGGATCATGAAAATATTTTTTCCTTTTTTTTTTCTCTGTTGACTATGAACACACAGGCTGTTTATTATTAATATTATTTAGCCTGTTATTTACTTTTTCCAGGCTTGCAGACATCTTTGTGGCCATAGTAACTGTGTCCTTGAGAAAGTAATTGTTACCTGTACATTACTTAGATAGAGATGATCACCATTTACATCTCTTTCCAGACATCTTGAGCATAGTCAGAAAGGGGGAAGACATCTTGGATCTTGTAGAATGATTAAAAACTAGGTGATAATTCTATGTGTGCTCTCTGTTGGGAGTTACTGTAAAACCTAGGAAATGCCCTATACTATCTGTATTAATTTTAAGACCCATTGGCTAATTTCTATTAGATTTGGCACAGGGGTGAAGATCTCAAAGACAAATGTGTTTCTAGAAGTCTCAGAAAACAAGAAGAAACAGTTTGAAGAGAGTTGTCCTAAACATGAATTCAGTTTCATTTCAGACACCTGCATTTAGGAGGTTGCAACATGTGTTGTGTGCTGGTCCATCAGCCTCTGTCTCACGCTACAGTCAATGACAATCTGAAGTGGTAGTCACCTGTCTAAATATAGTCATCTAGTGCCACATGAGATGCCCTAATGTATTTCTCCTAGCCCCCAGCTGCCACTTCAGAAGACCATGCAGTTGGTCCTTATCATACCACACAGATGGCTCAAATACCTTACGAATTACAAAGGGCAACTAAATCAAGCTCTGAATCTCCATGGACTATAGAGGGCACTCAGATAGCCTGGATGTCTGAATCTGTATTAAATCCCAGCCCAAGGCAGGGAAGTAGTTGCCACATATCAGTGTCATTGTATATAGTCTCCTCACTGGTGCTCCAGAAGGGTGTAGGTCCTATAAATCCTGTCTGTTGGTCCTGTTCCATTTCATTCAGTTTCTTGACTGAATGAAAGCCACACCATAATTTCACAAGCATTGAAATTCATGAGTGAAGGAGGAATTACAAATGTCCCAACCCTGACGAAAGTGCCCATAAAAATTTTCAATCAACAGCAGGACCCCAGTGCTGGTATGCCGCAATCCCAGAGCTCACTAAGCAGCTTCTCTCATGAAAGCCAAGACTCTGGAGCAGGAGCAAAGCCAGAGCAGAAAGACACAGCATCCCCCAAGTGACCCCTTTTTATATAAAACATGAAGAAAATAAGAAGGCAAAGAGTACCTTGGGAGTTAGCCAGCAAGAACAGACTCTTCTTTATAGTCTTGGCCATCAGCCTGTCTTCAGGCTTTATTTTTTTGGGTGTTAGTTTTGGATTTTCCTCCAATTTCCCTGGATAAACTAGACATTCAGACCATTCAGTCAGGATCATCAACATGTGAGGAGTAATGACATTTTTCTGGACTAGGACTTTCCATTTAAATTTATTCCTCAGAGAGTCACCACCCCTTGCAAACATGATTTCTCTTAAAAAGTCACTTCAGGAAGTGCCAGAGCTGTGTAGGAGGCTGCTTGCCCTAGTTAAGTTGAAATGGCCACTGGCAAGTATCATCCTCTGCCCTTCCTGAGAGGTTTATGAAGACTTGCCTCTAACAAATACCAGCCCCCTTCTGCCTGCCTTCTCTTTGTCCTTCTACTCCTCCTCTCCAGGCCTGAGTCTCATTCAGACCTTGAGCTGAAAGTCCTGCTCCTGAAAGCCTCCTCACAACTATTCCCTCAGACCTGGATTCTCTTTCTTGGTAGCACACTCAAGGCAAGGGAGTGGGTGACAGTAGCTGTAGTTTGTCTAACTGGCAAACAGATGAACTATGTTACTGGCAATTACATTTTCATTTCATAGTAATGGGCAACATGGATCTCACTGAAATCTCTGTGGTGTGCTTCTCCAGTTCTGCCAGACCCGTTGACTGAACTTTGTATGACTCTGGCATTTCCCTTCAACCCATTTTTCATCTGTAGCTCAAACAAACAAACAAACAAATAAATAAATAATGTCTCAACTGTTCTGTGGGGAAAGTAAATACCGGTATAAGACCCTTCTGCTTCCAGCCTGATTTCCCTTTGTTAGTGACAGGCACAGTGATAATGAAGTGGGTGTTTATGCTTCTGAGACAGACTGTAATTCCAAGGTGTGTGCTCTGCTATGACCAGAGTAGTCTGCATATACAGGACTTTTCTACATACGGGTTAAATAAGGAACACCTAATTTGTGAGTCCTGCCAAACAGGACACAAAATGAGGTTGCTTGTCTGTTTGGTAATATTTGAACACTCCTGCTTTTTCACCCCCATGACATTGCCAAAGTACATGTAGCCTTGAAAGAATACCAGACAGTGCTCCCATATATACATCTATGGCTACAAGAAGTCAGCTCAGACTTCTCCAAAAGTCAGTATAGCTAGTGGGTGTTTTGAGGATGTGATTGATCTGACTTATTTTAGAGGTCATTTTTAAAAACAAGGAAATACCTATTTTTGTCTGTTAACTAGCTTAGATGTCAATGGCTCCACCATAGATGTCTCTGGTGAAATAAATGACCTCTCCATTGGTTTTAAGGATGAGTTGAATTTGTTTTGTTTTGTTTTGAATGAGTTCTGGTGGGCACTGAAGTATGGGATAGGACATGAGGCAATGGGAACAAACTTAAATATGGGAGGTTCTCTGAACACTAGGAAGCACTGTTATTGTGTGGGTGACTGAGTGCAGACACAGGCTGCCCAGAGAGGCTTGGAATCTCCTCCTTGGAGGTCTTCAAAAGCTGCCTGGACATGGTCCTGAGCAGCCTGCGCTGGGTGGCCCTGCTGGAGCAGGGCTTGGAGCAGGTGACCTCCAGAGGTGCAGCCATTCTGTGATGTTGTGATCCTGTGAAATGTCCGTTTGGGCATTTCAGTTCCCTTTATACATCTAGTATCAATTGTCAGTTTTACTTATGAGAAACTGCCCAAGACAAACTAGTGCAAAGTATCATTTTGCACCAATATAATTTCAAATAAATGAAAAGCAAAAATTTGTTATTGTGTGGCCAATTTTTCATTATTTCTCCTCAAAAAAAAAAAAAAAAAAAAAAAAAAAAAAACCACAGAGCAGCTGAAAAGGTCAAGTCTTCTGATTTTACCATATTTCAGTGAATTAATACCCCTGAGTGACCTTGATTTGCTCTTTATGAACATTAACAGCCTTGATAGTCTTAACTAATTGTCATGTTTCTCAACTCTGGGAATACTGGAAACCCATTTCTGCCTTTATTAATTTATATATTTATTATAGTGTTGTTTCCTACACTATAATGTAGAGAGAACATTCATGAAACTGTCCTGTGGGATCATCTTTTGACAGCAGTTTTTCTCACTGAGGAAAGCCTATTCCATACCACACGTTGGATATTCTGGCTTCACTGAGAAAATGCTGCAGGGGAAGTGGGGGCAGTGAGAGAAGAGGTACCCTGCATTCATGTAAGAAAAAGAAAACCCCAAACCAACAACCTTTGAAGATGTTTTGTTTTAATTTTTTATGTGAGTAAGGTTAGTTCAGTATGTAATAACAGGCTGTCTTGACAACAAAGGCTGAATCAACACATAACATGATTGGAATTATGCATGTCAATTATAATGAATCTCATTATGCAACACGAAAGTCTAATTCTATTGTAAAGGCCTGTAGTCTGTAGTCTTAAGGCTGATGTCAATGCTGAACAATAACTGCCCTCTCCCTCACGTCATAGACATAAAGAATAAATATAAACCTTATTTCAGCAGCTTTTTAACATGCAAATTTCATTGTGGTAGGGAAAAAGATAGACCCCCTTTTTTTTTTTTTTTAAATTAAAAACAGACAACTGTCCTGGTCTTAAAGCAGTCATCATGTCCATTGCTTCTTTAGATTTAACATTTTGCTTTCTACAGGTAAAAAATTAAGTAGGATTTATTCAGTTCTTTTCTTGTATCAGAAAAAAGCCAAGAATTATAATTTCCCATATTGAACTGGCCAAATATTTTGTTTATCAAAACAAAATATAAAGTGCACACAGTTGTAGAGATTAGGTCATAATTTCTAAGAAGAAAGTTACAGTAATAAATGTGATAACAACACCTTTATGGAATTACAGGATAGTAGGAATGTTGCATGTATTTTGTTAATATTTGCTGTTTTTCCTGAGTTTTTATTGCATTTTTTTTGACATGTGCAACTGAAATGTCTAACTTTTGGAGTATATTTCACAGCAATAAATATATATATTTGTGAGCATGTGATATGAATGCAATTTGAACTCTTAAACAGTATTCCATAATTAGTTGTTAAATATTTGATAATTGTAGCTATGTAGGTATGTAGCAGGCATTTCAATTTGATGAAAGAAAACACTGTTGTGGCACTATGTGACTCTAGTAGATGGAGGAATGTTAGTAAATGGTAATCAAATAAAACTCAAGATTCAGAGTCTTCAGACTGCCATGTAGCAGGATTAGGTGAGCACATTACAGCAGTGAAGCAACACCTGCAGATGTTGCACTGAAACTGGCCCATGGACATCAGACAATACTTTGCAGAATGTGGTAAAACTAGTCAGTAACCTCTTGTGTTACTTGTTACTTTCAATTGATGCTAGGAAGAGATACTGAAGCTGACAGCAAAAAGCTTACAGGTGTGAATATGCCTTCTCCAGAAGATAGGACTTCAGAATGCAAAAGAGTTACAGGGTCTGCATTGCAGTTGTATATAAGAATTCATGTCTTTGGGCTAGTTTTCAAACAAACTTGTACTAAAATATCCTCTGGTGTAAACTGAGTTTTTAAAACCATAATGTAAATCAAAATTAAAACAAGATATTGATTTTGAAACAATTGACCAAGAATTATTTTGAACTCCCACAGATCACAGTTATTTATTTTTTCAATCAAAAGGCAAATGAAAAACAGGATTTTGAAAGGAACTTGTAGTTACTAGACCTAGGACAGTTATTTAATATTCAATTAGAATAGCAGTCTGAATTTTCCTTGTTTCAAATGTGTAGGAGCTTTCATGGGAAAACTTTTGACTTTGGTTGTTTAGAGAGAAAGAAGTTTGTAAAGTTGGCCATGAAATTTGTTGCCCTTTCTGGCTATTTCTGAAAAACAACTTTACATTTGTACCAGTAGAACATTACTATAACCATGAACAGAACAAGAAATAGTAAGATCAACTGGAGGAAGAATTAAAGATAGTAATTTGAGAATGTGCAAATACTCTCTTTCAGGTAAAAGGAAGGTTATTCTAGTTCTTGTTATGCTATTATTGTTACCATCTTCCTCATTGGTGCATTTTTCCTGAGGTAAAAGGCAAAAAAAAAAAAAAAAAAAAAGAATAAAACAGCATCCAGGCCATTTCCTCAAAGACTGCATTTTCCTTTCAACTACTTGCAAAGTTTTATGGGATCTTTGCCTACCACAAAGCTTTTTGAATTGGCTTTGTACTGTTTTCTCCAGCAAGAAGAGGATAGGGTCAGAAAAGGCAGGAAGAGGACTAGATGCTTTGCAGGGTCAGGTAAAAGACCTTCCTATTACAGAAAGAAAAGGAAGGGGGAAGTTTTACAGTGAGAGAGGCACAAAAGGAAAGCAGACAGATGGAATTCATTCCAGTCAACTCCAATATAAAGTGAGGGTGCCTGGGATTGTTGTGGAGAGGGAGATAAGGGAATGGGAGGAGGGATTTGGAGTGTAGTATGCTTTAGGCCCATGTTACGCTGGATCCTCACAACTGTTTATACACTGCTATGGTGTGCAAAGAGTACATCAAAACTCAGGCAGACTCTTTTCACATAGGAATGTGCATAACTGTTGCACGATATATTATTGGTCAGGAGTCAAGAGTGCAATCACAACAGTAATATGTGGAAGCCAGTAATGAGCGGAGTACTCCAGGGGTCGATAGTGGGTCTAGTCCTGTTTAACATTTCCATTCATGATCTTGATGCTGGGGCAGTGAACCCTCAGAAAATTCCCTGATGACACAAAGCTGGGGGGAGTGGTTGATTCACCAGAGGATTACGCAGACATCCAGAGGAACCTCAACAGGCTGGAGAAATGGGCTGACAGGACCATCATGAAGTTCAAGAAGAAGTTCAAAGTCCTGCACCTGGGGAGAAAAAACTCCAGGCACCAGGACATGGTGGGGGCCACCCAGATGGAAAGCAGCTTTCCAGAAAAAGACTTGGGTGTTCGTCCTTGCAGACACCAAGGTGAACATGAGCCACCAATGTGCCCTTGCTGTACAGAAGGTCAACAGCCTCCTGGGCTACATTAGGAGGATCATTGCCATTAGGCCAAAGAAGGTGACCTTTCCCCTCTACTCAGCACTTGTGAAGCCACACTTGGAATGCTGGGTCAGTTGGAAGGGAGCTTCAAATAGCATCATATGCAACTGCCTGACTTCTTCAGGGCTAACCAAAAATTAAAGCATATAATTAAGGGCATTTTCCAAGTGCCTCTTGAATATTGACCGGCATGGGGCATCAACCACCTCTATAGGAAGCCTGTTCCAGTGTTTGACTACCCTCACTGTAAAGAAATTTCTCCTAATATCTGGTCTGAACCACCCCTGGCACAACTTTATGCCATTCCTCTACATCCTGTCATCAGTTACCAGGGAGAAGAGAGAGGTACCTCCCTTTCCTCCTCAGGAAATTGGAGAGAGCAATGATGTTGCCTTTTACCCTCCTTTTCTATATACTAAGCAAACAAAGTATGTGGAGCTACTGGAGAGAGTCCAGCAAGGGGCCATGAAGATGATGAAGGGACAGGAGCTACTCTCCTATAAGGAAAGGCTGAGACAGCTGGGACTGTTTAGCCTGGGGGAGAAGACTCAGGGAGAATCTCATCAGTGTCTATAAATACTTGAAGGGAGAGTGCAAAGAGGATGCAGCCAGGCTTATTTCAGTGGTGTCCAGTGACAGGACAAGAGGTAATGGGCACAAGATGAAACACAAGAAATTCCATCTGAATATCAGGAAACACTTTTTTACTGTGGGGGGTGACTGAGCACAGGAACAGGTTTTCCAGAGAGGTTATGAGTGTTGTCCAGAGAGGCTGTGGGGTCTCCCTACTTGGAGATCTTCAAAAACCACCTGGATATGGTCCTGGGCAGCCTGCTCTGGGTGGTCCTGCTTGAGCAGGGGTTGGACCAGATGGCCTCCAGAGGTACCTTCCAGCCTCAACCATTCTGTGGTTCTGTGATATAAATCAGCCAAAGAGCTCTTCCTAACTCAGCTGATGCAATTTTCCTTTGTGACTAAGGGGATCATGGTCAGCATCCCTCAACTGACTGTCTTCATGAAACCTAGAAGTTACAAAAACCCTAACAGATTTACTAGGGAAAGAGGGGACACGGGTGGGTAACAGTACATTTATCTGATGATATTCCCAACTTTATTTCTGAAGTATCATTTGTGTAGGTAGTAGTGTACATGCTTGATTTTCTAAACTCTGTTTTACTTTTCCACTCTCTTCCCATGGGGAACTGCTGGACTACATGCTGCCTGTCTGTCCTGCATTTTACTCTCTGCACACCACATCACTCTCATTGAATGCAGACATGGAAAAAAATAAATGAGCCACTCAGTTTACTGGTAATCTCATTAATGGATTTGCAGCACAGTGTGGGTGAGGACTTCACCTCACAGCCGGCAGTGGTGTGTGACGCAGTCTATTGCAGACCTTACTTGAGTGTGCATGGAGCCAGCAGTCAGTGCAGTGAGGCAGTCAAGGACAGCAACAATCACTTTCCTGCACACAAGTTGTTAAAACAAGTTAAAGGCAGAACAGCATCTACAGTGACAAAGAGTGAAGAAAGGACTGGCTGCAACAAGGCACCACTGCAGACAATTATTCTTGGTGCTAAATGCCATCTGTTTTGGGTAAAATAAACTCATTGTCCCTGTGGAAAGGAGGACTCCCCCATAATTAAGGTGTCATACACCTCTGAAGATCTATATGTTCCTAGTTATTCTGTCACAGACTGTCTCTGTGACCTCTGGCATGTCATTTAAGGCCAAGATCCTCACTGATTTTATACACTGCCTTCACTGAACTCCAGTGCTGGCTGGACCATCAGTTAAACAGTTGGTATTTTTGCAGCTTCCATGTGTAGTCTTAGCTCTAATAAAATGTGTTGGCCAGCCAGTAGGGAAGCAGAGGGTGTCTGAAAAGGCAGCACTTAAACAGAGAGCTGGGTGCAGCCTTGGATAGGAGGCACAGGTGAGAAAGGACTGCAGGGCAGCTCCACTGCTTCCCTCCCCTAGGAGAGGAAAGAAGGGCTATGGGATACAGGACAACCACCTCCTGCTCCAAAAATGCCTAGCCCACTTGAATTAATAAAATACTGTCTGATGGAGGATGAAAAATATGTTTGCAAAATACTGTCTGATGGAGGATGAAAAATATGTTTGCCTTCCTGACTATGCTTCTATAGTGAGCTAACTATGTTTATCAGGCAGTTTTCTCTCAGATGTGTGGTGCATTGCATTACTATTCAGGGAAACCTGTTACTTCTTTTATCATATATATACATATATATATACATACACACCAGTGGACTCTTCAATGTGCAGTTATCTTTTTCAGTTTAATAAGTAGCAACACAAGAATGATCTGCTTTTTGGGTTTTAATCTGTGAAATGTGGTTGGCAGAAATGCTTAGCACAGGATTTATTTTCAGTTTTATGGATATTTCATTATAGGCAAATGAAGACCGTGCAGTACGTCAAGGATATATGTATGATAATTATGGAGGTTAAATATTTTAATTCAAGAAATTAACCCTCCTTGGTTACAAAAAACTGCAATTTTAACAATTTGATTAAGGAAAATATCCACATGATCAGGCTTTTAGAGTTCATTTTATGTAGACAGAACAAAGTATAGGTGCTTAAGAAATAATAATAATAAAGAAGCTGAGCTAGGACATCTGGATCCAGCCTTGCAAAAAAACAGAGATCTTAAGGCAAGTTCTGTGTTAACTTCTTCTTGGGCAAACCACAAATTTTTAACCCACCACTGGATCTTGCTTTCCAGAAATTAGGGTACATACTTTGACAATTAGTTTTAACAAACAAGCTTCCTATAAAACAAAACTATTCTGGTGGAAATGGTCGTAAAATAGCTGTAAAACTGCTGATGGGAATGTTCCTGGAGAAAAGGAACAGTGGATGAATAAAATGTACTTCTATATAGGTAAAACACATATGCATTAATTCAATATATGAATAATTACTATTACCAACAGCTGTGCTGTTCATAATTCTTCAAAGCTGTTTCTCAAATCAATTTTGAGCAATTATTTTTAAGCAAAGTATTTTATTCTGATCTCTCCTCACAACCATGGTGTTAGATTATTATTTGCAAGCAAATAGTACAGTGCAATATATGGAAGAAGAAAAACAAAAACAAAAACAACAACAACAAAAAAAACTGTACAGAACTCATGTGTGAACATGAATCTATTGAATGATGATTTATGTCTGGAATAATCGCTGCCACAAGCCCCTTTGGAGCATGCAGCTGGAATTAGAATTCCTGAGAAGGAATCCTAAGTGAAGGGCTTCATTAACATCTTTTAAAAAAAAAAAATATCTTTTTTTTTTTTCCTTTTTTTTTTTTTTTCCCCTTTCTCTTTTTTTCTAGAGAACAAAAACCCTGTCTCTCCCTGTCTGGACAGAATGGTACTGTCCCAGACAGAAAGGTCCCCATAGGCCAAGCTATTCATGTAGCACCGGGCTGCCGAGAGTACCAAGCTATGGCAGGGACAGGGAGGAAAAACAGTGAAGCGACTGCAGTGCCCGCATGACAATTAACATGCTACAGATTGGGCTTGCTTGTCAGTTCTGGAGAAACAGAGAATAGGAGAAAGAGAGAAAGAAAGACAGAAAGACAGACAGAGATGGAGACAGTAAAAGAAAGAGAGAAGTGGAGGAAGACAAAGAGAGACAAAAAAGCAAGAAAGGGACAAAAAGAGAGTGTAGAAAGAGAGAAAGAGGGAAAGAGGGAAAGAAAGAGAGAGAGAGAAAAAAAAAGGAAGGAAGGAAGGAAGGAAGGAAGGAAGGAAGGAAGGAAGGAAGGAAGGAAGGAAGGAAGGAAGGAAGGAAGGAAGGAAGGAAGGAAAAATAAAGCTATGAGACTAGCACTGCAGGAGGCAATATTTCAAGAGTCCAAAACGAATAATGAGTGAAAAGGACAAGACAACAAATTAACCTTTTTCACTTTTTTTTTTTTTTGGTAAAGTGATAAAAATGTTGTTTATTATTTTGCTTTAGAGAATATTCAAAGCTATTTGTTAAATAAATGTATAAAAAAATTCACTGAGCATATGCAAGGTTCTCAGACTGATTGTGTCTTTGAGTGCCTTTCTCTTTTTTCAGACCTGTTTTTTGCTGTTTGTCCGGACTGTTTATGAAGACCACAATTGCACTTGTTCTTTGACCAAAGGATTCATATTAACAGATTTTAAAATCCTTAAAATGATGACAACACTGAAGAGAGCAGTTGTAAGTGAATTCACTGAATATTCTCCAGTGTGCCAGTAATAAAAACATTTTTCAGGGTAGCATTTCTGGGTGATATATGGGGCTTTATGTACATCACTGCTAGTAAAACTAGCAGGAATAATCAATGTATATAACTGCATGCTGAAGGGGAACTGGAATACTTACTAACCACCCTCATATTATGTTCCCTGAAAAAGCACATCATTTTTTCAACAAAAGAAAGAGATTTTTTATCATCATGGAAAATCATATATATGAGAGGTAGCTCCTTAATTGTAATTTGGACTATTTTACAGGTACTTAAGTAAGGAAAACAGACTTCGTTCCTCTGTTTCTCCTCACCCCCTCACACTCTGCTATTCATGATTTTCCTGTCATGCAGACATCCCAACTGTGTTCTCTCTTTTATTATTTTCTTCCACATTTTATAGAGCACTGTAGTTTCACTTTTGGTTGATGTAAATAAAGAGATCATCTTAAATTTCCTGTGCTCAACAATAATTTAAAGCATCCTTATGATGGGTTTCTTATGCCTTAAAAGCTTTCCCCTTTTATAATCTTTAAGACTCACTAACCATTATTATCCTGTGTATACAATCACAATAAAAGCTTTACAGAAAGAATACCAAAATACAAGGGAACCCAAACCGACCTAAGAGGCCTACTAAATATATATGTGATAAATACATTCATACATATTTATATACATTCATATAGGGATGTATCTATACATGCATATATAGAAGTTTATAAACATATTTATGTATAAAGGCTTTTCATTTCTTGTGATTGATACTTTAAACTACTATCAGCTTCCTTGGATACCTGAGGATACTTGGCAGCTCTGACTGGATGGAAGCATGTGTCAGTCCCACTTTCTCCTGTCCCTCTCAAAACTGTAGTAATCCTCTGCCTCCAAGGGAACCCAAATACTTTACACTGTGGCTCCTTATTTGAGATAAGGCTCAGAGAGCCTGGGCTTCCCTGGGAAAGACTGGGTTTCCTTACCCTGTTTCCAGGGATACTGAAGGTATTGTCTGAGCCCAAAGCAGGGGGAATCTCTACCCATTTTGGAGATAAACATCTCTATGTGGCTCCTTTATGTGAGATGGATCTTCTAAAGGAAAAGGTAAGGGTATAGGAAAATGTCTCTGTGTCTTTTCAAAGGGATGACCCCCTGAATGCAAAGAGGGATGACAAGGTGGAGCACAGAGCTGCGAACATGTATCTTGAATGTAGAAAAGCACACCTGTAATGCATATATGCAAATGCATCACACTGTGATGCATATATGCAAATTTATAAACAGGAAGATCATGAAAGACAGGTACACTTTTCCTAGGAAGACTCCATTACTCCGTTACATCTACCAAGTATCACCTAACATACAGTTCTTCCTATTTTAGGACTAAGAATAATGACTGGATCCTGGAGTCATTTCTAACTTTATGAATATAAGGGCAAAGAAGAGGGAAGATCTTAGCCCCTTTGTCATTCTATAGTCTTTGAAGAGTATTGAAGTCCTCACTGGTTTTCTGTGTCCACATCATAAGCAATCCAGGTTGTTCTGTACCTGTATAACCTGTTGTAAGGTAGTGTTTAATCAGCCATTATTCCACCTTCTTTTTTCTTTTTCCTTTTTCCTTTTTTTTTTTTTTTGCAATTTGCCATTTAATTTTTTGATTCCAAGTCATTCTTTTTTTTTTTTTTTTAACAGAGAATCTATGCTGAAAATGGACCAGCGAGAGACAAGCAATTCTCTTCATTAATGTTTTCTCCCTATGTCCTGTGATCCCAGCTGTTTTGTTCACTCATTTCATATATACATACTTTGCAAAGTGCTAATTTTTAATCAGAGTATTGTTCATCACTAAATTGAACTCCCAAGAAATGAGATAAATTTTATCATGACAATTCAGTTATCTGTACCAGCTAGACTATAAATTCTACCAAAGAATATCATCTTGTCAATATCAGGCATATCATGTGTTAATGAATATCACATACACTAATTCTTTTGTTTTTAGGCTATACCTTTTCCTTCAAACTTCTGTGGACACAAAGAACAGATTTTTTTCCTTCTTCACAACATTTACTCTGCATATTTGAAGTCCAATCCCTCTCTGTAAGGGTGAGGGATGGTTAACTCAACCGAGGATCTAATTGGAGGTTTTTGATCTATAAGATTGCCACAACTGACACTTCCACTACCAGTAAGTACTTCTTCACAAAAGCATTTTCTTATATCTTAACACCTTTTAAGAAATTAAGTCAATTAGAGTAGCACAAAGAAATGGGTTATATGTTAAGCTTGTGGAGGAAATATTTTGATATGGTTCCTCTCTTCCAAATTACCTCTCATCTTCCTCTTTTCTTTTCATCCTCCTCCAAGCAATATGATACACAATAGATGAAATAGATGAGTAGGTTCTTTGTGACTCAGAACCTGCCTAAGAGAAAAATGAAAATGTCTGTTTTAATTTGCTCTGGGAATATGCTGACTCAGCACAAACTCATACCTGTTCTCCTGACTGGCCTGACTGAGCATTGGCTCCTCACAAAGCCAATGCTACTATCTTACCTCCCAGACTGAGTTAGAAGTTGTTAGCATTGCACTACATTTCCTAATTACAGGCTTTGTAACACAGCCTACAGTGACAGAAATTGGCTAATATTTAGTCATGCTGTATGTAACATGTCTGCAAAAGAATCCGAGGTACACTTTGTCATAGCCAGACTGATTAAACACGGGCACTTTCAGGGCAGCCTCATCCATCTTCTATGGAGACTTGATGGTCATAAAACACATTGACAAGTGCAGGATACGATATATGTGAAGAAAGCTTTTCATTGCAAGCAAATCACATTCCTTTAGCTGAAAACAGAAATTGTGATATTTACAGTCAAAAGCCCATATGCACGTCTTCCTTGTAATATCTAGAAATATCTCCATTGGAAAATGGCAAAGTGTTAGGTTAGATTCAGTATCTGATGTGATATTCTCACTGATGGTGAAATTAAGGGTAAATAAAAATCTCTTTTTAAAATCTTTGAACTTTGCGCTGCCCAGCTTGGAACAACAGGGATAGGATCACCCAGTAGTTTATTTACCACCATACCCCTAAACGTCAGAGGCACCACTTAGTAGTAAGACAACTTTGGAGGACTATTGCGTGATGTGACAAGACTAACCCCTAGTGAGTTGTATGCATCTCCTAGGACATAATAACTTAATACTATAGCAGACTATTCTGTACTAATTGTCTTGAATCTAAGTACTGTTAGGGGCAGAATGATGTCTGTAATCCCTGAAAAGAATATTCTCTACCTTCTTTCAGATTCTGCAGCAGGTTGGTCTGAGACTCCTGTCCCACGGCTGTTCAATGAAATCCCTTGCTATTGTGGTATCAGTCCATCCATTAAAAAACTGCTGCAGAATTAGCACCCCAGATGTTTTTAGACTCATGCAGCACCAACCACTTGAAAAATTCTCCTCTGAAGACTGCTATCAGTACAGAAACAACTGTAGCTTAATCATGGTTTTATTTGAAAAAGAAGAACACATATTTACTTTGATAATATTTTTGAGTTCCTGAAGGCCAGATCCCGTTCCCACTGGTATCTGTGGCAAAACTCCCATTAACTTCAATGGCAACAAAAGCAGCCATTTAGTTTGCATAATCTGCAGAAAGTAAATATTTTTACAATTGTTATCAGTGTTATTTAAGTAACTAATAAAAATGTGCATTTAAAACTGTTTCATATTTATTTAAGCTGGTAAAAAAGTGACTTTAAAACAGGACAAAATATAGGACAAAAGCATTCTGTAAATGAAGAGTCAATAAAAAAGGCTGAATTTTTCTGGTTTTCCTTCCTCATACTAAAGCACACACTTTTTATAATATCAGAGAAATATAGCTGTGAATACTGAAAACAAATAAGATATTGTTATTATGGACATAAAAACATACATAATAACTTCAAGTCCTGAGATCTTTCCCTACAACACATACATATATGTTTCTATATGGAAAAGGTAAATTGACAAACTATTCTACTTAAGCTTAGTTCTGCAAAAGCCATCCCAGACCAGTTGCAAATATGCTATTTATCCATTAAAGAATGTTGCTATAGTTACAATATCTATTGCAAAAATAGTCTGGTAATATGAGAGAGTAGATGAAGAATGCAGAACAAACAAGCTTTCATATTTCTAGTGCTTGTATTTTTATACTTGTACATGAAAGTTAAAAACATATAGTTAGAACCCCCTTTAATGCTGCCTCTGTTTTGAATTAAAGCCTTAGAACAGTACCTTTGTACTCAGTGGACCTATTTACTTGTACATCTAGTGTTACAGGACCTAACATCCATGGCTCAAATAGAGATTCTAGTATAAGAGTTTAATAAAAATTTTCGCTGTAGAAATTTTATGTGATTACATAGATGAAATATAGAGACATCAAGATTTGACTTAAGTCATCCCAGTTCTCGTTTGAAAAGTCAAAACTTCTGATGTACAAATGTACCTATGTTTTTTTTACTGATAAACAGCAAAATAGGTGATTCCACAATGTTAATTTTACAAGGGTAATTTTCAGCCCAAAACTACACAAAGCTTTGTTTTGCATGGAGACATACTAGAACTATTTGATCTCCCCACCTTAAATTAACTTTGAAGAAATCTTTTAATGATACAGAAGAATACCACACCACAACCCAACTGATTTGTCTTATGGTAGTTTTGCACTGGAAGTAAAATGCCTACTGTGGTTACATCTAAGCAATGTGTAGGTAGGTGCAGTGGTTTGTCAAACTCCTGTCAACCTTTCAGATCTCTTGCATAAAGAGAAAATGCTGTGATGCTGGGTTATTTTTGTTTGGTTTGCTTTTTTAAAAAGAAAATAATCCAAAAGTAATAATTCCTATCTGAAAAATTGCATAATTGGACTCAGTTCCTTTTACAGCTTCTGGCATAGAATCTGCAGAGTCAACACCATTTAAAATAAAACTATAACTTGGTTCTTCTTCCAAATAAAACACTCATGATATGAGAGTTATTGGGCTTAACTGAGAAGGTGCTTGGGTTAGCATTAAGCTCTGGACTAACTCCAGAGAAGTCAGTGTTGTTAGATCAGTCTTAAAACCAATTCAATGTCAACAGCATTTTTCTCTATATTGTGTTTTTTACAGTCATACTGTTTATCAGCCTAAAAAAAGTGATTAATACCACGTTGTTCTCAAAGTTATCTTGAGTACTTAGCCCCTTACCAGCTGAAGAGAGAAAATAGAAGGCAGGAAGGTAACATTTCTCTTTTGGAGAAAACAAACAAACAAACAAACAAACAAACAAACAAAACTAAAATTTAATCCAGAAAAGGCTATGACACTCTCTACTGGAATGTCACCTGCATAAGTAAGCATTGAGGGTGTCTGATTTTCAAATACCATAGCTTATGGCTCTGAAATAAAAAAAGGAAAAAATAAAAAAACTCCTAAAGTGATATTGTGTCCATATTATCAGATAATTTAGTGCCTCAGTTCATCCGTGGTCCCTGACCATCACACTGCATAAATGTCAGTCCCTTTGTGGCCCCTGTTGAGTTCCAGCTTAGTTCCCTCACACATAAAGTCCAGGCTGGGTTCTTGTTTTCCTCAAACTCTACTTCTGGTAGGTATTAGGGATGTGCCATCATCAGGCACAATTCATAATAACTATGACAAGTGCAATGGCTTTGGCAGAAGGAACAGCAGCTGCTCTTACTAGGGAGTTCAGCTGGTTGTACCTGCCTCTTGGCTGTGTGGCCAGAGCTTTTGGACAGGAAGAAAGGGATTTGATGCCTTTGGTTTCAGATGGAGGTACCCTAACCATAAAAAAAAAAAAAAAAAAAAAAAAAAAAAAAAAAAAAAGATTTAGTTACAGAAATGTTCCACCACTGCTACCAAGGCTGTGTCTATCATGCCCCTGAGAACAGGACAGAGCAAACCAGAAGTATGTAAGATCTCAACACATTCATTTGACTCACCCCAACATAATGTTATGCATTTTAGCTGTGAGTCACATAATGTAAAATGAATAATCAGTCTTGAGGTCAAGGTCAAGAGGAAGAGTAAACCACTTTGGAGGCATATTGTGTAGGAAATAACTTGTCTGCAGAATGGGACAGATGGTTCTCACTAGTAAAGACATTGAAAGAGGAGTATTGTGTAGGATGGTGAGCCATTAGCCAAGGATGTTCAGTTCTTAAGTCTAAGTTTGGATTTGATTCTAGGGATTGGAAAAGGTTGTTAATATTTTATTTGAGGAAGTCAGCATAGTCTATGAAGCCCTAGCCAACCAGTTAGCTTGACTTTATATTACCCTATCGCATTCACAGTTGGATCACATTATGGTGCACTGTATGGAGATCCATCAACCAGCAGCAGTGGAACTAGGGGTGAGTTTGCTTAGTTCGAACATCATATTCTGCCAATATATCTCCAAAGCTTTTGCAAGCAATGCAGATATCTCTCTTCGTGGGCCTCCTCCAATGGCCAGTTTCTCCATTATGCGTCCTCTGGTGTTCTGAAGTTGCTGGATAGAAGGAAAAAATTGTGACATAAAGTGAAACTAGCTATGAATGCTCTTAAACATTTGCTGCTGTTCCTGCGGTTGGACTGGAAGTGTGCTAGGTAAATTTGTCCTCACATAAGACAATCTTTTTCTTCTCTCCTTAAAGTCTGAATTCACCAAAGTCAAATCACCAACAAACCTGAATGATGGCTCACCTTGTCAAGCTGTGCAGGATAAACTTAAAGGCTCCTGGCAGGCTTTGTCCCCAGTGTGATATAAACTATATATATATATATATATATATATATATATATATTCCCACACCACACACCTGTTGAGTGCTTCACCTCCTAATAAACCAGAAACTGTGGTCCAGCTTACCTCCAGTCCCCTTCCTTCAGCCTTCATGCTAGGATGTGACAAGAGGATGGCTGGGGAGCTGGTACTCTCTCTTACTTTCAACTACTTCCAGAACCCCTGTGTTTGGACATGTTTTTTGGCTTTTAGCCCTATGATGACTCTGGTATACTGCTAATAGTGTCAGAAAGTAGATTCACATGCTTCTCTTCAGCTCATGGAGCATTAAATTATTCCATTTGACAAGCTTGAACACAAATATTTAAAAGCAGTCAAATAAATTAAGCTTATATTGCAGAAAACAGGGGAAAAGAAAAATGAATAGCTAACAGGTGAACCTTCAACTGGATGATTGAAAGCTTCCTAAAAAAATAATAATAAATAATAATAATAAAGCTTCATAAAGTTTTATCTATGATGTACTTTATTTCCATTTTTCTAAAAGAGATTAAAAGAAAAACAAAAAGTTTTCCAAACCATAGAAAAGTAGTTTTCCATTCAAATATTGTCATTAGTTTCCCACAGAATATTAATAAAGCCCTTACTTGGTGTACATGAGCTAAGTAAAAATTAAAGCTATTTGAATGTTGGCATATAAAAAGACTCTATGTCTTCAAACAGTGACCAGGGTAACACCCTCTCTGCTAACCATTTACTACCAACAATCCTTTTAAAGAAATCTGTTATTTAAACATATAGCGAATCCTCCTTTGGTGGTCAGATCCTTAAGGAACCTGCCTAGTGATTTTCATTAGATGGTCTCTTCTCTTCCCTTTAGAAGCAAGCAGCCTTACTGGTGTTCATTTTGGATAAGCTCCCTGATGCTAATTGTCACTTCCAAAATTCAGAGACTGCTGTAGAGGTGTAAAGGCTTACCCCTATCCAGCAATGGTCAGTAACAGGGGTGTTTTCATTCCCTTCAGAAACTGGAACCAACACACGGGCACCCATTTCTACCTCAACCTCATGGTGAACTATTTTTCAATTTTATCTAAAACACTTCACTATATAGCATTATTTCTAAGCTCTACCAGGTTAATCAGGCTTCTACGCCACACTATAGTTCTCTTTATATGGATACTGAAGGGTGGAGAAAGCGGGTGATACTGGGCTTCTGAGTCAGACGAAAGGAGATTTTCCTATCCATCCCCTCTTGGCTCTGTGGGCTCTTCACACAGACCTATTGTCATACTAGTCTCTCTGATTATTCTAGCAAATGTTTTTCATGAGCTTGAAACGACCATTGGTTTTCGAGTCATTGTGTTAGGACAGCACTGCAGTTTAGCAGGACTTTGTTATTGCCATGAAAGTGTGGGAACATCAGGAAGATCAGAACAAAGGCAGATTTAGAACAGACTGCGGATATAAAAATCTATTAAAGACTTTCTCTCTCTTTTTTCTTCAGAGTGAAAAATCAATAAAGTAGTATAAGCCAGGTAGCATGAAATGTACGACTTCTAGACCACCGATTTATGCACAAAGTGACCTTGACCTGTATACATCTATTCTGCAATTTCCTATCATTAATTTATTATGTACCACTCCTAACCACACAGAAAACAAAACAAAACAAAAGCAAAACACACAAAACTTCAGGGCTGGACGTCTTCTCTTCTCTTCTCTTCTCTTCTCTTCTCTTCTCTTCTCTTCTC